>NW_006408544.1:18246431-18276240 GCF_000296735.1 Chrysochloris asiatica
CACCAGCCACTAAAGCCAGTGAGGATGAAATAGAAGAACTCTACCAGCTTCTTCAATCTGAAAGTGATCAAACATGCAAGCAAGATGTATTGATAATTACTGGTGATTGGAATGCAAAGGTTGGGAACAAAGAGGAAGGATCAGTAGTTGGAAAATATAGCCTTGGTGATAGAAATGATTGTAGAGATCACATGATAGAATTCTGCAAAATCAATGATTTGTTCATTTCAAATACCATTGAATTGGCAAAGCATTTTTTAAAGTGATGATATACACAATGGAATCCTGGTGTGGGGCTGTAGGATAAGCCCTGGACCGCAAGCTTGAGTTGAACTGCAAGGACAGTGGTTCAAACTCAGCAGCTGCTCCTTGGAAACACTATACAGGTCACTATGAAGTGGAACCAACTCATCAGCACTTAACAACATCAACAACACAATGGTGGGGGAAGTTTGGTGAGATGGGCACCTTCACATACAGGTTTCAGACAGCAAACTTTCTGTAAAGGAATTAATAATTCATAATGAGAATCTTAGAAGCAGTTATGTCTTTGCCTTAATACTCCCCATCTAGGAACCTATTCTAAGAAGTGATCAGAGATGCTAACAATGATTGTTGTGCATCTGCTTGCACATCCTGGGACAGGCTGCATTCCTCATACTTCTGCTGCTTCCTCGACTGCATCTATCTGTGCTTCCCACTCACTCTTGATCATCTTTCTAGATCACTTACACACAGATAGAGTCATATGTGTGGATATGAGGATACATATTTCTTAACTTTATATCCAACAGCAGAAACTATAATTTTTTTCATTGCTACTAATATGCAGGCTCAGTGGTCAGATGCTTGCATTCCATGCTAGACTTGGGTTTAATTCCCGGCCCCTGCACCTCGTGCACAGGAACCACCCATCTGCCAGAGGAGGCTCGTGTGTCGCTGAACAGGAACCTCCAGATTAAGACTAGAAAGAAAGGTCTGGCAATCTACTTCTGAAAATGAGTTATGGAAAGCCCTATGGATCACAATGGTTTAATTCACAACCAATCATGGGATGATGCAGGATTGGGTTGCATTTTGCTCTGTTGTGCATAGGGTCACCGTGCGTTGGGGACCAATTTACCAGTGGCTAACAACAACAACTTTATCTTACCTAAAACCCTGTCATCAATATTTGACAGTAGATGTTGTTCTACTGATGTACTAATCAGTAAAGAGCCAAGAGGACAGAACCGTTTAAGTTGTCATAGTAAACCTGGTATATTTTCTTCTAGGAATGGCTGATGAATTTGAACGATAATCCTATAGTACCACACCAGTACAGTAGGTCATTTAAAATAATAGTGGCATGAAAAGTAAATCACTGTAGCTTTTCTGCCACATCTAAATTTTGAGTAATTCACTTTCAAGAAGTTAAAATGGTTATTGTTACGGCCTCTAGATTGATGTGTTAGAAAATTCTGTTGCAGTTATGATTTTTCTTTCATTTGTAAAATGAGGGAATTATACTGAAACTTCTGAAGTCTCTTCTGACTCTGAGATGTTTTACAATGGCAAGTAACGCTGCAAGCATCCTGAGAAAAGACCGTTTTATTCATGGCAATAGTTGGGATAACCAAAACCATTTGTTATTTTTTATTTGAGGTCATGGTTTAGAGTTAATTATAGTGTGGTACAAAAGTGCTTCTAAAAATTCATGGAATGATGGAATGAGGAGATAATGGAATTTTTCCACAAACTTTTTACTCCTCCCTCATGAAATGTATAGGGTTTCCAAGGAGCGGCTGGTAAATTTGAACCACGGATCTTGTGGTTCAAACTGACCTAGCTAGTGGTCCAGGTCTTTATTCCAGAGCACCAACAATGATTATTTCATGTTATTTCTGGACTCCTTGTGTGGCACTGTAGGATAAGTGCTAGACTGCAAGTTATATTTGAACTGCAAGGTAGTTGGAACCGACTCAGTAGCACTTAATAACAACATTTAGGTTCTGTGTATATCTATAACAAGATGGAGAAGGCCTAATGAGCTAGCAAGGTAGAAAATTGTCAAAGAGTGGTCATGGCTCTGTTGGGATTCAATCATAATTTTCTACTAAATTCAGCTTTGTTACAATGGAGAGAAGAAACAGAGGTCAGGGACTGGGTCCTCAGAAGCTCATTTGAGTTTTTTCTTCCAATGAGTTATAAGTATATTTCTGATCTCAAGTGAACACAGAAGGCAGAGCTAGTCCCTGGTGAGTACCATGGTTTACCCACTCACCTTGGGCATCTATGGCCGGAATGGAGGATGCTCATTCTGCGCTGACTATTAAATAGTTTGAAAATCTCTCCTAGATACAAGCATCAGAAGGTTCAAGTGACTTACAAGGTTGCTTTCCAGTAAAACTTAGAGAGATGGCTGCTTTTGTCTGAGTGGAAATTGAGAACATTGTAAAGTGCATAAGAAATTGAATGAAACTGATACCTAGTATGTACATTTCTTTGCAACATGCTTTACAATTATTGTTGTTGTTGTTGTTAAGTGCCATCGAGTCGGTTCCGACCCATAGCGACCCTGTACAGGGTTTTCGAGGGTGTAAATCTTTACTGGAGTAGAAAGCCTCATCTTTCTCCCGCGGAGCGGCTGGTAGTTTCGAACCGCTGTCCTTAAGATTCGCAGCCCGATTCGTAACCACTACGCTACCAGAGCTCCTTGCTTTACAATTAGAATAATGTAAAATGTATGTTGTGGCAGGGATACTCTGTTTTTTCCCCAGTTTCCTTTCTCCCTTCCTTCCTGTGATACTATGAGGACCAAATGCCATCAAATCCCATTTCCCAGCCTCTCTTACCACTGGGGTGGCCAATGAGATGTCATTGCAAGTCACTGGGTGGAGGTTCCTAGAAAACTCTTAAAGATGTGCATTTTTAGCCAGACCTTTTCATTTTTTCCTCTTTCTTCTTTCCCCTTTGAATGTCGATATAGTAGTGCTTGAGAAACCCTCTTGGACCATGAGGTAATGAAACACTGATAATGAAAGCCAAACTCTAAGCAGAGTAGAACACAAGGTTGAGCAAACATGGGCTCTTGATGATCGTAAGCTACCCACTTCAAGGTTGCTTATTTGGAGAAAACGTAGACATTTATCTTACCTTTGTTGTTGCTGTTAAATGCCATCGAGTCAGTTCCCACTCTTAGTCACCCAGTAGAGGGTTTCTGAGGAATGTCTGGTCTTACCTTAGCCTCTACTATTTTTTTTTTTTTTTAAGTTTTTTATTGTGAATTATGTGGTAGCTTACATGGGAGAACGTTAGTTTTACATTCATGCTATCGTATATCATTTCATTGCCATGATTACAATTCCCTCCATGCATCATCAAACAACCAAAGGGTACACCCTGCAAGCCTGCCCCTTAGTCATCAGTACACAGCCTCTCTCCATCCCTGAGTCTAGAGTCCCCAGCTGCTCTATCTCTTCACATCATCGTCTCTGCCTCCATCTCTGGTGTCACTGCTTCTCTGGGTAGGGTTCCGCACTTGACTCTTCTCCCTTGATGGTTCCAGGGACCTCCGCTCCTGGACTGCAAAGTCAACCACTCCCCTCTTTTTGCTACAAAACATCTACCTTTACATTGCCAACCCTCACAGTCAGTCCTGACAGCAATTATTCACTATTGTACCACAAGAGTCTTATCCCCATCTCCTTTCATCAGCGTCATCCAGATAGATTGGATACCACTCAGTGAAAGAATCTACCTTCAGCCTGCACCCTCTGGAACTAGTGCCCCTCTTAAAAGCATGTAAGTCAATCACTTCTTGACTTTGTAGCCTCCCCATTTTGGGTAGCCAATGTCTAAGTTGCCCATCACTGTCTACCTTGTATACTGAAGGGGTGGGAATGATCCTCACTGTAAAGATTTGTTCCCTCTTTTGAGCTACTGCATCCATAGGTATAGGTCAAGTTCATTAAATTATATCAGATTACTTTTTATTTCCTCTTCTTTCTTCTAATCGAGGTCTGATCATCCATCCATTGAAGCCAGGTCAAATGGGTATTATCAGCAAGTGTGGGTGTTCTTGTGCATCACCCCTCACTTCTTATCAGCTGGACGCTTTACTCTCCACTCTAGTCCTCTGTGGCTATGTCACTGTCTCTGGGCCCAGGAGTCCCCAGGTCTTGCCAAACGTCTGGCAAACCAGGTCTCCACCCAGGTTCACTGGAGTCTATTGAATGCAGTCAGACTTAACTCACAACTTCATTGCTGTTTTTCCCCCACTTCTCCTTACTGGTGACCAACATGGTCATCAGTCAGACCACATGCCTGCTCATGTATTCCCCTTGAGTCTTAGTCTTGGAAGGGGATTTGCCCTGAAGGGACCTGCCCACTTGCCTTGATGGCTCCTGGGCGAGCAACTTGCTTTTTCTTGTAGTGGTCAGTCGGACTGCCATTATTGTTTTTTATTTTCCCTGCTGGTCTTTCTTTCAAGAAATATCTTCTGTTCTTCTAGCTGCTCTAGGCTGGCCTGTTTGTCCTTTCAAGTGAAAGTTTCCCACCTCAGAAGATTCTGGATGGGGATCAGGGTTCCACCTATGGTCTTATGCAATGCAGAGACTTCACAGGAAGCCTCCTTCACCGAGCAACTTCTAGGCCCATTTTAGGTATTCCAGTAAATTATAGGCTGAAGATAGACTTACAAGCTTTCTATGCTGATGTATCTGGCTATTTCTTTCTTTCCCCCTCAAGTGTCTATTTTACAATGGTATGTGTTGGGGACCAAAAGGCTTACAGGCCTCATAAAACTTTAAGAGTGTCAGAACTGCTCCTTATTTGATTATTCAGTTATGTTTTATATTAACTTAGAACATGAGCTCTTGATTATCCATGTACATTAATAAAACCGAATTTTGCCCTAGAACCGAGACAGTAAAACTTCCTCAGAGGAGGAACAAGGACAGGTTTACTGGGATTAAGCAGGGAGGTTCTGGAGAGGAACTGCCCGGGGTATTCACTTGAGGTGGAGTGGTAAATTCTGGGAATATTGGATTAAAGGACAATGGTGGCAACTCCCTCAGACCACCCTGGGTTTAATCAGTTTAGATTCTGGGAAAAGGACAATGGTGGCAACTCCCTCAGACCGCCCTGGGTTTAATCAGTTTGACCTATATGTTCTCCTTCCTCCTGAAAGCTTAAGCCAAGTATCTGAAACAGCTTAACTTTCTTCAGACCTTTTGAAATCCTTTTCACCTTTACCCATTGAAGATTAGGTGCTATAGGTATGTTAATTAGCCTTGAGAAACCTTGAGCTGCTGCCCTGGGATTCGAACCTGAAAAGTACTATATAAATTTGTTTGAATATCTGGGAAATTAAGGATGTTAGATTATCAAGACAATTTGTGATGTATGTTTTAGATATTTGTTCCTATAAATCATTGTGTCCTGTTTTGAATGATTAATCGCATTTCACTTCTGTACCATGTCTTAATAATCCCCTCCTTCCTTTGTGTAAAGTCCCTCCCTGATATAAAAGATGGACGCAGACTGAAGCCCTCATGCATTACTGCTCGCAGGGCCATGGAGAGTCTGTCTGCCGGTTTTGCATCCACTCTGGTCTCCGAGTATTTCTTTTCTCTCTCGCCTCTCCAGACATCCCACCTAGAGTTAGTTCTAGGTGCGATGTCTGCCACCGAGCAGTCTGTCTGGCAGCTTGCATCAAACCCGTGTGTCTGTCTTCTTTGTGTCTGTTTTCTGTCTTCTTTGCATCTGTTTCTCTCTCTCTCTCTCTCTCTCTCCCTCTCTCTCTATCGTCGCCAGACACCCCACCTTTGTGTACTCACCCCCTTGTCGAGGCCAGACCCCGGCAGGTATGCAAGGGGAACCAACATTCAAAAGACAGCCAAGTATATTAACATTATTTCTCCTCTTTTACCCATTCAAGCCATGCCTCAATCCCTGTATGCCAGAGCCCTATTGTTCCAAGATTGTGCATACGTCATTATTTACCTCCGTCTCACTTAGCCCATACAAACCTGCCTAACTGTTCTCCCATCCACCTTGTTCTTCCATTCCCCTCCCCCTTCTTTTGTATTGTGCCCTTCCCAGCACCCAAGCAATCCTGTGTCTATTCCTTACCCTGTGCTCCACTTTCCCCTCCCTCCCCTTCCGATACCCCCCACATCCCAGAAATCAGCAAATGATTTTTCTTCCTTTTTAGTATGGGTTTTTTTTCGTAGTCTTTTACAATATCGGTCCTATACAGTATTTCTCCTTTTGTGACTGACTACTTTCACTCAGCATAATGTCCTCAATGTTCATTCATGTTATGTGGTGGCTGGCAGCTTCCTTGTTATTCTTCAAGGTAGCATGATATTCCATTGTATGGTATGTCGCACAGTTTGTTTATCCATTCTTCAGTTGATGGGTACTTAGGCTGTCTCCATCTTTTTGCTATTGCAAATAGTGCTGCTATGAACACTGGTGTGCATATAGCTACTCATGATTTGGCTCATATTTCTTGTAGGTAAATGCCAAGTAGAGAAATTGCCGGATCATAAGGTATTTCTATTTCCAACCTTCTGAGGAAGCACCATATTGCTTTCCAGAGTGGTTGGACCATTTTGCAATCCCACCAGCAATGCAGAAGCATCCCAGTCTCTCCGCATCCTCACCAACATTTATTGTCCTCTCCTTTTTTTATCTTTGCTATTATTGCTGGTGTGAGATGATATCTCATTGTTTTGATTTGCATCTCTCTAATGCCTAGTGATCATGAACATTTCTTCATATGTTTGTTGGCTGCCTAGATCTCCTCCTAGGTGGAGTGTCTGTTCATGTCCTGTGCTCATTTTTAGCCTCTACTATTTTTTATTTCTCTTAACCAACAGCCAAAAGAGTAGTGCAAACAGTTAACACACTTAACTGCTAAGTGAAAAATTGGACGTTTGTGTCTACTTGCAGGTACCTTGGAAGAATGGCCTGACAACTTATTTCTAAAAAATCAGCCACTGAAATCCATGTGGGGCACAGTTCTTTCTACTCTGACCCACATGAAGTCACCATAAGTTGGGATCCATTTGATGGCAACTGACTTTTTAACAACCCAAAGCAATTCTCAACTAATACATATGCATCAATGAGCTTATTTGAAAATACTTTTGATTATCACATAGAAAAACATACATATTCTTTTGGTTCTGAACACTCATGAGAAGCCTTGCTGTTTGCCCCTTTAGGCTTGTGCTTCTGGTGGTCTCCAAGCCCCAAACCAAACTCATTGGTGGTGAGTTGATTATGATTCATAGTGACTCTACAGGGCAGATAGAACTGCCCCACAGGGTTTCTAAGGCTGCAAATCTTCACCCACACAGATTGCCTTTTCTGTCTCCTGCACAGTGGCTGGGCTGGTGGGCCTAAACCACTAGAGTTTTGGTTAGTAGTTGTGTGTTTAACCAAGGCACCACTAGGGCTCTTTCTCTTGGTTCAGTGACAGGAAATTGCATACTATGATGGGGAAAAATGAACAGGTATGCCCACGGACCCTCTGTCCATCTCTCTGGGCAGGGCCAGTGTCGGACACCTCTCAGCTCCTTCCCTCATGTATTTGTAAGGTCCTATTGTGGCAGTCCCAAATTCAACCCTAATCCCTGTTCCTGACCCAGCCTCCAAAAGTGGGAATGATTCCTTTCTAAGCAGTTCCTGGGAGCTTCATCCAATCCCTGAGAGGGTAGCTGTGAACTTTAAATAAAGTCAAGTCATGACTTAATCTCTCTGGTATTTAATAAGTCTGGATAGAAAAAGAAGGGGCAACTCTGATCAATGCTCTCTTGGGTTTTTTCCCTGAGAGGCCGCATTGTGAGCAGACATCACTGGGAGCCCTGGGAAATGAATTCCTGTCTTGGAGGGTAGTCCAGGGACGTGGCTTGTGGTGTTCATCTGGAATCATCTCTGAGATGGAAGCATGTCTTCCTAGCCCTGAGGTGTGCTGTGAAGCCTTACTCTCTGTTCCATTGACCCCCCGACACCTTTCTGATTGTTTGTCACATCGCCCCAGTTCCCAGCCATGGTCAGACATATTTTCTTTCAGGTATAAGCACTCATTAGGCACCTGCTTGGGCAGAGTAACAGTGATGAGACCCCTGACACCTTATTGCCAGTGTCTTCATTCAGCACCATCTCTTAGCACCTCAGAGCTAGACCGGGTCCAGCCACTCTTCTCCTCAGTCTGCCCTAAAGTGACAATCATTCTGTGAAGGGACTTGTATTTTCTCCTCCAGCTCCTCCTCCCCAGGGCGAGCAGGCACTTAATAAATAAAGGCGGACTGGGTGGACTGTGGATTCACTGCACCCTCCCAGGCCTCCCCAGGCCTCCATCATCCTATGTACTCCAGCTGCTCCAATCCATCCTTCCCAAACTCACTGATCCACACAGCACACCATGAAGGCCTTCAAGGCAGGATTCCACCTCCATCCTTTCAACCTCATTCCCCAGAACCCACCAGCTCCAGAAGCTTCTTCTCATGACCTCAGAATGTCAGAGCTAGAAGGCATCTTGAAGACCATTGGGAAACAGGCCCAGAGAGGGAAACTGGCCTGCCAAGGGTCCCACAGTGACTTGTTGGCAAAGCTGAGACAAGACCTCAATTCTCCTAGGTTCCCTGTCCCAGGAAACATGGGATCTCTCCCTGCAGCCCCACTCTTTGACCAAGAAACGAAAAGTGATCCCTAACCATCCAGTTTTGAAAACAACGTGCCTCAGGGTTGAAAGCAATGGAGGAAACGTCTCAAACGAGAGGATCAGTTTTCACCACGAGGAAAGCAAGTGAGAGCAGGAAATGCTCTGGAACATTTGACTCTGACACGTGTGTCTGGTCCTGAGCAAGGGGGAGGCGGGGACAGTGAGGGTGGGGGCTTCTTCCATCACCAGCGAAAGCTGTTTTGAATCATAGAATCCAAGAAATGATGAATCATAGTCACCAAATCTTAGAAATAATAGATCTTAGAAAGGAGGCTTCTTGAAATGCCTGTTTCGTAGGTTTCAGGGTCTGTGCTCAGTCTACGCCCCGCCCCCACCCACCCCCATCTCTCAGCTCCTCAGGCCCCTCCTGTGGTTATGCACTAGGGCTTATCCCTGTCCTCTGCATATTTGCCCTGCACACTTCCCTCCCCTCCAGGGGTTTCAGCCATCAACTCTGAGGACCCCCCTCCTATGTGTGTATTCAGCAAACATCAAAGGGATACCTACTTGGTGCCAAGCTCTGGGGCTACCACAGGAAACATGTTAAATTTTTAAAAAATCTGACCCTCAAAGAACATATGTCAGTGGGGAAAACAGAAAAAGAAATTAAGAACTACACCCACCCTCCACTCTTCAGTAAATTCTGACTCATAGCAACCCTATGTGGTACTGGTAAGTACTTTCTAATCAGTTCCGACTCATAGCGACCCCACATGTAGAGTTTTCAAGGAGTAGCTGTGAGGTTTGAACTGCTGGCCTTGTGGTTAGCAATCTGGTGCTTATCCAGTAGCGCCACACCTGGACTCCAAGCAACCCTACAGGACAGAGTGAACAACTTCATAGACTTTTGAGGCTGTAAATCATTACGAAAGCGGACTGCTTCATCTTTCTCCTGAGGTGGGTTTGAGCCGCCACTCTTTTGCGCCACCAGGGCTCCCAAGAAGAGCACACGCAGATAATGTTGGATGCTAGCAGGAGAGGCTATGAAAAAGTCCCTGGGTTGTGCAAAGAGTCATGCACTCAGTTGCTAGTTGAAAGATGGTGGTTTGAACCCACCAGGAGGCACCTGTGAAGACAGACTTGCCAATTGTTTCTGAAAGATCACAGTCTTGAAAATCCTCTCCAGCAGCTCTACTCACACACATGGGTTTCCGTGATGGCAACTCACAACAACAACAAAGGCAATAAAGAGAGTGAAGCAAGATAAGGGAAGAGTGACTGAGACTGAGAGGCCTCTCTCAAGAGGGGACACTGGCAGAGAGTGAGCAGGGGAAGGGGCCCCATGGCTCTGCAGGAAGGCCATCTAGGTGGAGGCAACAAGGAGGACTAGCCCCCCAGCATCTGGAGGTCAGTGTGGCTAGAGAAAAACAAAAGAGGAGGGGAAGTGGGCCAAAGAGACCAGAGACCTCTCTGTGTGGGGGCCATAGTGAAGACTGAATTTGGGTGAAATGTGGTGAGTTTTGAGCAGGCTGTCTGATGAGGACAGGCTGTAAGGAGGGGAGAATGAACAGGGTAAGTGGCACCTTAGGCCTCACGTGGACCTGAATCCTGGCTCCACTTCTTACTTGCTGAATAACTCTCCATAAGTCACTTCACCTCTTTGAATCTTATTGCCTTATGTCCTAAAGAAAAAAAAAACCTAAACTGAAAATAAACCCTTAAACAGAAAAAAACAAAGCTGCTCCCATCAGTCGATTCTAACTCATGGCAACTCCGTGTGCTACAAAGCAGAACTGCTCCGTTGGGTTGTTTTCTTGGCTGTATTCTTTACAGATTACTCCTGGGGTTGATTCATGAGTCAGAATCAACTTGATGGCGATGGGGCTTTGGTTTTTTAAAAAAAGTCCTTACAGAAACAGATTGTCTGGCGTTTCTTCATGGTGCTGATGGATGGCTTCAAACCTCAAAATTTTGGGTTAATCCTTGAATGCAAGCTATTTGTACCACCTAAGGACCTTTCATGTAAAAATGGGCCAATAAAACAATGGTGGGGCGGGTGGTGGTGGAATAATAACTGTTGTCCTTCTACCAAAGAAGTTGGGTGTGGTCTGGGAGAGATCAGGGCACTGGTCAGTCAGCAGATTCTCCCTGTTGCACACTCTATGCCAGCAGAGTGCTGTGCTGTGCACCCAGAGAGGGGCAGCCCCTCCCAGCCGGGTGGACAGACCACGCAGGATGAGAGACAGCAGAGTGAGTGCTCAGTAAGCACTCTGACCACCCCTATCCCTTCCCTCTAAACCACATCCGAATCCCTGGGTACTGAAGTCACGGGTTACCGGATGAGGTCAAGCAGGGCGTCGGCTGAGCTCATGATGGGCTTTCCACTCTGCGCCGTCATTTCCTTCTGGGCCACCCCGCCAGGGTGGATGGTGGTGACCATGACGATGCCCACGATGACCGCCATGAAGGTGGTCCACAGGTAGTAGGCTACGGTGAGGATGCCCAGGCGGCTGGAGGTCTTGGGATCCAGGGAGGCGAGGCCAGACACCAAGCTGGGAGAGTGGATGTAGATTAGGGTCTTGGGTGTGGGAGACCCTAGTAGCAGCCCACTCTGTCATACACTTCCTCCCAGCTGTGCCCACCACCCTCCCAGCACCACATGCACAGAAACCCTGGTCTTCCAATCATCAGTCCTTGTAGCTCCTTCAGCATCTTCCTCCTCGGCTCTCCCTCACCCTCCCCATCTTACAAGATCAGCAGCCGTCATACCCATTGGCTTTTGCATGTTCTGTGTCCTCTGTCTGGTGCCCTCTATCAGCCTTTCTTCACTTGCCTAACTCCTCACTAGACAAGACCACACTCAGAGTCACAGCTTTAGTGAAGTCTTGTTTGGACTATGAGCCTCTTCCCCATTCCTGGCCGCCTCTGTCATGACCCTGCTTGCCACTGTCTGTTTGCCTGTCTGTCTCTCTCATCAGACTGAGAGCATGTGAGGGGTGAGAGAGGCTTGACGTGCCTGTGGGTCCCCAGAGCCCAGTATGCGCTGACGTGGAGCAGGGACTCAGGCAAAGCTAGCTGAGTAAGTGAATGAGTGAGAGCACTGGGTTGGGAATTGACAGCTTGGAACCTAGCCCTAGCTCTGCCAACTGATTATGTGACTTTGGGCAAGCAAGTCACTCCTGCATCCTTGGGTCTCAGAATTCCCATGTATGAAATGAGATCAAGGTTAGATTTTTTCTGAGAGGTATCGCCCTGTGGCCTTTTTGGGTTAGTGCCTGGGCCCTGACTCTCCTTCATAGGAGTTTATGTTGAGGGTGGTTGTGAATCTCTCTCCTCTAGGTTCCTCTCCACCCCTGGCCACCCAGACCTGGGCTTCCCTCTTCCCTCCCACTCCCTTGAAATCTCAGGGTCACTCCGCTGTGGCTGTAGGTGAAAGATTAATTAAGGAAATGCTTGTGCTTTGCTTTGCTGCCAAAAGCGTTTTCCCCCAAAGCACTTTTATTCTCTCAGATAACGGAAGTATTTGTCTGGCTTTAATCATGTAAACAAGAGTGGATAATCCTTTCCTGCACACCCACCCCTTTTATCCTTGAGCTAGAGGACCAGCTGGCCCTTTTCAATACAGCAGAAATGTACTCTTCCATTAAGACCCAGCTGAAAGATCCCTTCCTCCAGGAAGCCTTCCTTGGCTCCCATGGACTTGTGTTTCTTTCTGCCCCACGCACATCTCGCTGAGTTACCAAATGTTTACTGAAGTGTCTCCACAACTGGACCTGCGTCGGAGTCAATGATGTGTTCATAGAGCTGGCTCAGAGCACCTCTTGGTACCACTTTTCAGAATGAAGGAGTGAATGGATGAAGCCCTCATCTACCAGAAGCCATATGTTAATGATGGGCGTCAGCCAGAAGTCCAGAGGGCTCATAATGGGATTGCACAGCTGCGGAGTGGTATACCCTGCCGTCACTATCCACGAGACAGATTACCCAGACCAGGGCCACAGAGGAGTTCCCCATAGTCTGGTCCTACCATCTCTGTCACTGGGAAAGCAAAGCATGACCTCGAAGGGCAGGGGCGGGGGCAATCTGACTAGTGACCATCCAGTCCAGAACTCAGGCCCCAACGCCAAGCCTGTAGCCTTGATCCCTGTCATTACTCAAATCTTCAGAGCACGCTGTCTAGAGCCATGCGCTGTGTCCACAGAAAGACATCAGAACTTGTCCCTGACCTCAGAAGTCCTGGGTCTGGAGGGCCTGGGGAGGGAGACAGATATGGACACTTTGGACATAACGGACATCAAGAAAACCCTGGACAAGGTAGACATAGGGAGGGGTCACTGCTAGCGGAAAGAGTCAGGAAGGGCTTCCTGGAGGAGGTAGCATTTGAGTTCATTTCTGGAGGATTAGGATTTAGAAATAGGGTGGCACTGTAGGATAATCACTGGACTTCTAACCCCAAGGTTGGCGGTTCAAACCCACCAGTCACTTCTCAGAAACCCTACAAAGGGTTGCTATGAGTTGGAACTGACTCGATGGCACTTAACAACAGCAACATGCCAGGCAGAGGGGGAGCAGAAGCATTCGGGAAAAGTGTGAGAACACTGGGCCGTTTAATGTGGTCAGGTCAAGTTATGTTTGAGGAACAGTGATAGATGGGACAGAGAAGACAGATTAAGCTCAAAAGACCTGGGGAGACCTTGAGTGCCTGGCCCAGGGGCACTGGGGCGCCACTGAGGGGTGCTTCAGCACAACTCATCTAGCAGACTTTGCTGAACATCTGAGGACAGAGAGCTAAGAATTCTTCAAATGTACAAGGTGGGAACAAAATTTACCCGGAGGGTCACTGACCGATGCAGAAACCTGGGAACAAACTAAGAAATCATCCACGTGGATTAGAGTAAAAATTATGATGGCATGTCTGTGATGGAGCTCGAAGCAGCCTTAGAAGTGATGGTGTCACTGGAAAGACGTTCCCAACTTGTTGTCAAGTGGGAAAAGCAAGTCATAAGATAATTTGTAGCTCTACAGGGAGCCCTAGAACCACATGAGAGAGATCTTTCCTGTTTTGTGTTCCAAGCATACTAGGGTAAACAAAGAAGCATTATTACAAAATCACAGAAACCTTTATTAAAGAAAAATATCAAAATGTGAAGCTATTGCTTTTTGACATACCCTCCACCTCTGTCTACACACTTCTGAAGGCGGTGTTTCCATATCTCTAGTCCTGGTGTGGTGCTATGGGCTAATGCATCAGGCTGCAAAGTCGTTTGAACTGCAAGGTTGATGGTTCAAGCTCACCAGCTGCTCCTTGGAAATGCTATAAAGGGTCACTATGGGTCAGAATCGACTCAACAGCACTTAACAACAACAACAACCTTCCCCTAGTGTAGTGCTGCAGGATAATGCGC
This sequence comes from Chrysochloris asiatica, assembly GCF_000296735.1. Taxonomy (NCBI): domain Eukaryota; kingdom Metazoa; phylum Chordata; class Mammalia; order Afrosoricida; family Chrysochloridae; genus Chrysochloris; species Chrysochloris asiatica. The sequence goes on from NW_006408544.1 coordinate 18,260,493, forward strand.
TTGGCCACAAGGTCAGTTTGAGTCACAAGATTGGCAGTTCAAACCCACCAGCCACTCTTTGGAAATCCTATACAGGGTTGTTATAAGTTGGAACAGACTCAATGGCACTTAACAACAGCAAGCTTTCCCTGAAGGACTCTGCACTCATCAGTTTGTTGTTGTCGTTAAGTGCCGTTGAGTCGGTTCCGACCCATAGCGACCCTGTACAGGGTTTCCGAGGGTGTAAATCTTTACGGGAGTAGAAAGCCTCATCTTTCTCCTGCGGAGCGGCTGGTAGTTTCAAACTGCTGACCTTAAGGTTCGCAGCCCGATTCGTAACCACTATGCTACCAGAGCTCCTTACTCATCAGTTTACACCATGTCAAAACGGCAGTTTGGGCATCCTCAGGGGCCTCAAATTATGTTCCTTTTCAATGGTCTTTGAGTTTTAGGAACAAAAGGAAGTCTAAAGGGGCAAGTGGACAGGACAAGGCTTCTCAACAAAATTCTTATAGGCAGCCCCTTGCTATCCTCAAGGAAAATAACCACTGTGATGGAAAAGAATTTCTCAGTACAATTTTCCTGGCCTTGTTCTCCCCACAAGTTTCCAACTTTAAAAAACTTCTTCCTGATAAGCTCCCATGATTGTCCTGTATCCTCCCAGAAAATCTATCAAGCTTATCCCTTTGGAATGCCCCCAAACAGTCACCATAACTTTCTGAACTGGCCCAGTAGATCCCCTCAGAAGTCACATTTTTAACTTGGCCTTTCTTTTGAAGTCATCTTGTTGTTGTTGTTATTAAGTGCTGTTGAGTCAGTTCTGACTCATAGTGACCCGGTATAGGATTTCCAAAGAGCAGCTGGTGGGTTTGAACTGCTGACTTTGTGGTTGGCTGTCAACTACTTATCTTACAGTGCCACAATTTAATGACACTAAAATATGTGTATTACTGAACTTGCCTGCAGCCATCCATGGATCATGTTTTGTTTGTATGAGCTGGAACCCTACTAGCAATACTTTTTGACTTACCATTGTACATCAAGTGTTTGAGGGATTTGCAGGAAGAGGGGTGCTGGTGAACACCAGACTTCAGAAGGAGCTAACGGACCTCTCAGAAGAAGGCCCCTGAGGAAGAGGGCTAACACAGGGGATGTGCTGACTCAGGTAGGGTCCCTGCCCCTATTCTGACTTAGCCCAGGGACAACTAATGACTCCCGTAAAGGAGAGAGCTGGTGGATGAAATGGAAAGAATTCCACCACCTTGGTCCTAAGCCTTTCTGTTCTGGACTCCATCCCTTCAGTCATGGGAAGGGCTTTCCTGTTAGTTAGTGAGCAGCAGGGATGGGGAGGGAACAGCTGGCAATAGTTGACAGAGCCGACCGCCTCACCCAGGCAGTGCTTGCCAGTAGGTGTTCTGGTAAGCAATGGCAGAGGCATGGATTCCATTCAGACAGCCGCACTCACTGAACGCTCAGTGACAGGAAGGTGCTGTCATGTGGCTGTCTGGCTATAGCCTGAGCCTTTAGGGCTGAGCAGTTACAGTAACCTTTCTGAGGTGTTACAAGCTGGGGTAAGGAGCATAGTGGTAGGGGAACATTAGGTCACACAGACATGGGCAGAAAAGAAATCTCTAGAAAGTTTAACAGGAGTTCTCTTTTAGATGGTGGGATCATGGACAATATTTTTTCTTTCTTAAATTTACAATATAAGACTTTAGTCCACATTCCTTTGGATTAGGGTCAAATCTTTTGATCAAATGCACTTTCCTCTGTGTTAGGAGATCAAGGAACCATCATATTAAGGCCAGCTGAGTCTTTGTTCTTCAGCAGCCTACAGACTGTATATACTTGAGGTTAGCAAAACCCCAGCAATATCCTGAGGACTGAGTCCCTTCCAGCTGATTTAAAATACCATAATATCTCAGATATCTTTCAGAAGAGAGCCCAGAGAAATTACACAGGAAGCAAGGGGGAAAAGTGAGGTTAAGTGAACGAGGAGAATAGATCAGTATGTTGTTGTTATGTGCCGTGGAATCAGTTCCGACTCATAGCGACCCTGTACAGGGTTTCCGAGGCTGTAAATCTTTACGGGAGCAGAAAGCCTCATCTTTCTCCCGCGGAACAGCTGGTAGTTTCGAACTGCTGACCTTGAGGTTCTCAGCCTGATTTGTAACCACTACGCTACCAGAGCTTCTTACAGGAGAGTTGAAAATCTAGCCTTTAATGTTTCTCAAAGCTAGATATTGATTTTCACTGACAGCCACAATAGTAGGTAACTGGGACCATATTTATTCTAACAATTAAAAAAAAAAAATTTTTGTTTCTCTATATCCTCTATTGGAGTCCTGGTGTGGGACTGTAGGATAAGCACTGGACTGCTTAGCAGAAGGTCAGTGGTTCAAACCCACAACCGCTCCTCAGAGACCGTATAAAAGGCCACTATGAGTCAGAATTGAATGAGCTCTGGTAGCGTAGTGGTTACGAATCGGGCTGCGAACTGCAAGGTCAGCAGTTCAAAACTACCAGCTGTTCCACTGGAGAAAGATGAGGCTTTCTGCTTCCGTAAAGATTTACAGCCTCGGAAACCCTGTACAGGGTCGCTATGGGTCAGTTCCAACTCCATGGCACAGAACCACTCATGAGTCAGAATTGAGACCTTGTGTGGCACTGTAGGATAAGCACTCGACTGCAAGTTCAGTTTGAACCACAGTGTCAGTGGTTCAAACTCACCAGCCGCCCCTAGGAAACCCTATAGAGGGTTGCTATGAGTGGGAACCAACTCAGCAGCATTTAACAACATAAGTGGGAACTGACTTGATGACACTTAACAACCAGAAGTTCTCTATTATTTTTAGGATGAGCACATCTTACAATGTGATGGAAAACACAACCCCGTGAGTACCAGGCAGCTATAGAAACCATAACCTGTGTAGAACTTTATTGTGTAGAACATCACTTCATTTGGTCCTTAAATAGCTGTCTAAGTTAATACCGTCCAAGAGAACTAGAATGTGAGCCTCACTGGAACTCTAAATTTCCTAGTTGTTGTTCAGTGCCACCAAGTAGGTTCCGACCCATAGCAACCCTATATAGGGTTTCCAAGGTGCATCAGGTGGATTTGAACTGCCAACTTTGTGGACCAGAGCTTTATCCTGCAGTGCTACACCAGGACTAGTAGTTACATTAAAACAGTAAAAAGAAACCAGTGTAATTAAAGTATATCCTATATCCAATATATCAATATACTGTTATTTCAATGTGTAATAAACATAAGAATTTTCATGATTAAATTATAAATTTCCATTAATTAAATGAAATTAAAAGTTGTTTCCCAGTTGTACTATCAGCATTTTAAGTGTTTAGTAGCTAACCCAAACCAGACTCATTGCCATCAAGTTGATTTGGACTCATAACAACTCTACTGGATAAAATAGCATTACTCCATAGGGTTTCTGAGACTGTAAATCTTTAAAAAAGCAGTCTGCCACATCTTTCTCCCTTGGAGCAGTTGGAGGTTTGAAACTGCTGAACTTTCAGTTAGCTCCCATAAAGATTTACAGTCTCAGAAACCTTGCATAGGGTCTCTGTGAGTTTTAACTCACAGTGCCAAGTGGCTAGCATATCAGATAGTGCCATTATGAATTACAGATAATCCCAGGGAAATCAAGCTCTGGGGAGTGGAACTAGTCAGTGAAGCCACTCAGCTGGTGAACTGTAGGGTCAAGACTAGAACAGGATTTCTGATTCAGAACCCTGTGGAGTGTCCCCTCTAATACAGACCTGGGTAAGTGTCTTTTTGGGGAATGGGAGAGCAGCCTTCTGGGTTCAATTGACCATGATTTTAATGGGATCCAGTCCATGTGATGCCTGGTGAATTTATCTCTCAAAGAGTTCACCACCGACACCAAGCTACAGTCCTCATACGTGTGGTGGTGAGCTCCCCATCTTTGGAAGTATCTAACGAGAGCCTGGAGACCACCTGTTGAGATACTAGAAAGAAATTGAGTTCCTCCAAATGTTCTGCTGGCTTTGTGATTTATGGAGAGAAGGGAAGAAGAGGTCCCATTACTTCCCCACTCTCAGCCCTGACTGGGTGATACTGGAAGCACCTGAGGTCCCTGAGCCACAAGGAAGAGCTGCAGGGAGCCCATCTGTCCACCACTCAAGCCCCAGGGATTGTGGATCAAGAGATTGAGGTGATTAGAGACATTAACTCAGGGAAGCAGCGGGGAGTCCCAGGGGCTCCCAGGGCCCAGCCTGTTTCAATCTGGCCATTGTTCTACTTGTAGGAGTGGGGGAAGGGAAGCAGCAGCTAGCAGGCATCTCGGAAGGAAGGAAGAAAGAAAGAAAATGATCATTCTCTGAGCCGCACCTGGTTCTCATGTCACCCTCTGAGGTGGGAATCGGTGGCCCATCTCACAAGAGAGACTCGATTTGCTCAGGGGCTGGTTACAAAGGCGTGGGGTGGGGTAAAAACAATTCCCCTGTGGCTCTGCCCACTCCCTGCACCCACTACTGTCCTGCACACCTCACTGTGGAGAGTGGACAGGCTGCCTGGACTTCCGGGTCCTTAAACCCTAGTTTAAAGGTTCAGAAGCATCCCATCTGTCTCAGGACCTGTCCAAACTTCTTAAAGGTCTAGGGTGGTCTGTTTCACGCTCTTCCTGGCCACCCTGGCCTTTGTACTGCTCCTTGAACTACCTTTGCACTGGTTGCTCCCTCTGTCTGGAATACTCTACCAACCTCATGTTGAATAACTCATATGATCTAATAATTTACCCAATAATCTGTAGTGAACAATTTCACTTTTTTTAAAATCACATTAGAGATTCTACTTCTAGGTATGGCTCTCTCCCAACTCCACAGCACCTTCCTAAGAATCAAAGACTCCTTTGAAAGCTAGTAAGCCAGGTAAGCTTTCGATTTCACATGGTTTCCACCATGCTGAATATTCGGATCCATGGCCAGCTCACAGGGCTCGAATGCCGAGTGAGACTGTCAACGCTGAGGAACTCAATCCCTTGCCCTGCCCTCTCTGCTTTTTCTTCTCTGTCCTCTGTACTTCTTGTCTTATGAGACCTGGTGACACTGTGGGTTAGGCTGCTAACTGCAAGGTTGGCAGTTCAATCCCACCAGCCATTCTGAGGGAGAACGATGAGACTGTCAGCTCCCGTAAAGAGTTACAGTCTCAGAAACCTTGCATCGGGTCCCTATGAATCAGAATCCACTCTGTGGCAACAGGTGGTTTGGTACTTCTCCTTATCTTCCTATCTCTCTAGTCTCAACTCAGGCTCCTCATCCCTCACAGGCCCTCCCTGAACCCCAGCCAGGCACTTCTCCAGGGTTCCTACAAGCATTCCTCAAATCACCTACAGACAGGAGCCCTTGGGCTAGCAACTGAGCCTCAGTTTCCACTGGAGGACAAAAAGGGGAGATGATGGTACCTTCCTCATGGGTTCATTGTGAGGATTAAATGTAAGGTTGACTGTGGCTTAGAACAGTGCCTGGCACATAGTTCCCAAACAATATGTTTCAATTATTCCCTCTGTGTCATCTCCATCTGTTCTGTGACTGCATCCCCCAGCAGACTGGGAGCCCCTCCAGGGCCAGGCTGAATCAGTTCAGGTCTAGATCCTCGGAACCAGAGTCTGGTTCAGGCCTGGATGCAGGTTTGCTGATGTGTATGATATTAACCAGTGAGTGTGGTGGTTTCTTAAGAACAAGTCACTTAGACAGACTATGTCCCTTGGCCAGTATAGGGGAGTGCCCGCATGGTGTGACTGTGTGACCTGGAGGTAGTTGGCACCAGAACCTTTGGGGACAGATGAGAACTTGGTACTGCCCAGGGAGTTGAATGACTGTTTGTAGGCAGTAGGCTTTTGGAGTAAACAGAACATGGAGGGGCTCTCTTGAGGGGTGCTTTCAGGCTATACTTTCAGCCCTTTCCTTCCAGGCCATTTTTATCAATGGCTTGGACAAAGCCAATGACAGCATGTGGATCAGGGTTCAGAAGACTGGAAGCTGGGAGACTCAGCCAATATGTTGGAGGAGAGAACTGAGATCTGAGCTGACCCCAGCAGGCTGGGACCAGAGGCCAACTCTGACACGAGGAAACTGAACGTGGACACATGTTGGGCTGGACTTGGCTTCAGCAGCTTGGAGAGTAGTCACAGAGGGTGGGAGGGGAGAGACTCAGCCGTAGTAGCACATGGAAAGGGGACTTTAGGGTTTTGTTTGTTGTCAATTTAGTGAGTCGCCTGGGGAATGGGGCAGCCATAGAGCTGGTGGGCCTCAGCCTGTGGGTCCATAAGGCAGAGGAACTAGGGGAAAAGGTAAAAAACCTGCCCTGCTGTTGAGACCCACTGGAAAGGGTGGGAGAGGTGGGGGTAGGTCCCAAAGAGGACAACAGGGGTAGGTGGTGCAGTGACTCAGGTCTGGGGGCAGTACCAAAAGGGCAGGGACTGTGGGGCCTTGAACAGAGCAGACCTGGGGGGATGCTGAGATTGGTGGGGAAGCAGGTCTCAGCTCAGCTTGAGGGGTCACTGGAAAGACCACCTTAAGAAGTAGTGAAACCCCAGTTACTGGAGGCATACAAGAAACTTGGCAAAGCCCACAATGAATAAGTAGATTCAAATCCTGGTCTACTAGCTCAAAATCCAGGCACTGGAAGGACCTGAGTGACAGGAAGGAACCCCAAGACCTGTGGCCAATTCCTTGCTACAGCCTTGGTTGACCTAGTCAAGGGCTCGCCCAGGCTCACCCCTGGGATACAGCTGCAGGGAGGAGGCTTGTCCCCTCCCCACAGCAGGCGACTGGCCCAGCAGCTGACAGCAAGTGCCACGTTAACACTAAGTTACACTTCCCAGATGGCTCCGCCACCCTCCACCCCCCACACACCAACTCTTTCTAAGACCTGAAGAAGAATGTCCTGCCCAGTCTTCGCTCTGCTAAACTCTGTCATCTGGTCCCAGCACCTCCCTCTCAAGAAATGTCCTCACTGTGTCTGCTTACATACCTCTTAGGACATGAAACTCACTTCCTCAAGTCAGCTCCCTCTACTGTGGCTTAATTATGCATATCAGAAACTCAGATCCAAATGCTCTCTCCAAGGAAGAAAGAGAGTGAGAGAGATTGCTCAGAGGAAGGAGGAAGGAAGGCAAAGTTTGGGTTGGGCCCTATTGCTCTGACATCCCCATCTGTCCACTGAAGGCCTCTCCTTTCTAGGTCCTGAGGGTGCTTGGTCCAGTAAGGACTTGTGCAAATACCAAACTTGAACTGAGTCAAAAGCAAATGCTGCAGGAACCACAGCAGTCCTCAGAGAGCCAGAGAGGCACTGTGGGCTGGGGAGGGGTGACTGGACCACACTCCCTGATAGATACTGTCAGAGGCGGAGACACCAAGATGACTCCAGGACCTGCAACAAGGGGAGGGGCTGCCCAGCCAGCAGCATCACTAGAATTGGTGGCACCTTTCACCCAGTTCAGTGACTCGCCAACAGCACCCTCCCCATCACCAGCCAGTCAGTGTGCGTGTGCGGGAGGAGGGCCGAAACACCTGCCACTGGACTGAGAGGATGGTCTCTGCCTTGGTCATTCCAAGAGGGGTGAGTTATAGAGTGGGAGGGTGGTGCCCTGGACACAGTTGGGGTGTGTGTGACACCATGAGTTACCACTCTGGGTGATACCAACCTAGTGATGCCACCGCAGAGCTCACAGTGTGACCACCAACCATCCTCAATCATTTTCCCACCATGATGGCTACCTCCCTGAGTGCAATAAGGGTCAGGCCTAATTCCCAACTCCATATGGGTGGAACCACTGTCCTCTGTTCTCCCTTGTGGCCAAGACAATCAGACGCAAGGGAGCAGAGTGTATCCAGGGATGGCAGTCACTCTGCTCTACATTAAAGGTTGTTGTCTCCATCAGCAGTAATGACTTCCTGGGATACAGGTAGCACTGGTCCTGACCTGTGGCCACCATGCCATGGTGAGAGAACCCTCTGCTCCAGTGAGGAGGAGCAGGCAAAGGGAAGAGATGTGAAAAGAATCCAGGGCATATGGGAACATGGGTCTCTTGTCCACTCACTTCCAGCATGGTTTCTGGTGTCTGCTCCTACACCCTGAAAGTTCAGCCTGGGCCTGCTCATGTGAGCACCTCTCCAGGTGGAATGAAGCTCTATGGTGGCTCTCCACAGAGAAGGAGATTTCAAAGAGCCACATTCATTTCTCTAGACTCAGATATGTCCCTTCCCTGTGGAAACCTGCTTTGGGTTGCTGTGAAGTCCCAGAAATAAATGAGGTGGGTTTGTGGTCTTCAGGGAGCTTATGGATGAGTAGGTGGGAGACTGGCAAATGGACAGAAGGGAGACTGGCAGGGAGAGGCCAGATGCAGAGTCCAGCTCAGCCTGAACTAGGGAATCAGGTGAGGCTTCCTAGAGAATGTAGCAGCTGAATGGATCCTTGAAGGATGAGTAGGAACTCTGACTGGAAGTGAAGAAGAGCATGTGAGTCTGTGATGATAGGTGGTAAAGTTTGAGATTTTTTTGGAGCCACCAGGTTAAAGGTCTGACCCCACTGTGGTCCACAGCTAGGCTATGTTTCCTTCTTTGATGAATAAGGCAGTTAGCTAACTGGGCAAGAAGACCAAAGACAGATCCCAGGGCTTTCATCAAAAGTTCAGTACAACCTCTGCTAAGAATCGCTGCCCCATGCCTTGAAGGGCATAGTCTTAAAGCACTGGCAGGACCCAATTGGGTCCTCTGGCTGCCCACTCTTTCTGCCTCCTCCCCTCACTGCCTGTTCTACCCCTTGCACACTGGCTCCCAAACCAGACTTTGATGGCTGCCTGGCCTAGGACTATCTCCAATAAATTTAAACGTGGGTGTTTGGGAGTTTTCTGCCAAGCTAGAGTTCCTCAGGAAGGGGGTGGAGAGGGAGTGTTGAGTTTCTTTGGCAAAACATGATTTCCTGATTCTAAGAAAAATCAGTTTTAAATGCTTACAAGGACTAGTAAGGAAAACAATCTGCGCACAGGAAGATACACACAACCCTCAACAACCCCCAACAGAACATACACACAAAGACACACACCACACATTCACAGAAAATTCATAGACACACTTGAATTGTTTTGCTATGATGTGTAGCTTACTAAATGCTGCCATGCTCAACCTCAGTGAATCACAAACACATGGGTTCAGTTTTCCTTGAATGATGCCTGGTTTAAGAAAATCGAGAATGAGGGGAGAGGAGACTTTGACAAAAAACAAGTAGAGAGTTGGAGGTCCTGGCTGGATCCAGATGTTGGCTTGACCCACCGCTGGTTCCCTGTGTGGCTCTTGACCGGGAATGTGTGAAAACAAGGCACAGTTGACTTCCCAAGTCGAGAAGCAGCTCCAGCGTCATTGGGGCCATCCTGGGCCACATAAAAAGGATCTTCTGAGAGCTGCAGATGGCATTACACCATGTTGTGGCTGAATGTGGTTTGTAATAGGACTTGAGATTAAGTCCAGAGTCATTCGGTACAATGATGCCCTAAAAGTGTATCGTAAGTGCCCAGTGATACTTGCTCCCAGAGGAAACTTGCTCTGCAAATTTTGCTCCAACCCAACGGGAAGAACCAAACAAGATTTTAAAGATGAGGCAGAAATGTAGACAATTCTCATGACCACATATATGTGAAGTGGAAGTATGGCACAGATTTACTTTTGCAGAAGTAATAGTTGGTGGTTTCACCTGGGTGATGAAAACAGCTAAGCAGTCAGCTACTAGCGAAAAGACTTGAATTTCAAGCCAGAAGCATCTTGTAAGAAAGGCTTAGTGATCTGTTTCTGCAAGGTTGCAGACATTCCAAACCCCATGGAATGCAGTTCTACTCCAAAAAACATGGGGTCACCAGGAATCTGACGGCAACTGGTTTGAATAACACAGTATCCTCCCAGGACTTAAGGAACAGAAGGTTGCCAGTACTCCCTGGCTTAGACTATAAGTAAAAAAGCAAAGACATCAGAGTAGCAGTAAGTGACATTTCTAGGAGAGAAGGGGAAAGGAAGGCTCCCAGAACCCAAAGATTTGACTTTCCTAAAGAAAGAAGGTGTAATGAGTATGGGATCAGTCAGCGGTGGAAGCGCAGAGGAGTCTGTTGAGGGTGGCCAAGCACCCAGCACCCATTCAAGCATCACCCAAGAGGGAGGGAGTCTGGCTCAAAGGTATGACACTTATGAAACTGTGGAAGATCTTATCCATCACACTATTAGTTCCTAACTCAATGCAACATGAGACAATGTTTTCTAAATTTTGCCTGACGCTATTTCTTAGGTAGAGATGTCAAGTGCCCCTTGTAGCTGATTTTAGTTTGAGAAGAATCTTTTGAATGGCAGATGTAAGGTGAGAAGGTCTGCATTGTCCTAGGGTAAGGGAGACCCTTTTTTGGCCCAGAAGATGCTCCCCTCCTTAAGACTGTGAGATCTGCAAAGTTATGGAAAGGTACAGCAACTTGCATGTGAGACTCAGGGACCTTATGAGAAAGAAAAGACTAAGACTCCCTGTGGGCACACTATACTACCCACGGCCAACATCTGTTGGCATTGAAGGTCCTCAGAGCTAATCTATCAGGGAGGGAAAGGAGAGTGCTCAGCAGGGTGTGACTGGGGCTGCTCTGAGGAAGAATGACTGAACACTGGGGTGTGATCTAGAAGCCTGAGCAGGGATCTGAACCTTCATGCAAGATCTAGGACTTCTGATATGGTGCTGTATGATAAGCACTGGACTGTTAACCACAAGGTTGGCGGTTCAAATTCACCAACTGCTCCTTGAAAACCCTAAATTGGGTTGCTAAGAGTTGGGAACAGCTCTGTAGCACTTAACAATAACAACAACATGGAGGACCTGTGTTCAACAGCAACACCACGTGGAAGGAACCAGCACAATAGGGCTAATGGCAAGACCAAACATTCCAGATTGCCCTCTATTGAAATATTACCCTGTTCTAACTCTCAAACCGCGGGAGAAAGATGAGGCTTTCTACTCCCGTAAAGATTTACACCCTCGGAAACCCTATACAGGGTCGCTATGGGTCGGAACCGACTCGATGGCACTTAACAACAACAACAACTCTCAAAAGCCTCTAACATTGTCCAGAAAGCAAGATTCCCAAGGCATGTAGCAAGATGTGTATGACAATGGCTGGTCTATCACTGCACTTCAGTAGCTCTCTCTAGCTTTCCCCTTCATCCTCAGCCCCTTCTTCTCCATTGGCTTTTCTTTTGGACTCCAAATACTGCACAATGCAAAGTGCTATTTGAATGATTCTGCATTTATTCATAAGTGATTTACTTTTAAAAACAATGCATTTCTCTCTATCGAGTACAGGAAGTTTCCACTGAATGAAATAAGATGACCCTGGCTTACACACCATGCTCATTCAGAGGTGGTGGTGGTGGTTATGTGCCGTGGAGTTGGTTCCGACTCATAGCAACCCTGTATAGAGTTTCTGAGGCTGTACATCTTTACAGGAGCAGAAAGTCTCATCTTTCTCCTGAGGAATGGCTGGTAGATTCAAACTGCTGGCCTTTCAGTTACGAGCTCAGTTCATAATCCATTATTCTAGCAGAGGAGTTGTTGTTATTGTTAAGTGCCATCGAGTTGGTTCTGACCCATAGCGACCCTCTATAGGGTTTCCAAGGAGCAACTGGTGAGCTTGAACCACCAACCTTGCAGTTCAAACTGACTTTGCAGTCTAGCTCATTAACCCCCAGCGCCACACCAGAGCAGAGGAATAAGGTTATATTACACGGAACCTTGGTGGTGTGATGGTTAAAGGCTGCTAACTGAAGATGGTTCGAAACTGACTCTGTGGGAGAAAAGACCTGAAGATCTGTTTTTATGAAGAGTTAAAAAACAAAACCCCCACTGCCCTTGAGTGGATTTCGGCTCCTAGTGACCCTATAAAGCAAAGTAGAACTGCCTATAAAGTTCAGAAAGTGTTGTTTTATAGAGTTCCTTCCAGCTTTGGAATAAACTGCTGTTTTCTTAGGTGGACACTAGATAAAGCAATTAATACACTTAGAGGCTCAGTATATCTAGAAATTTAAAACACACATACTCACACACATGCCTTAGGATCAGAGAGGCGGTGAGATGCTCCCATTTGATGAGATATGGGGAACTAAGACTGGGGGAGTGAAAGCAGACCCTCCTATCACTGAGAGGCAAAACTCTGTACTCTCTACCTCTTTTAAACTCTTTGTCTCTTTGTGGGTTAAGTGTTGGACTTCTAACTGAAATGTCGGTGGTTCAAATCCACAAACCTTTTAAGGGAGAAAGATGAGGCTGTCGGCATTTGGAAACCCTATTGTGGCTGAGGATTTTTTTTTGGGGGGGGGGTTTGTAATCGAATTCACTTAAATTAAGTGCACATAATATGGGACACTAGATGGCATACACAAAAAATCAAATTGACTGCATCTATGGAAAGAGACCACAGAAAAGCTCCAGATCATCAGCTAAAACAGGGCCAGGGGCAGACTATGGGACAGATCATCAATTAACTGCTCATGTGCAAGTTCAGGCTGAAGCTGAAGAAAATGAAAATCAAGTCCACAAGAGCCAAAATATACTTTTGAACATATCCCACCTGAATTTAGAGATCATCTCATGAACAGATTTGACACATTAGACACTAAAGACTGAAGACTAGAGAGTTGTGGGATGACATCAAGAACATCATACAGGAAGAAAGCAAAAGGTCATTGAGAAGACAAGAAAGAAGGAAAAGACAAAAATGGATGTCAGAAAAGACTCAGAAACTTGCTCTCCAGTTAGAGATGCTAAAGCAAGTGGAAGAAAGGAGGAGGCAAAGAGCTGAACAGAAAATTTCAAAGGACAGCTCGAGAAGACAAAGTTAAATATTATAATGAAACATGCAAAGACCCAGAGTTATAAAATTAGAAGAGAAGAACACGTTCAGCATTTTTCAAGATGAAAGAACTGATGAAAAAATTCAAGCCTCAACTTACAATATTGGAGGATTCAGTGGGCAAAATATTAAATGATGCAAAAAGCATCAAAAGAAGATGGAAAGAATACACAGTCACTGTATCAAAAAGAAATTATTGATGTTCAACCATTTCAAGAGTAGTATATGATCAAGAACCAATGATACTGAAGGAAGACATCCAAGGTGCATTGAAGGCATTGGCAAGGAACAAGGTGCCAGGAATTGATGGAATACAAATTGAAATCTTTCAACAAACTGAGGCAGCACTGGAGGCACTCACTCATCTATGACAAGAAATTTGGTAGACAGCTACCTGGCCAATTGATTGGAAGAGATCCATATTTGTGCCCATTCCAAAGAGAGGTGACCCAAAGGAATGCAGAAATCATCAGACAATATTATTAATATCGCATGCAAGTAAAATTTTGCTAAAGATAATTAAAAAATGACTGCAACATTACATTGACAGAGAACTTTCAGAGGTTCAAGCCAGATTCAGACGAGAATATGGAACGAGGAATATCACTATTGACATCAGAATGATCTTGCACAGAATACAAGAAATACAAAAACTACTATCCTTTATTGACTATGAAAAGGCTTTCGATTGTGTGGATCATGACAAGGTATGGATAACATTGATGAAAATGGGTATCCCAGAACACTTAATTGTGCTCATGAGGAACCTGTACATAGACCAAGAGGCAGTTGTTTGAACAGAACAAGGGGACATCAAATGGTTTAAAATTAGGAAAGGTGTGTGCCAGGGTGATATTTTTTCACTAAATTTACTCAATCTATATACTGAGCACATAATCTGAGATACTGAATTATATAAAGAAGAACTTGGTATCAAGACTGGAGGAAGACTCATTAACAACCTGCGATATGCAGGTGATACAACCTTCCTTGTTGAAAATGAAGAGGATTTAAAATACTTACTGATGAAGATCAAAGGCCTTCAATATGAGCTGCACCTCAATGTAAAGAAAACAAAAATCCTTATCACTGGACCAATAACTAACTTCAATATAAATGGATAAATTGTTGGAGTTGTCGAAGCCTTCATTTTTCTTGGATCAACCATCAACACGCATGGAAGTAGCAGTTAAGAAATTAAATGACTTATTGAATTAGGCAAATCTACTGCACAAGGTCTCTTTAAAGTGTTGACGAGCAAAGATGTCAATTTGAGTATTAAAGTTGGCCTGACCCAAACGATGGAATTTTCAATAACCTCATATGCATGTGAAAGTTGGATAATGAATAAGGAAGACTGTAGAAGGATTGATGCATTTGAGTTATGGTGTTGGAGGAGAATATTAAAAGTACTATGGACAGTCAAAAAAACCCAAACCAATCTGTGTTGGAAGAAGTACAGCCAGAATGCTTCTTGGAAGTCAGGATAGCCAGATGTAGTCTCTCATACTTCAGAAATACTGTCAGGAGGGGCCAGTCCCCGGAAAAGGACATCATGCTTGCTAAAATGAAGGGTCTGAGAAAAAGAGAAGACCTCCAACAAGATGTATTGGCACAGTGGTAGCAGCAATGGGCTTAAGCGTAGCAAGGAATGTGACGTTGACTCAGGACTGGGCAGTTTTTCGTTCTGTTGTGCATAGGGTCACTATGTGTTGGTACCAACTGGATGGCACCTGACAACAACAGGTGACGGGACTCTACCATAGGGCAGTAATTAACTGGAAATAGCAAGCCCAGAGTCACACTGGTTATGCAGTTAAATAATCAAATTGTCCTGTAAACAGACTTAGCGAGTGGGTTCTGTATGTAGTGAAGCTACAGGAAGAAATGAACTGACCAGACTCCAGGTGCATCCATGCTCCTTGGCAATTATACCTATATCTCTGTGAATTAACTAACTAGCATTTGTTTTATTTGGTCACCTCTTGCCAGCATCAATAGGCCAGGCCTGACCAACTCTGGGGTCCAGATGAGGTTGGGCTTCTGTACCAGTCAGATAAGAACCACATTCTGGACCCGGTGAATCCACTACTAAGAACAATAGGAAGAAATTTAATAGGAGTGGCAGAATTAGGGTTGTGAGAGGACAGGAAGATTTTTTTTCTCTGTTATTTAAAATGTTTTAATTTGCCTACATGATAGTTCGAAGTACAAAATTATCTTTAAAAGATATTTTAAAGTCTACCATGGACAGGGATATAGCCCATGGAGGGCTAGAGCTGAGAGTGAAGTGTTCAGCTGATATGAAGTGAGGGGAGACATACAAGAACACCCAAACTTGCAGATAGTACCCATTTGACGTAGCTTTGATGTCTAGATAATCAGAACTCGACTAGAGGAAGATTAAAAAAAAATTGATAAAGGAAACAAGTGTAAATTGCTACAATTTGATGAACTTGACCGATACTTATGAATTTTGTTGTTGTTAAGTGCCGTTGAGTCAATTCTGACCCACAGCGACCCAGTATAGGGTTTCCAAGGAGCAGCTGGTGAGCTTAAACCACCGACATTGCAGTTCAAACACCTTTGCAGTCTGACGCATTAGCTCACAGCGCCACACTTATGAACGTAGTAGCTCAAAATACCAGCTGAGATGGAAGGAATTGTCACATCAAGGATCATTCCCATCCCCTCTGTACACAAGGTTGATATGGATAGGCAACTTAGACAACGGCTACCTAAAATGGGGGTGGGGGTGGGGACTATAAAGGCATGAAGTGACTTACAAGTTTTCAAGAGGAGTTTAATTTGAGAGTGTATAGGGGGAAGGTAGAATCCCCACTGAATAGTTTTCA
>NW_006408544.1:18276690-18286190 GCF_000296735.1 Chrysochloris asiatica
ATTGAAATCATTGCAATGAAACGATGAGTGTAAAACTGAACTTCTCCCATGTAAACTATCACTAAATTCACAATAACTCTTCGAGGAAGAGCTGTTTCCATTTTACAGATATGGATACTCAGCCTGGGCACTTAATGCTCTAAGAGATGTGCTTAGGTTTGCCCAGCGAGTGAGGGATTCCAGAATCTCTGCCCTTCCCCTGCACTCACTTGCGGATTCTCAGCTGCACCCACCTGCACTGCCCACTCCCCTCCCTGACTGTGACTTACAAAGCCACACCTGGCCTAGGGGAGGTTGCACACACCTGGGTTGCAGTGACTGAGGGGGGCCCTGGTTGGATAGAAGTGTATTCTAGAAAAAGAAGCCCAAGAGCTGGAAGAGGTCAAACTGTGGGAAGAATGAGAGAACTAGGCACCAACCCAGACCCTGTGACCCTGCTCCCTGTCTACTGGGCCTCCAATGTGTCTCTCTGTCTGTCTCCCTGCCCTTCCAAGAAGGCACAGGGTCTTGCCATCTCTCTCGTAATCCTCACTGTAATTGCCCATACTTCTCTACATCTCATCATCTCTGCTTCTCTGTTAGACTTCAGTCTCCTGTACAACTGTTCACAGGCGAGGTTAGTGTGAACAAGAGGGGAAATGAACCTGGCCCCCTCCCAGTGTTTCACATGAAAATGCAGTGATGCTCACACAGACATGCTCATTTATTTGCTCATCTATATGTCACTACTGAGCTTTAAAGAGGTGCCTATACCCCATAATGAAGTCCTGGTGTGGCGCTGTGGGTTAATGCACCAGACTGCAAAGCCATTTGAACTGCAAGGTTGGCGGTTCAAGCTCACTAGCTGCTCCTCGGAAACCCTATACAGGGTCGCTATGGGTCAGAACTGACTTGATGGCACTTAACAACAACAATACCCCACAATGCAAGATGCCCGTTGTGACCACGATGGTTCTGAGCACATCCAGAGTTACCAATAATATCAGTGGTGGAGACCGGCCTTCATAAATAGTTATCCACAAATGAGGATCTAGGAGGATTTCAAAGAGAATGAAACTTTGAGAAACAACAACAAAGAATTGCCTTCCCTTGGTTTCCAACTCATGGACCCCCCTGTATAATAGAGTAGAACTGTTCCATAGATTTCTTCCAGGCTGTAATCTTGACAGAAGCAGACCACCAGACTCTTCTTCCATGACACTGCTATGTGGGTTTGAACCACCAAACTTTAGGTTAGTAGTTGAATGCAAACTGCACCACCCTCAGATAGGGTGGTGGTGGTGGTGTGCCATGGAATCAGTTCCGACTCACAGTGACCCTGCAAAGGGTTTCCGAGGCTGTAAATCTTTACAGGAGCAGAAAGCCTCATCTCTCTCCCACGGAACAGCTGGTAATTTTGAACTGTTGACAATGAGGTTAGCAGTCAGACTCGTAACCACTAGGACTTCACTAGATGAAGAGGAGGAGAGAGAGACATTCATGGAAGGGGGACAGCACAAGCAAAGGATGTGTGGCATGCTTAGACACAAGTGAGATGACTAGCTTGATTCCAGGGGCTAGTAAGGGGGTATAAGAAAGTGTAGCAGGTTCACCTGGGAAAGAGATGCATCATGAAGGTCAAGCTCTGAAGACTACACTTGCAAGATATTGGATCTGAAAGTGCATGAATGTAAATGTATATTCTCCACCACCTTGTATCAATAATGCTACAGAAAGCCCCTGCCTGCTGGGATCACAGCTGGGAGCCCGCCCTGGGGATGGAAAAGCAGTGTCCTCATGTTGTGGTCTTTAGCTCTAGCCAGAAGGGCTGCCCCCAAACCATCCTTTAGCCAAGGGCATTTTAACCATCAGAACAGTCGTGGCGCTTTTAAAGCAAATTCTGCTTGAGCCCCGTGGAGATTCTGGGTTAGTAAACCAGAGGATGGAGTGGGAGGCCTGGGCTTGAATGCTTCAAAAGCATCCCTGAACAATCCCCACACCAGAGTGGTTGCTCCTTGAAGGCACCCAGCTCCGGCCAAGAGAAGAAGCAGAGACTAGTGGTGGATGGGCGGCTAAGTTGTTGGGTTGTAGGCCAGTGAGGGTTCAGAGTCGGTGTGTGTGGGAACTAGAAATGTGCCACTTTCCCCTCATAAAGGCTTAATTCTCTCTTGGTAGACCATTTTAAATAGACACTTCCATTTTTCAGTGCACGGTTGTTTTGGACTAGCCTAAACTGTATAATAAACAAGTAAAATGTACGAACGCATACTGGCTTTTCTCAAAGCCATTGGAAATTCCATTTTAAGCTAAGAGAAAGTATGTGAGTCTGATGGGGGGAAAATGTGCATTTGAGAGCTAGGACTCAAGAGAGCTAGAAGAACACTTAGTCACTGGGTAAACTGAGGCCCAAGGTAAGGGTCATTTAAGCAAAATTACATGATAACTTGTGGAGAGGACCCACGTCCCTGACTTCTGACCAGGATTTTTTTTCTTTTCAGCTAAGCGACTTGCCCAGAGTCAGACAGTTAGTAAATGGCAGGGCCAAGGTAGGAATCCAGGTCTGTGTGGCTCCAGGATACACTCTGTCATTGCTATGTTGCTGTTATGAGCAAGCCCAGGCAGCAAGAACGGTCAACAGAGAAGGATGGTAGAAACTGTGTACAAAGAAGCTCGTACTGCCTCCATCTATGACTGATTGACTGACTAAGTTTTAAAACTAATATTGTTTAAGGTGAAAGTTTATACAACAAATTAGTTTCCCATTTGACAATTTCTATGCAAATTATGTGGCACTGTAGGATAAGCACTGGACAGAAAGTAAGGTATTGGAACTGAAAGTGCAAGGTCAGCAGTTCAAACCCACCAGCTGCTCCTAGGTCATTATGGGTTAGAATTGACTCGATGGCACTTAACAACAACAGGATGGGTTACATTTCCCACAATGTGTCACTGTTCTCATTCATTCTAGTCTGGTTGTACCCTTTCCAGAACTTTAGTTTCCCTGCTCCCTTACCATCTCATCTTTGCTTTAGAGCAGCTTTTGGCAAAAAAGAAAAGAAAAAAACCGCATTACTCACAAATAATATTCTTTATTTATTATAAGCCAATCAATTATTTAGCTAAAAAAGGTAACCTCAAGGGATAATTTCAGTTTTAGGTTTAAAGCATCTCAAGGCAATTATCTTGGGTAGACCTCTTGTCTTGTGCAGTCTAGTAAGTCAAGACTTTTTAAAAATTTGGGTACTGTTCAGTCGTTCTCTCCCATTCTATCAGGATCCATTGATTGTGGCCATGCACTGATTTAGCTGTCATGTAACTATATGTCTTATCAGTCTCCCCCAAACCTATGCGTACCCTGAGAAGAGAGAGGGACAAAACAGAATCTCATTATCTCTGTATCTATGGTGCCCAGGGTCCAGTCCCCAGAAAGCACCAAGGTATGATTCTGAATTTACAAATCCATTCATTAGACAACTGTTGAATATCTACTATGTGGCAAGCACTTGGCTAGGTGCTGAGAACCCAGAGGGACACCTCAACAGAATATTGTCTCTGATTTTATGGTGCATGTGGTTCAGTTGGGACTCCTGGTTGGTGCTGTAGAATAAGCACCAGACTGTTAATCACAAGGTTGGTGGTTCGAACTCACCAAGCCGCTCCTTGAAAACCCTATGCAGGGTCGTTATGAGTTGGAACCGACCCGACGGCACTTCACAACCACAACTGGCTCAGTTGGGGTGGTTCAGTGGTGGAATTCTTATGGTCCAGGCGGTAGACGAGGCTCAGTTCCCGACCAATGCTCCTCAAATGCAGCCACCAGCCGTCTGTCAGTGGAGGCTTGCATATTGCAGTGATGCTGAGCAGGTTTCAGCAGAACTTCCAGATATAAACAGACTAGGAAGAAAGGCCTGGTGGTTTACTTCTAAAAAACTCTGCCTATGAAATTCAACTCCAGTCCCTTTGGCCATGGAGTTTCTTGTGTTAGGGACTGACTTGACAGTGAACAGTATGCCCAAGTGGGAGACAAGTCAACCAATGAACACATAAAGAATGACAAATTATAGTAAGTGCTGTGGAGACAAAGGAAGAGGCTCCAGACAGGGAAAGTGTGCGTGTGTGCATGGTGGTGAACGGGGGTGGGTGGAGAGAGACTATCTAAGGAAATCACATACTCACATAAGTGGAGATCTGAAGGAGGAGAAGATGTTAAGCATTGGGGAAAAGAGTTCCAGGCAGAAGGAAGAGTGCACGTGAAGACCCTGAGATGAGGATGTGTTTGATCTGCTTTGAGAAGGGAGTGGGTGTGGTCTAAGATGAGGTCATGGGAAGAGGGGCAGGGGCAGAGTATGTAGAGCCCCAGAGCCATTGATAGGCTTTACCTAACTTAATGCCATGACCCAGCTCAATTTTCAAGAGGTTATTCTGGCCACTGGGTGGGAACTGGAGGGAAGGAAAACAAGAACAGAAATAAGACCAGTTAGGTTACAGAGGCATCCACGTGTGAGAAAAGAGTACCTTTATGCCAGTCTTGCATAAGGTATAGTGTAGTGCTGTGGGCTAATGCACTGGACTGCAAAGTCATTTGAACTGCAAGGTTCTCCTCAGTTGCTCCTCAGAAACTCTATACAGGGTCACTATGGGTCGGAACTGACTCGATGGCGCTTAACAACAACAACAATGCCAATCCTGGCATGGCACTGTAGGATAAGCACTGACCGCAAGGTTGGGTTGAACTGCAAGATCGGCAGTTCAAACTCACCAGCTGCTCTTCAGAAACCCTATACAGGGTCACTATGAGCCAGAACTGACTCCAGGGCATTTAACAGCAACAACAACAACAACAATACCTGTGTGGTGGGCGTGTAGTCGTGTTCTATTTTGTTACTGTTGTTTTTACCTGTGCTTTATTGAGTATGCAAAGGCTTTCAATTGTGTGGATCATTACAAGCTATGACAGAACATTTCATGATCCCTACAATGATAAGCATTTCAAAATGACAAGCATTTCAGAGAATGAATATTCCAGAACACTAAATTGTGCTCATGAAGAACCTGTACAAAGACCAAGAGGCAGTTTTTCGAACAGAGCAAAGGAATAATGAATGGTTTAAAATTAGGAAAAGTGTGCAACAGGGTTGTATTCTTTCAGCATACTTATTCAATCTGTTGTTGTTGTTGTTATTAAGTGCTGTCAAGTCGGTTCCAACCCATAGTGACCCTGTATAGGGTTTCCAAGGTTGTAAATCCTTATGGGAGCAGAAAACTTCATCTTATTCCCATGGAACTGCTGGTAGTTTCAAACTGCTTACCTTGAGGTTAGCAATCTCACTTGTAACTACTACATATGCTGAGCAAATAATTTGAGAAACTGGATTATATGAAGAAGAACGTGGCATCAGGATTGGAGGAAGACTCACTAACAACCTGCGATATGCAGATGACACAACCTTGCTTGCTGAAAGTGCAATACTTAAAATACTTACGATGAAGATCAAAGACCACACAGCCTTCGGTATGGGTTGCAACTCAATGTAAAGAAAACAAAAATCCTCACCACTGGACCAATTAATAACGTGTTAATTGGAAAAAGTGTTCTATTTAGGGAGGAAAATCTACTGGTGTTGATGATGGACTGGCCGTGCGGGGTGAGGAAGAGGAGCTAATTAAAGAGCACTGAATAACTTGGTCGATGGAGTTACCATTCACTGATTAACAGAACACAGGAGAAGAAGACAGTTTGAAGGGTAAAATCTCAACTTGGTTATGTTAAGTTTGAAAGGCTGAGTAAGAGAGTGTGTAGCTCAGAGGAGAGGTCTGAGAGAAAGCTTTATTTGGGAGTGTTCAGCTTGTGTGTGGTATCTGAAAGCCCTCAGGATGGATGAGAAAAGGCCTGAGAAATGCCAGTATTTAAAGGATGAATAGAGAGAGATTGGGAAACAGATGGCAAGGCAGAGATGTGAAGTAAGGAGCGTGTAAGGCCATAGGGAATTGTATTTCAACAGGAACAGAGTAAGCACCTGAATCAGCAACTACGGAGAGGACCTGGAGAGCCAGAAATGAAAGTGTGCTTTGGATTTAGATATGTGAAGGTCACTGGCAAACTTGACAGATTCATGAACTCAGTAACTCAAAAGTTGCATCTAAAAAAAAAAAAAAGCAACAATCAGAGTGAGTTGGGAAGTCCGAAAAGGCTTCCTCAGGGAGGTAACACTTCAGCAAAGCCTAAGACCCAAATGCTGCATGTAAGGAACCAGGTTGTACTTGACAGGAAAGGAACCTCTCCCTGTGGGGAGCCTAAAGAACCATTAACTGGTGTCCTTGATCTGGGGAAAAGCAGTTCAAGACACCAGGTTGGAGGAACTGGCTCACTCCTGAACAACAGGGAGCCCAGGGAATCTGGTGACCCCTCCAACAGGTGACAGAACCCACTGACACCTACCCCACCCACCAGGATTCACAAGCCTGTCCATTTCCTTCCCAACAGAGGCATCCTTGGAAGTGAGGATTCCAAACCATAGCCTCAGAACAAAGTGTTCTTAAATGCCACCCCCCTCCCCCCAACAGTCAGCTCATTGCACATCTGGAGAAACAGAGGCTGAGCAAAAGGCCAAGGCTTGGCCAAGATCACTCAGCACATCAGTGGTCCATACCAAAGTGATCTTACTACTGAATCCCCATGGTTTCCACTCTACTGGTTAAATTCTGAATTCTTTAGCCTGGCATTCAATGTCTTTCATGGTTAGACAAGAGACTTACCAAGTTCATCTTACACCATCTCTTCCTCAACCTCCTTGACCCAGCCCTTTGAATGCTTGGCATATGCAAGCATATAGTCTATATAGTCCTCACAACACTTTGAGGTAGATGTTATCATTTCCATTTTACAGATGAAAAATCTGAGGTCCAGAAAGGCTTGATAACATCTAAGTTTATACAACCAGTAAGGTACACCTCTGAGGCATGATTTGAGTGACTACCATCACATTTTCTCCATACCATATATCCACTTGTCTGTCAATTTGTCATACTGTGGTGGCTTGCATGTTTCTGTGATTCTGAAAGCTATGCCACCGACATTTTAAAGACCATCTGGGAAACCATGGTGGACAGGTTTCAGATGAGCTTTCAGACAAAGACAGATTAGGAAGAAGGAGAGGCAGACTTCTTCTGAATGTTTAGTCACTAAAAACCTTATGAATAGCAGTGGGACACTGTCAGCACCAGAATATTGACTATTGAAACATGAAGAGCACAAAAAAATTGTAAGATATAGTGCCAGAAGATGGGCCCCTCAAGTTGGAAGGCACTCAAAATACGACTAGGGAAGAGCTGCCACCTCAAAGTAGAGTTGACCATGATGACACAAATAGAGTAAAGCCTTCAGGACCTACATTTACTGATGGGACACAATTCAAAATGAAGAGAAACAGCTGCAAACATTCATCAATAATCAGAACAAGGAATGTACAAAGTATGAGTATAGGAAAATTGGAAATTATCAAAAAATGAAATGGAACACATAAACATCGGTATCCTAGGCATTATTGAGCTGAAATGGACTGATACAGGCTATTTTAAATCTGACAATCACATGGTTTACTATGCCAGGAATGACAAATTGGAGAGGAATAGTGTCACATTCATCATCAAAAAGAACATATCAAGATCTGTCTGGAAGTATAATGCTGTCTGTGATAGGATAATATCCATACACCTACAAGGAAGACAAGGAGCTCTCCTGGCGTAGTGGTTACAAATCGAGCTGAGAACCGCAAGGTCAGTAGTTTGAAACTACCAGCTGATCCGCGGGAGAAAGATGAGGCTTTCTGCTCCTGTAAAGATTTACAGCCTCGGAAACCCTGTTCAGGGTCACTATGGGTCGGAACTGACTCGACAGCCCTTAACAACAACAACAAGGAAGACAGCGTAGTGGTTATGAATCGGGCTGCGAATCTTAAGGTCAGCAGTTTGAAACTACCAGCTGTTCCCCAGGAGAAAGATGAGGTTTTCTACTCCCGTAAAGATTAACAGCCTCGGAAACCCTGTACAGGGTCGTTATGAGTTGGAACCGACTCCATGGCACATAACAACAACAACAAGGCAGATCTATTAATACCACTATTATTCAAATTTACACACCAAAGACTAAAGTCAATGATGAAATTGAATAATTCTTTCAACTTCTTCAGTCTGAAATTGATCAAACATGCAATCAAGTTGTATTGATAATTATTGATGATTGGAATGCAAATGTTGGAAACAAAGAGGAAGGATCAGTAGTTAGAAAATACGGCCTTGGTGATACAAACAATGCTGGAGATCACATGACAGACTTTTGGAAGACTAATGACTTTCTCATTGCAAATACTATTTTTTAAACAACAGAAAAGACAACTACACATGCGGGTCTCACCATATGGAATACACAGAAGTCAAATTGACTACATCTGTGGAGAGATATGGTGGAAAAGCTCTAGATCATCAGCCAAAACAAGGTCAGTGCAGACTGTGGAACAGACCATCAGTTGCTAATATGCAAGTTCAGGTTGAAACTGAAGAAAATTAAAACAAATCCACAAGGACCAAAATATGCTCTTGAACATATCCCACCTGGATTTAGAGATCATCTGAAGAAGAGATTTGATGCATTAGACACTAAAGCCTGAAGACCAGAAGAGTTGTGGGATGACATCAAGAACATCATACAGGATAAAAGCAAAAGGCCATTAAGAAGACAAGAATGAAGGAAAAGAGCAAAATGGATGTCAGAAGAGACTCTGAAACTTGCTCTCCAGTGTAGAGATGCTAAAGCAAATGGAAGAAATAGGAGGCAAAAGAGATAAATACAAAATATCAAAGAGCAGCTCAAGAAGACACAGTCAAATATTATAATTAAATGTGCAAAGACCTGGAGTTGGAAAACCAAAAGGTATGAACACACTCAGAATTTCTCAAGCTGAGGGAATCTAAGATAAAATTCAAGCATCAACTTGCAATATTGAAGGATTCTATGGGCAAAACATTGAATGTTGCAGAAAGCATCAAAAGAAGATGGAAGGAATACACAGAATTATTGCACAAAAAAGAAATGGTCAATGTACAGCCATATGATCAAGAACCAATGATACTGAATGAAAAAGTCCAAAATACATTGAAGGCATTGGCAAAGAACAAGGCACTGAGAATTGATGAATTACAAATTGATATCTTTCAACAAATTGATGAAGCACTGAAGGCACTCACTCATCTATGCCATGACATCTGGAAGAAAACTACCCGGTCAACTGACTGGAAGAGATCCATATTTGTGCCCATTCCAAGGAGAGGTGACCCAACAGACTGTGGGAGTCATTGGGCAATCTCGTTAATATCTTATACAAGTAAAATTTTGCTAAAAATAATCCAAAAACAGCTGCAAATGTACATTGACAGAGAACTGCCAGAAGTTCAAGCCAGATTCAGATGAGGTCATAGAACAAGGGATATCATTGCTGATGTCAGATGGATCTTGACTGAAAGCA
>NW_006408544.1:18288830-18290056 GCF_000296735.1 Chrysochloris asiatica
CACAGTGGCAACAGCAATGGGCTGAAACGTAGCAATAATTGTGAGGTTTGTGCAGGACAGGGCAGTGGTTCATTCTGTTGTGCATAGGGTTGCTATGAGTCAGTGTCAACTCCATAGCACCTAACAACAACAACAACAAAATATCTATTCATGATGAAGGCTACTCTTGCCCTCCACCTCCAGGAAGCACTTCCTGAACACCTAGGCTCTGAACTACTTTAGAGGAGTCTCTCTCATTGTCCCTGGCTTATGTGTCACAGTCAGTGTGTGCATATCTGCCTTCATGTTAGGACTACAAATGCCTCAGGGAAACCCAAGAGACAGACACGTGTTAGCTGAAAGACATCATAATGGGAATAAAGCAACTTCCATTCTACAATGGGGAGGAAAATGAGGTACAAAGACATGACCCCATTTGCCCAAGATCCCACAGTGACAGAGCCACATCATATGACTCCACATCACCTGTTTTGTCCACTAAAGATGCTTACATCACTAGTCATTGGATAGGACTGAACTGACTAGTGCCTGTGATATAGCCTACTTCTTATAAAGATCCCACAATCACACTGCTCTCAAGGACTGCAGCTGCAGTGTAGCAGCTCATGGTAAGTGCAGGGCACCTACAGACTTTATCTCTATTCCCTCCCCATCCCCTGCCATACTAGCCATACCCCCCTGCCCTGCCCTGCCCTGCCACTTCACTCACCTGGAGACCACCAGTGGAAGGATCAGCATCTTCAACATCCTCATCAAGAGTTCTCCAGGAAACTGGAAGTAACTAATCTCCTGAAAATACAGAAAAAACTAGGGTTATAGCAAGCAACGAAGACTTCACAGATGCTTAATGAATTAATTGATGGACCATGGAATAGACCATCAATTGCTAACATGCAAGTTCAAGTTAAAATTGAAGAAAATGAAAACAAGTCCACAAGAGCCAAAATATGCTCTTGAACATATCCCACCTGAATTTAGAGATCATCTGAAGAAGAGATTTGATGCATTAGACACTAAAGACTGAAGATCAGGAGAGTTGTGGGATGACATCAAGAATATCATACAAAGAACCACACCCAGATCTCCAGAGATGGGAAATTCCCACTTGAAAGGACAAGCAGACCAACCTGCAGTGGCTAGAAGAACAGAAGATACTTCTTGAAACAAAGACCTACAGGAAAAATATAAAACAACATAGGCAGACCAACTGTTACTACAAGAATAAG
>NW_006408544.1:18291062-18306572 GCF_000296735.1 Chrysochloris asiatica
GAGAGACTGTGTGCTGAAGACCTGGGGGGTATGGGGGAAGGATTGCATGGAGGGGATTGTAACCATGGCAATGAGATGATATATGATAGAATGAATGTAAAACTAATGTTCTCCCATGTAAACTATCACATAATTTACAATAAAACATTTAAGAAAAAAAAAATCAAAGTATATGATTTGTAAAATGTAAAACTGATGATCTGCCCTGAAACTTTCATTCAATTCACAATAAAAACTTATAAAAAAAAAAAGAATACCATACAAAGTCCTCTCATCCCCACTCTGCTGACTCAGTATCTAGTACATGGGCAGCAGAGTCAATTAAGAAAACACTGACTTTGGGGTCAAATATATTGTGCATAGGGCTGCTGTGAGTCAGTACCGACTCGATGGCACCTAACAACAACAACATACCTGGCTTCCAGTCCTGGCTTCCCTCATAACTAGTTGTGAGGCCTTAAGCAAGTAACTTGACCTTTCTAAGCTTGTTCTGTCATGTGTAGGTAGCATCAAGATGACAGCCATCTTATAGGACCATTGTTGTTATTGTGTGTCTCTGAGTTGATTCCAACTCCAAGTGACCATATGTTGTTGTTAAGTGCCGTAAATCAGTTTCAACTCCTAGCCACCCTATATAGGGTTTCCAAGGAGCAGCTGGTGGGTTTGAACCTTGCAGTTCATATGGACCTTGTGGTCCAATGCTTATCCTACAAGGCTACATACACCAGCACTCCATAGAACAGAGTAAAACTGCCCTAGAGAGTTTTCTAGGCTGTAATCTTTTTTTCTTCTTCTTCTTTTTAACTTTTTATTGTGAATTGAGTGAAGATTTACAGAGCAGATAGTTTTACACTCAGAAAAAATCCTGTACTTTGCTTCACCACAATGATTGTAATCCCTTCCATGTACCATCATTTACCTCTATTTCAAAAAGTGGTCTCATAAGAATATTTGCCATTTTGTGATTGACTAATTTCACTTATAGACGGTTCTCTTTATGGGAGCTGATCTCCAGATCTTTTCTCTCTTGGAGTTCTTGGTAAGCTCTAATTGCCAACCTTTTGGTTAGCTGCCAAGTGCTTAACCATGGTGCCACCAGGGCTCCTTACAGAATCATTAAGCTTAAAAGAATGAATGCACATAAAGTACTTAGCATAGTGCTGGGATGAAGTTAACCATTGAATAATCACAGTATCTAGCCCCTCCAATCCCATCACATGTCCATCATCCCTGCTATTCATAGATAGCTCACCTAGGAAATGGTAGGTGGCAGGAGGCAAAACTGTATTGTCCACATATTCATTCAGTCTAAATTACTGGTCTAGTTTATATGGAGATTGACTCTAAACCAGACCATGGAATTGTTGTGAGTTAATGTCTTGGATTGTCCGATGATTTCCGCATTGAGGACTAAGGTATGCCTGACCCAAGCCATGGTATTTTCAATAACTTCATATGGATGCGAAAGCTGGATGGTGAATAAGGAAGATCGTAGAAGAATTGATGCCTTGGAACTGTGGTGTTGGAGGAGAATACTAAAAGTGCCATGGACTGCCAAAAGAACCAATAGATCTGTTTTAGAAGAAATGCAGCCAGATGTGCTCCTTGGAGGACAGGATGGCTAAGCTTCGTCTCTCATACTTTGGACATACTGTCAGGAGGGAACAGTCACTGGAGAAGGATGTCATGCTGGGTAAGATGGAGGGTCAGAGAAAAAGAGGAAGGCCCCCAATGAGATGGATTGGCCAGATGGCATCATTGATGGCATCGAGTGTGGCGGCAGTAGTGAGGTTGGCCCAGGATCGGACATTGTTTCGTTCTGCTGTGCACGGGGTCACTATGAGTCAGTTCCAACTTGATGGCACCTGACAACAACAACAATGTCTTGGAATTCATCAGGTTCACTTTCTCCCCACTTTTCCTCACATACCTGCCTTTACACCTGAGGAGGCCTGGTGGCACAATGGTTAAACGTTCAACTGCTAACGGAAAGGTCAGCAGTTCAAACCCACTACCTACTCACTCAGTTATAGATAGATATCAGTATGCTTCCATAAAGATTTCAGCCTTGGAAATCTTATGGGCCAGTTCTACTTTGTCCTGTTGTTAAGTGTCATCGATTTGGTTCCGACTCATAGTGATCCTGTATAGGATTTCCAAAGTGCTGCTGGTGAGTTTGAACCTCTGACCTTGCAGTGCTTATTCTACATAGCCATGCCAGAGCTCCTATAGGATCTTTTCAGCCAAGTAGATGGGAACAGGTTTCAATGGGTAGCAACCACTCACAGCAGTTATCACAGTTAAGCACTAAGCCTGAGAGGGTCTAATTGGATTGGTGAAACATCACGCAGTACAAAGAGCTCCTATTGGCCAGTGTTCTCTTGCAAGGCTGCCTCATAGGCTGCTGGTCCTGTTATCCTGGGAACCTTTGATTTAAAGTCCTAGTACTAGACCTGGTTGGCTAGCAGTGTGCCAAGTCCAGGGGACTCTTGGACCCAGAGTCAGCAACATAGCCACAGAGGACTAGAGTGGAGAGTGAAGCGTCCAGCTGATAAGAAGAGAGGGCACATGCATAAGTACACCCACACTTGCAGATAATACTCACTTGTCCTGGCTTCAATGGCTGGAGGATCAGAGCTCATACAGAAGAAGAGAGAAGAGGGAAAAAAGAATAATCTGATACAATATGATGAACCTGATCTACACCTATGGAAGCAGTAGCTCAAAAGAGGGAACAAATCTTCACAGCGAGGATCATTCCAACCTCCTTCACACACGGAGAGGACAGGGATGGGCAACTTGGACATTGGCTACCCAGAATGGGGCGGGGGGAATACAGAGGCAAGAAGTGACTGGCTTACAAGCTTTCAAGAGGGAACCTAGATCTAGAGGGAATGGAGCAAGGTAGAGTCTCCACTGAGTAGTATCCATTCTGCCTAGTCAGGGCTGATGAAAGAACATGTGGATAGGTCTCCTGTGATACAATAGCAAATAATTGTTATCAGCACTGATTGTAAGGGCTGGAAATGTAAAGGTGGACGTTTGGGTGCAAAGGGAGGGGAGTGATTAACCTTGTGGTCTAGGAGTAGAGGTCCCTGGGACCATCAAAGGAGAAAAGTGGAGAACGGAACCCTACCCAGAGAAGCAGTGATGCCAGGATTGGAGGCAGAGACAAAGAAGTGGGGAGATGGAGCGGCTGGAGACTTTGGACCTGGAGAGGGAGAGGGGCGGTATGCGGACAACCGGCAGGCAGGTTTGCAGGGTATCCCTTTGGTTGATGGACGATGAAAGGATTGTAACCGTGGCAAAGAAACGATATACGATGGGATCAATGTGAAGCTGATGTCCTCCCATGTAAACTATCACATAATTCACAATAAAAACTTAAAGAAAGAAAGAAAGACCGGCAGGAAAAATAAAAAACAAAAACAGTAACAGCAGTCTGATTGACTACTACAAGAACAAGCAAGTTGTTCACCCGGGAGCCATCAAGGCAAGTGGTCGAGTCCCCTAAGAGCAAACCCCCTTCCTAGATTAAGACTCAAGGGGAATACAAGAGTAGGCACGTGGTCTGGCTGGTGACCACATTGGTCACTGATAAGGAGAAGTGGGGGAAAAACAGCAATGAAGTTGTGAGCTAAGTCCTACCACATTTAATAGACTCCTGTGAACCTGGGTTGAAACCTGGTTGGCCAGCAGTATGGCAAGACCCAGGGACTCCCGGGCCCAGAAGCAATGACGTGGCCACAGAGGACTAGAGTGGAGAGTGAAGTGTCTAGGTGATATGCACTGAGGGAGATGCACAAGAACACCCATACTTGCAGACAGTACCCACTTGACCTGGCTTTAATGGCTGGATGATCAGAACTCAACTAGAAGAAGACGAGGGGAAAAAGAGTAACCTGCTACAATTTGATGAATTTTACCTAACTTATGGATGTAGTAGCTCAAAAAAGGGAACAAGTCTTTATAGCAAGGATCATTCCCACCCCCTCAATACACAGGATTGACAGGGATGGGCAACTTAGACATTGGCTACCCAAAGTGTGGGGGGCTACAAAGGCAAGAAGTGACTGGCTTACAAGCTTTCAAGAGGGAGCCTAGTTCCAGAGGGGGCAGGGGAAGGTAGAATCTACACTGAGTGGTTGCCAATCTGTTGGGACTGGACTGATGAAAGGAGATGGGGATAAGACTCTTGTGGTACAATAGTGAATAATTGCTATCTGGACTGACTGTGAGGGTCAGAAACGTAAAGGTAGATGTTTTATAACAAAAAGAGGGGAGTGATTGATTTTGCAGTCCAGGAGCAGAGGTCCTTGGGACCGTCAAGGGAGAAGAGCGGAGTGCGGGACCCTACCCAGATAAACAGTGATGCCAGAGATGGAGGCAGAGATGATGACATGGAGAGATGAAGCAGCTGAGGACTCTGGACTCGGGAAGGGAGAGGGGCTGTGTGCTGATGGGCAGGGGGCAGGCCTGTATGGTGTACCCTTTGGTTGTTTGATGGTGCACGGAGGGGATTGTAATCATTGCAATGAAATGAAATATGATAGGATGAGTGTAAAGCTGGTGTTCTCCTGTGTAAACTCACATAATTCACAATAAAAACTTAAAAAAAAAAAAAGTTTATAACCAGGATGGGGACTTTAGCAGAGCTATAATTAAAAATGACAACTTAAACTCATATTTGATGATGACTGAAATATTTGAAAAAACAAAACAAAAAACCCCCAAAAGTTCTAGTCCTAAATGGGTCACATGATTGGGGCCTTCCACTGAAGTATGAGGGGGTCGCTAAAGTCAGCTAAATTTTCATTTCAAAGAATAAACAACTAACTTTTTTGTATATGTAAAGAACACATTATTCATTGTTTCTCTGAAATTAAAATTTAACTTGGTACCTAGTTTATTTTATTTTGCTTTGTTAAATCTGGCACTTTGGCTGCCCTTTCCTCAGCGGATAAGACTGTGGGTGAGGCAAGCACATGGACGGTCAAATGCCGCCCAAGTTAACATTTTATACTTGCCTTTTTTTTTTTTTTTTAAACCAAAGCCAAACATTACATTTGGTTAGTGATCTCATGCTTTGAAAGCCCCAAAGAATAGACTTTTGGTATGCGGAAGGGTTTTAATGCTAAGCTGAGCAAGGAAAGGAAGGTGACTTGCCCACATACAGTAAGTTGTCAGTAGAGCAGGATGACAATCATGCCTCCTATTCCCCTTCTAGGAGTGTTTCCAGTGCACGAGAAAATCAGCATTTAAAACATATATATCCATCATGGTTATATATTTTTAATTAATTTCAATCAATGTATATATTCTTTAAATTGGATAATTCTATAATTTCCAGGGAACTGGTAGAAATTCAAGCCAGCTTCAGAAAAGGACATGAAACTAGGGTTATCATTGCTGACGTCAGACGGATCTTGGCTGAAAGCAGAGAATACCAGAAAGATGTTTACTTGTTCTTTATTGACTGTTTAAAGACTTTCAGCTGTGTGGATCACAGCAAACTATGGATAGTGTTGGAAAGAATGGGTATGCCAGAAAGCTTAATTGTGCTCATTTATGAGGAACTTGTACATTGGCCTAGAGGTTCAAAAAGAACAAGGGGATACTGAATAGTTTAAAATCAGGAAAGGTGTGCACTGGGGTTGGGTCCTTTCACCATACTTATTCTATCTATATGCTGAGCAAATAATCCAAGAGCTAGATTATATGAAGAACATGGAATCATTAAAAATCTGTTATATGCAGATAATACAACTGCTTGCTTGAAGTGACGAGGACTTAAAATACCCACTAATGAAGATCATAGACCACCACCTTCAGTAAGGATTGCTCCTCAATGTAAAATAAACAAAAATGCTCACAACTGGACCAGTAAATAACACCATGATGAATGGAGAAAAGATTGAAGTTGTCAAAGACTTCATTGTCAACATTCGACGCTCATGGAAGCAGCAGTCAAGAAATCATACAACATATTGCATTAGACAAATATGCTGCAAAAGAACTCTTTAAAGTGTTAAAGAGCAAAGACGTCACTTTGAGGACTAAGAAGGACCTGACCCACGCAATGGCATTTTCCATCACCTCATATGCATGTAAACATTAAACAATGTATAAAGAAGACCGTAGCAGAATTGGTGCATTAGAATTATGCTGTTGGTGAAGAATATTGGAAATGCCCTGGACTGCCAGAAGATCAAACAAATCCGTCTTGGAAGAAATACAGCCAGAGTGCTCCTTAGAAACCAGGATGGCAAGACTTCATCTCTAGTTTTTCAGACATGTTGTCAGGAGGGATTAGTCCTTGGAGAAGGACATTGTGCTTGGTAATGTAGAGAATCAACAACAAAAAAGAAGACTACCAATGAAATGGATTGGCACAGTGGCAGCAGGAATGGGCTCAAGCGTAACTATCATGAGGGTGATGGAGGGCCCGGCAGTGTTTCCTTCTGTTGCATGTAGGGTTACTATGCATCAGAACCTACTCAACAACACTTAGCAACAACACAATTTCCTTACCCCTTTCCACCCCAACCCTCAGCTTCTCAACAGCAAACACCCTCAGTTCCTCTAGCTGTTTTCCCTCGCATCATTACATATTTTTAAATAGTGTTTATGATGCTGTTTCTTGATTTCGCTCTTTTTTAACTTTGTATTATGAATTGAGTGAAGGTTTACAGAGCAGATCATCAATTTTGCATTCACAAAGAATTCACTGACTGCAATCAATGTGATATCACTTATCCCACTTCTTCCCTGAGTTTCTTGTTTTCTGTTTTCTTTCTTTCCCCTCAGATCTGAATTTTGTGCTTCAGTAAATGGTGCCCTTTTGATCTCCAATGGACTGATTTATCATTCTGACATCTACTAAATTTCCTGCCATGATAAGTAAGGACTTAGTTCCTCCCTCCCTTTTCTTCCTTCTATTTCCACAGTTATGTCCCTTTTTAAAAAAAATCAGTATTCAAGTTTTATACTATTTTGTTAATTCAGTTTTGTTCACAATTGAGCTAAGTACTACAACTGTGCTTGTTTCCTTTAACTTTTTGCTGTGAATTGAATGAAGGTTTACAGAACAGATCATCCGTCCCACAGTCAACAAACCATACACATTACAAATTCCAACCCACTCCATGTGCCATCAGTTAACAGTATTTACCTCTGTTCACTTTATTTTCGATTCCATCCCCCACCCACCCTATAATCATCATAGAATGTTTCATTCAGCAAGAAAACATTTTCTTCACTTTTTGCAGCAGTGATCTCATGAACTGTTTGTCCTCAGTGACTGACTAGTTCCACTTAGTATAATGTTCTCCAGATTCATCCATGTTGTGAGGTGTTTTGAAGATTCTTCAACGTTTCATTATATTCCATTGAGTGTATGTACTAAAGTTTGTTGAACCATTTTCTGTTGATGGGCTTTTAGGCTGTCTCCATCTTTTTGCTATTGTGAATAATGCTATGATGAACATGGCGTGCATATCTCTAGTTGTGGTATAGCTATTATTTCTTGATGATAAATACCAAGTAGAGGGATTGCTGAGTCATACAGTAGTTCTATTTCCAACCTTTTGAGAAAAATGCCATACTGTTTTCCACAGTG
Organism: Chrysochloris asiatica; assembly: GCF_000296735.1. Classification (NCBI taxonomy): domain Eukaryota; kingdom Metazoa; phylum Chordata; class Mammalia; order Afrosoricida; family Chrysochloridae; genus Chrysochloris; species Chrysochloris asiatica. Next base: position 18,298,681 of record NW_006408544.1, read on the forward strand.
GTTGCACCATTTTACAACCCCACCAGCAATGTAGGAAGGTCCCACTTTCTCCACATCCTCGCCAGCATTTGTTGTTTTCTGTTTTTTGGAACTTTGCTACTAATGGTGGAGTTAGATGATATCTCATTGTTGTTTTGATTCTCAGCTCTCTAATGGCTAATGATCATAAGCATTTCTTCATGTTTGTTGGCAGCCTGAATGTCTTCTTTGGAGATGAACAGGAAAAGGTAAAAACATTCACTGTCCTCTCCACACAGGAGATAAGCTAAAATGTTAATCAGGTTACCGAGTGGGACCAATCCTCTGATTTCCCTCCTGTCTTCAAACAGGTCCACAACCTAACCCCTCCCCGATTCTGACCCCATATAATCTGCACTGCCCTGTATTCAGCGCTCAGAATCTGGAGAAGCTAGCTCCTCTGAGCCAGCTGGTTTAATAGTGTGTAACTCTACTTTACCTCTCTGAGTGGCCTTGGTTTGTTTGACAACGGATCAAGAGCTGCTGCAACACCCTCAGGCCCATGGTTGCTACGTCACTCCCTGGCCCACAGCTGTTATAACACTCTCAAATCTAAGGCTGCTGTAACAGAAAAGTGTATGTCCATGTTCTCTGCCCATTTTTAAATTGGATTATTTGTCATTTTATTGTTGAGTCGTTAAAGCATTCTATAAATTTTGGACAGTAATCTTTGTCTGATATGTGGTTGCCAGATTTTTTTTTTTTCTTTTAACTTTTTTGATGAAATCCTTTGCTACACATAAATGTCTAATTTTTAGGAGGTTCCAGTCCTCTATTTTGTCTTCTGTTTGTGTGTTTTCATTTCTATTTGATAGTGTATTTATGCCATGTATCAGAGCTCTTAAGTTTGTCCCTGTTTCTTCATAGATGATCTGTATAGTTCTTCGTTTTACATTTAGGTCTTTAATACACATTGAGTTCATTTTTGCATATTGTGTGAGAAACGGGTCTTGTTTCATTTTTCTCAGAATGGATTTCCAATTTGGCCAGCACTGTTTGTTGAAGAGACTATCTCTTCCCCATTTAATGCATCTTGACCCTTTGTCAAAGATCAACTGAACTTAGGTGGATGAATTACTTCTAGATTCTCAGTTCTGTTCCACTGATCTTCGAGTCTTTTGTTGTCCCAGTACCAGACTGTTTTGACCACGGTGGCTGTGTAACAGATTGTGAGATTAGATAGTGAGAGGGCTCCTACTTTTTCCTTTTTGAAAGAATGCTTTGTTTATCTGGGGTCTCTTTCTTTTACATATAAAGTTAGCGACTAGTTTTTCCATCTCTTTTGAAAAATGATGTTGGAATATGAATTGGGATAGCATTATATCTACAGATTACTTTGGGTAATGCTGACATTTTCACAATGTTAAGTCTTCTTATCCATGAGCAGGGTATATGCCTACATTTCTGCAGGTCCTTTTTGATTTCTTATGACAGTGTTTAATTATTTTTCATTGAATAGGTCTTTTGTTTCTGTGGTTAGATTTATACTCAAGCATTTCATCATTTGGATAATTATTGTAAATTACATTGTTGCCCTGATTTCCTTTTCACAGCTCACTTTATTAGTGTAAAGGAATCCAACTAATTTTTGTATGTTAATCTTGTACCTTGCCACTTTGCTGAGTCTAGGAAGAAGAAGAGGCAGACTCCTTCTGAATGGTTAGCCACTGAAAACCTTATGACTAGCAGTGCAACACTGTCAGCACCAAAATACTGAATATTGAAACATGATGAATAGCACCAGAATATTGTCAGATAGTATGAACCTTTCAGGTTTGAAGGCACTCAAAATATGACTAGGGAAGAGCTGGTTCCTCAAAGTAGAGTTGAACTTGTTGACACGAATGGAGTCACGCTGCCAGGACCTTCATTTGCTGATGGAGCACAAGTCAAAATGAAGAGAAACAGCTGTAAACATCCATTAAAATCAGAACATGGAATGTATGAAGTATGAATCTAGGAAAATTGGATGTTTTAAAAAATGAAATGGAATGCATAAAGATTAATATCTTAGGAATTAGGGAACTGAAATGAACTGATATTGGTCATTTTGAATCTGAAAACGCATGGTTTGCTATGCCAGGAATGACAAATTGAAGGGGAATGGCATTCCATTCATCATCAAAAAATACATTTCCAGATCTATCTTGAAGTATAATGTGGTCTGTGATAGGATAATATCCATATATCTACAAGGAAGACCAGTTAATACCACTATTATTCAAATTTATGCACCAACCACTAGAGCATTCAATCGACTTCTTCAGTGTGAAATTTATCAGGCATGCAATCAGTATGTATTGATAATTATTAGTGATTGGAATTCAAAGCTTAGAAACAAAGAGGAAGAATCAGTAGTTGGAAAATCATGGCCTTGGTGATAGAAATACTGGAGATATTGCATGATAGAATTTTGCAAGACTAATGACTTCTTCATTACAAATACCTTTTTCAGTCCACAAAAAAATCACAATAAACGTAGGTCCCACCAGATGGAATATGCAGAAATCAAATTGACTACATCTCTTGGAAGAAACAATGGAAACGCTCCATGTCATCAGTCAAAACAAAGCCAGGGGCAGACTGTGGAACAGACCATCAACTGCTCATATGTAAGTTCAGTCTGAAGCTGAAGAAAATAAAAACAAGTCCACAAGAGACAAAACATGACCTTGAACATATCCCACTTGAATTTAGAGCTCATTTCAAGAACAGATTTGATGTATTAGACACTAATCACTGAAGACCAGAAGAGTTAGGGGATGAAAACAAGAACAGTATACAGGAAGAAAGCAAAAGGTCATTAAGAAGACAAGAAAGAAGGAAAAGATCAAAATGAATGTTTGGTAGGTGGAGGGTCAGAGGAAGACCCCCAATGAGATGAATTGGCCAAGTGGCAGCATCGATGGACTCAAATGTGGCAACTGTAGTGAGGTTGGCCCAGGATCGGGCAGTGTTTCGTTCTACTGTGCATAAGGTTGTTAGGAGTCAGTACCAACTTGATGGCACCTAACAACAACAACAACAACCCCATGAGCCAACAGCCTGCCCATTGTGGGTCTGTCAGCCCCTAAAAACATGTGAGTCAGGACAGCCCTCCAACCAGATGCCTGACCTACACATTTGGGACTTGCCAGCTTCCACAACTGAGTGAGCCATTTCCTTGAGCTAAATCTCTCTCTCCTTATCATACATATATATCAAAAAGGTTATGAAAAAATTCCATTGTCTTTTAATTGCATTATCTTTTTTTGTTTTACAAAATTAGGATATTTCTGAATATGCAGTTGTTGTTTTTTAAGTTTTTATTGTGAATTGAGTGATGGTTTACATGGGAGAGCATTAGTTTTGCATTCATCGTTTCATTGCAATAATTACAATCTTCTCTGTGCATCATCATTCAACAGAATATCTTTTATTCCCTCCGTTTTTGTTGTTGTTGTTGTTGTTTTGGGGGGATGTACATAAAAACACACAGGAATATATAATCATTAAAACAACCAAAGGGCACATTCTGCAAGCCTGCCTCCTGGCTGCCAGCACACAGCCTTTCTCTTTTCATGAGGGTAGAGTCCTCAGTTGCTCCATCTCTCCATGCCATCATCTCTGCCTCCATCTCTGGTGTCGCTGCTTCTCTGGTTAGGGTGCCACATTCAGCTCGTGCTCTTCTCCCTTGATGGTCCTAGGGTCCTCTGTTCCTGGACTGTAAGACTAACTACTTCCCCATTTTTGTTACAAAACTTCTACTTTTATAGTTGTGACAACGGCAATGAGTTATGATAACAATTACTCACTATTGAATCATAAGAATCTTATCCCCATCTCCTTTCACCGGACCCTTCCAGACAAGATGAAAACAATTCAGTGGGGATGAATTACATTATCTTTTAATTACATTTTTCATGAAAATTTTGAAGTCCCCCTTATATATTAGTGAGTGTGTATATATTGTTGTTAAGTATCATTGAGTCAGTCCTGACTCATAGTGATCCAATGTAGGGTTTCCAAGGCTTTGAATCTTTGCAGGAGCAGAAAGCCTCATCTTTCTCCCATGGAGTGACTGGTAAGCTCAAATTGCCGACCTTGTGGTTTGCAGATCAGTGCTTATCCTACAGAGCCATTGTGCTCCTAAGTTATCCCTTATTGTTGTTGTTGTTATTAAGTGCTGTCAAGTTAGTTCCTAGTCATAGTAACCCTGTATAGAGTTCTAGACTTTAAATCTTCCTGGGAGCAGAAAGCCTTATCTTTCTCCCACAGAGCAGATAGCAAGTTTGACCCACGGACCTTATGGTCCACAGTCCAGTGCTTATCATATGGGTCCTGTAAATTCAGACTGAGTATTCTCCCCTACATCTGACTCATAACTAAAGACAAAAACCTAGGCTTGGTAATTCATTTGTATAATGTGTGTGTGTGTATGTACACTTCACTGTTTTTATTTCTCTAGAGAATCCAGCCTAAGACAAACATTTCTATAGAAATATCTACTGCAGTGCAGTGAAATTACTTCATATGACTCTTCTACCTATAGTCTTTGTAGCTCCCACCAAATGACCTTTTCCTGATGCATCTGGGGAAGATGCTGGTAGGATTATATGGTTCAGTTGTGAATGATTGTTAGCAGTGTTAATTGTAGTTGTAAAAACTTGAAACTCAAATGTGGGTATAAGATGAGCCATCTCAGAGGCAAGAACAATCTCATTACCAACAAGGAAGAAGACCCAAGAGTGGAGCTTGTCCTCTGGCCCCTGAGATCCCTGCACATTGAACCACCTTGACCCAGCAGGCAAAGCTGTGATACCAGAAAATCAGCAGAGAAGGGCACAGGAGCCTCAGCAGAACCAAGAGCCAGAGTACCAGACAGAGAAGTGGGCTTCCTAACCCCTGGATCAAGTATAGCCGAGTGGCTTTGGTCAGGAGGCTCATTTGTGGACTAGGGTGCCTCCCAGCATTTAATTGGTGAGCTAGATTTGCTCACCACAGAGCTAGATCTTAGTGCCTTCGGGCTGAGACTTTTAGCAGAGTGGCGTGTCCTTTAGACATTCATCAATAGCCCTAAAGGGGCTTTATAAGGAGTCCTGTTAACTTAGTGGATTACTAGCTGCACTGCTAACTGAAATGTCAGCAGTTTGAATCTACCAGTCACTCCTCGGGAGAAAGATGAGACTTTCTGCTCCCATAAATATTTACAACCTCAATAACTCTATACAGGGTCGCTACAAGTTGGAACCAACTCTACAGCACACCACTACCACCACCACCACCACCACCAAAGGAGCTTTGTAACATTGATGAACAGAGCAGAGACTGAGTCAAGGAGCTACGGGTAGAGAGAGGCCTGCCTCGGGCATGGCTGAGGAGACGCTGTCCTGATGGAAAGAACTGTGCCCTGAGTATTTTCTGATCCTGTATTGTAACCTGTTAACTTCCCCAGGGCCATGAGTATTGTGTCTGAGTTCTGTGTGGCCATTGCAATGGATTATTGAATCCAGCTGAGTAGAATGTGCCATGGGAGGGATTTGGGGTGCAAGTTTTAACTCCTATCAGTAGTATTTCCCATGTACTCCAGTACTTGGTTCATTTTCATCACTCCTAGGAACTCAGTCCAAGAGCTTTCCATCTTTCTTTTCCAATTTGGACAGATTAAACTCCAGGCCCAGTTGTTGTCATGGGTTTTTCTTCACTATCATCCTTAGATTTTATCCTGTATAGTATCCCCTGTGGAGTCCTGTTGTGCCACTGTAGGATCAGCCCCTCCTCGGAAACCCCATACAGGGTTGCTTTGAGTCAGAACCAACTCACCAGCACATAGTATAGGTCTTAGGGGTCCTGGTGTGGCACTTTAAGATAAGCACTGAACTGCTAACTGCAAGGTAGGCAGTTCAGACCCACTAGTCATTCCTCAGAAACCCTATACAAGGTTGCCATGAGTCAGAAAGGACTTGATGACACTTATCAACAAGTTCTAAAATTCTTATTAGTTGCATGATAAACATTCTAATTTTCCTATATTTTTCTCTTCTATTTTCATATTTTTTGTCTTGTTTTCTGGAAGATTTATTTTTATCCCAGGTATTGACTTTTTTAAATTGGCTCTTCTACTTTTAATTTCCAAGAAGTTTTTATTGTTCTTGGATTAAAAGTGTTTTTTAATATCCTATTCTGTTGGTTTCTGTTATTGTGTGATGTTGGGTCAATTCCGACTCTTAAAGAACCTTTTAAGGGGTAAGGAATGTCTGGGCTGCAAGCCATATAAGCCCTGCAAAATCATTTGGTCTGGCTCTGATAAAGGAACTGCAGTTCCAGCCATCATATTGTTGTTGTTAGGTGCCATCAAGTCAGTACCAACTCATAGCAACCTTATGCAGAGCAGAACGAAACACTGCCTGATCCTGGGTCAACCTCACTATGGTTGCCACGTTTGAGTCCAATCCATCTCATTGGGGGTCTTCCTCTTTTTCTCTGACCCTTCACCTTACCAAACATGATATCCTTCTCCAGCAACTGGTCCCTCCTGACAATATGGCCAAAGTATGAGAGATGAAGTTTGACCATTTGGCTTCCACGGAGCACATTGGCTGCACTTCTTCCAAAATGGATCTATTGGTTCTTTTGGTGGCCCATGGCACTTTCAATATTCTCCTCCAACATCATAACTCAAATGCATCAATTCTTCTACGGTCTTCCTTATTCATTGTCCAGCTTTCGCATGCATATGAGGTTATTGAAAATATCATGGCTTGGGTCAGGCACACCTTAGTCCTCAAACTGACATCTTTGCTCTTCAACACTTTAAAAAGGTCTTGTGCAGCAGATTTGCCTAATGCAATACATCGTTTGATTTCTTGACTGCTGCTTCCATGAGTGTTGATAGTTGATCCAAGAAGAATGAAGTCCTTGACAACTTCAATCCTTTTTCCATTGATAAGAATGTTGCTCATTAGTCCAGTGGTGAGGATTTTTGTTTTCTTTTACACTGAGATGTAATCCATACCAAAGGCTGTGCTCTTTGATCTTCATCAGTAAATGTTTTAAGCCCTTTTCACTTTCAGCAAGCAAGGTTTTATCATCTGCATATCACAGGTTGTTAATGAGTCTTCTTCCAATCCTGATGCCATGTTTTTCTTCATATAACCCAGCTTCCTGGATTATTTGCTCAGCATATAGGTTGAATAAGTATGGTGAAAGAATACAATTTTGTCGCACACCTTTCTTAATTTTAAACCATTCAGTGTTCCCATGTTCTGTTCGAATAACTGCCTCTTGGTCCATGTACAGATTCCTCATGAGAACAATTAAGTGTTCCGGAATACTCATACTTTGCAATGTTGTCCATAGCTTGTCATGATCCACACAATCGAAAGCCTTTGCATAGTCAAAGCACAGGTAAACATCTTTCTGATATTCTTTGCTTTCAGCCAAGATCCATCGGACATCAGCAATGATATACCTCATTTCACAGCCTCTTCTGAATCCAGCTTAAACATCTGGAAGTTCTCTGTCAATGTATGCTTGCAGCCGTTTCTGTATTACCTTTAGTAAAACTTTACTCACATGGGATATCAAAAAGATTGATTGTCCAATGATTTCCACATTTCGTTGGGTCACCTCTCTTTGGAATGGGCACAAATACAGATCTCTTCCAATCAGTCAGCCAGAGAGTTGTTTTCCAAATTTCTTGGCAGAGATGAGTGAGTGCCTCTAGTGCTGCCTCAGTTTCTCAAAAGATTTCAATTTTTATTCCATCAATGCCTGGTGCCTTGTTCTTTGCCAATTCCTTCAATGCACCTTGAACTCCTCCTTCAGTATCAATGGCTCTTGATCGTATGCTACCTCTTGAAATGGTTGAACATTAACCATTTCCTTTTCGTACA
>NW_006408544.1:18307997-18309381 GCF_000296735.1 Chrysochloris asiatica
TTGTACCTCATGACTGATCTGGATATGTTCTTTTTGACAATGAATGCAACACTATTCTTCTTCAATTTGTCATTCCCGGCATAGTAAACCAGGTGGTCGTCAGATTAAAAATGGCCACTACCAGTCCATTTCAGCTCACTAATGCCTAAGATATTGATGTTTATGTGTTCCATTTCATTTTTGACAACTTCCAATTTTTCCAGATTCATACTTTGTACATTCTATGTTCCAATTTTCAGTGGATATTTACAGCTGTTTCTCTTTCATTTAGAGTTGTGCCCCATCAACAAATGAAGGTCCTGTGGGCTTTTACTCCATTTGCGTTATCAGGGTCAACTGTACTTTGAGGAGGCAGCTCTTCTCCAGTCGCATTTTGATTGCCTTCCAACCTGAGGGGCTCATTTTCCGGCACGATATCTGACAGTGTTTCTCTGCTATTCATAAGATTTTAAGTGACTAAATATTCAGAAGTAGTTCATCACTCCTTCTTCCTAGTCTGCCTTTGTCCGGAAGCTCATCTGAAACCTGTCCACCATGGGTGACCCTGCTGGTATTTAAAATACAGGTGGCATAGCTTCCAGAATCATAGTAACTCACAAGCCACCACTGTATGACAAACTGATAGATGAGTGGTGGCGCCATTATATTAGCGGTGAGTTAATTAAATGTTTAACCAAATATATCAGGATAATTTTTTAATTGATAATTTTGGATAGCCCATGAATTATGTTATAAATTTTGGCTGACAAAAGTTTCTGAGGAGTGGCTGATGGGTTTGAACCACCAACCTTGTGGTTAGCAGTCCAGTGTTTCTCCTATAGTGCCATACCAGGATCTCTAAGGAGAGTAACAAAGGTTTTTTAGAAATTTTCTTCTACTCCCTTTGCAATCTCTGATTCATCCTACATCTGTTTTCTGTTTGGTTAGTCTCTGTCTTTTGCACTAGAAGCTTTTTTTGAATTATTTCTGGTGACCTTGGCTTTGTGCTCATCTGCAAATGAGGCACAAATTTCTTTCTGTGTGCATGTGTGGCACTTGTTAATGGATGCCCTAAGGGCTGGGCAAGCATGGTGGTCTGGCTTTATGTTGGTGTGGGATGGGAATGGAATCTCCTTTATAACAGAATCTGGAGCTCTTTTCTTTGAGGCCTCACTGAGAGTAGCCTCTTGGGGGAGGGAATGTGAGGTTGGTGGGACTGTGTCTGAGCCCAGTTGACAGCACTCTTGAAACTGTGCTGGGAATTCCACACTCAGAATGCAGATGGTTACAAGTTAGCCAGAAAATGGTGCCTTGCCATTGTCCCAGTCCCTTTCCAACACACACACATCAAATCCATTACCATGAATTCATGGCAACCCTATTGATTAAAGTATTGAAGAGCAGA
>NW_006408544.1:18309941-18312505 GCF_000296735.1 Chrysochloris asiatica
TGTTTTTAGCTGTAATGTTTTGCCAGGTCTTTCTTCTGTGGCACCATTAGGTTAGTTTGAACCATCAACCTTTTAGTTAATCTCCCTAAGCCAAGCCTTTCTGGTTTCTTGAGGGCAGGTAAGGGGATAGAGATGGGTGAGTGAGGAATCCCCTAATTACATGCACTGGAAGGGACCTAGGGATTAACTGCTTCCGTTATAAATTCCAACCAATGCCCGTGCCTTCAACCCCATGTCTCACTCCCTGCCTCCTGCAACACTTTTCTCTTAAACCCAGAGCCCTTCTGGAATTCTCTGAAACAAACCACTTTGGCATTTACCCCTACAAACCCAAACTTTTCATTTCGTCTACTCTACTTACTAAATCAGGTTCTTCAACTTCACCCATTCTCATCTTACCTAAATGTATAGTATCTCAACACTTTTTTAAAAAAAAGTTTAAATAGATTTTTTTTGTACAAGTTGGGGTCCCATCAAAAAGGGCCTTAATATGTGGTCCCAGGATGTCCCCATGGAGAGATCATGATTGTAGACGAGGTCATAAGGACAGGATACAGGGAGGACCAGTGGGGAATATAGGAGACATGATCAGATGGGCCAGGGGTGGTCAGGGTGCAGGGTGAAGGAGAGGGCTGTCCCCTTGTAGTTATCCAGGTGTGACAGGGCCCAGCCCGACAGCACCAGGAAACACGGTAAGCAGGAGATGAGTCCAACGACATAAGCCCGAGCTAATCCTGTGGAGGTTTAGAGTAGATGTGGGCACACAGCACCAGGAACCCCCAGGGCCTCATTATCAGACCCCACAGCAGCAGCGGCATCAGCACAAACAGGACCTGTTGTCTCCTTTTTCATTTTCCTTCTTCTTGGGGGCTTATGTCTTTGAAACATTCCTTTGTTCTAATTTTAGTAGAACTCCAGGAAGGGAGGAAAAACCAATGTAATTGCAATCCACCATGGTTTAACAGGAACATGGTGACTCTGTAGGATAAGCACTGGACTGCTAACCACAAGGTTGGCAGTTCAAGCCCATCAGCCCCTCCATGGGAGAAAGATGAGGCTTTCTGCTCCCACAAAGATTTACAACTTCGGGAACCCTATACAAGGTTGTTATGAGTTGCAACTTATTCCGCGGCACTTAACAACAACAATGGTTTAACTAGAAGTCTTAGAATGGTCTACATTCTTTAATGAGATACTCATATCCAAAGATGAAAACCTTGTGATTTTTGTAAATTCTTTTTAAAAAAGGGGACATTTGACCATTTCCCAAATTGTTGATAATTTTGCCTGTTGCATAAGTTTGCAAAATTAAAAGGGTTTGGTTTCTGAGTCACAGGAAAAAAGATCAAACAGAGAAATCCTGGATTTCAAAGTAAGATGCTAAGAAAGCCAATTCCTGCCAAATAATTGTTCTAGGACTCCACATCCTTCCTTCAATTTATCTGGCAGGTTAATCCAGACTGGAATATGCTTGCATTTCCAAACAGATGGAGAGGCAGTTTTGGCATAGGAGGTCCGAGATGAGTTTGGCTTTTGATAGTAAGCATTCCAATTTTTTTTCAGAAAATTATCTCACTGCAGGAAATATATTTTAGTTACTAAAGAAAATTAAAGAGAGCGGATTGTATCATTGCCAATTTAATTTAGCAAATAGCTCAGGGTTCTTTCTGTGCCTAGTACCGAGCTCGACTAACATCTTCATTCAAGAAATCCCATATGACATTCAGAAAGTCAGAATATAGTTGGAGAAGTAGGCATTTACATAAATAACTCTGAATCCAGGTAGCCAGTATCTATGTTACTGTAGGGAATGAGCCTGGGAGGAGATTTTTATTTCAGAAGTGGGCAGAACTGGAAGACTTTTTATAAGATGTGAAATAGGAGATGGCTGTTGATATAGATAGGACTTTGACAGGTAGATAAGGGAGGAAGGGGTGAAGTAGGAGTCACGAAACACCAGCGTAGAGATGCTAAAGCACAAGGAAGAAATGAGGAGGTCCAAGAGCGGACCAGAAAATTTCAAAGGTCAGCTCAAGAAGACAAAGTCAAATATTGCAACAAAATGTGCAAAGATCTGGAGTTAGAAAACCAAAAAAGAAGAACACGCTCAGCATTTCTCAAGCTGGGGGAACTGAAGAAAAAAAATCCAAGCCTCGACTTATTGAAAGATGCTCTGGGCAAATTATTGAATGATGCAGAATGCGTCAAAAGAAGGTGGAAGGAATACAGAGTCACTGTACCAAAAGTCACCCATTTCAAGAGGTAGCATATGATCAAGAGCCAATGATACTGAAGGAAGAAGTCCCAGGTGTATTGAAGGAATTCGCAAAGAACAAGGCACTGGAAATTGATGGAATAAAAATTGAAATCTTTCAATAAAGGCACTGGAGGCATTCACTCATCTATGCCAAGAAATTTGGAGACAGCTATCTGGCCAACTGATTGGAAGAGATCCATATTTGTGTCCATTCCAAAGAGAGGTGACCCAACAGAATGCGGAAATCATCGGACAATCTCTTTGATATCTCAAGCGAGTAAAGTTTTGCTAAAGGTAATACAGAAAC
>NW_006408544.1:18313520-18335739 GCF_000296735.1 Chrysochloris asiatica
ATGGAGGGTTGGAGAAAAAGAAGAAGACCTCCAATGAGATGGATGAGCCAGGTGGCATCATTGATGGCGTCAAGTGTGGCAGCGGTAGTGAGGTTGACCCAGGATCGGACATTGTTTTGTTCTGCTGTGCATGGGGTCGCTATGAGTCGGTTCCGACTCGATGGCACCTGACAACACAACAACAACATTCAATCTGTATGCTGAGCAAATAATCCAAGAAGCTGGGTTCTATGAAGAAAAACGTGGCATTAAGATTGGAGGAAGACTCATTTAACAACCTGCGATATACAGATGATACAACCTTGCTTGCTGAAAGTGAAGAGGACTTAAATACTTACTGATGAAGATCAAAGACCATAGCCTTTGGTATGGATTACATCTCAATGTAAAGAAAACAAAAATCCTTACCACTGGATCAATAAATAACATTCCTATCAATGGAGAAAAGATTGAAGTTGTCAAAGACTTCATTTTTCTTGGATCAACTATCAACACTCATGGAAGCAGCAGTCAAGAAATCAAACCACATATTGCATTAGGCAAATCTGCTGCACAGACCTCTTTGTAGTGTTGAAGAGCAAAGACGTCAGCTTGAGGACTTAGGTGCGCCTGACCCAAGCCATGGTATTTTCAATAACCTCATATGCACGTGAAAGCTGGACAGTGAATAAGGAAGACCGTAGAAGAATTGATGCTTTTGAGTTATGGTGTTGGAGGAGAATATTGAAAGTGTCATGTGCTGCCAAAAGAACTAATAGATCTGATTTGGAAGAAGTGCAGCCAGAGTGCTCCTTGGAGGCCAAGATGGCTGAACTTCGTCTCTCATACTTCGGACATATTGTCCAGAGGTACCAGTCACTGGAGAAGGATGTCATGTTTGGTAAGGTGAAGGGTCTGGTAGCATAGTGGTTACGAATCGGGCTGCAAACCTCAGGGTCAGCAGTTCGAAACTACCAGCTGTTCGGCGGGAAAAAGATGAGGCTTTCTGCTTCCATAAAGATTTACAGCCTCGGAAACCCTGTACAGGGTCGCTATGAGTCGGAACCGACTCCACGGCACGTAACAACAACAACCTCTCCTGCTGTGGGTCTGTCGGATAAATGATGTACTGCTAATCACAAGGAAACCCTATACTGGGTCACTATGAGTTGAAACCAATTCCAAGGCACTTAACAACAACACCCTCTTCTGGTGTGGTACTGTAGGATAAGAACTGGACTGTTAACCACAAGACTGGTGGTTCAAACCTACCTGCTGCTCCTTGGAAATCTAATGTGTTGTTAAGTGCCATTGAGTTGATTCCATCTCATAGTGACCCTGTACAGGGTTTTCCAGGATCCGCTGGTAGGTTTGAACTGCCAGCCTTGTGGCTCACATTCCAGTGCTTATCCTATGAGTCGGAACTGACTCAAAGACACTTAACTACCACCACCTCTCCCCTGGGGAGTGAGGGCTAAGCGGTAAAGAGGCCCATCCCTCGACAGTTATATGAACTAGCAATCCGGGGACCTGCTTTGCCTCCCTGCCCCTGAATCCCATATCTAATCCACCACCATATCCTGAAGGTTCCTCTTTGGAAACAGTTTTTATATCTGTCCTTTTCATCCCACCATCATACCTCACCCCTGCAGCTGCCTCCTCACTAAGCCCTGGGCCTTGCCTACCTACACTCCATCTTCTACTCCGTACCTGAGGGATCTCTCCAGAGCTCAGATCTGAACATATCACCGCATACTCAAAGCTTCTCATGGTTGTCCCAAGCCCAAGTTTGGTGATGGGACCTAAAGACCTGCAGGCTCCTATGCTCTGGCCACTGCCTCAGGGAAGGGTCAGCTCCACAGCCCCTGAGTCACACATGCGTGCTGCTCCCTTGCCTAGTAGCACTTTTTCCTGTGTTTTCCTGGAACTGTATTGCTATGAGCTTCCTTTAGGAAGTCTTCTCTGGTGGTCTTATAAGACCCCACTCTTCCCTCCCCCACAGTTCTTTCTGAGTGCCATGGTTATTGTGATGTGGCACCCTCGCCTCTCATTCACCTGGACACAGCACAGGTTAGTAACCACTGCTCCTGCCATTTTATTGCAGTGTTACTCGGCTCCTGCAAGGCTTTTCCTGCACCCAGGTTACAGATGAGAAAGCCGAGACCCAGAGAGGCAAAGTGACACACAGACAAGAAACCGTGGAGCTGAATGAAATATGACCCTAGATCACTTGGGCAGACACCCCTCCCAGACGGAGACTGTGGCTGACCTGTGGTGAGAGGCGCCGGGTCCTCAAGAAGAAGCCGAGGAGACAGCCTACGATGACAGACAGCACAGACAGGATGAGTAACCCGTTCCGCCTGCACACATCTCTCCCTCGCGCCAGGATGGTACCTGGCACCATGGTGAGCCCAGCCTGCTGGCATGGGGCACAGCACCATTCCATGCACATGAGGCCAGCTGTGGACACAGGGACTCAGCCGGGGACTGTGTCTACTCAGCAGGCAGGTGGTCAGGGCTGCAAGGGGCCAGCTGCTTGCCTCACAGCCATGACCTCTATGGCTGCCCCAGAGAGAGGCCACAATCCTATTACTAGCTGCATCATTAGGAGCCAGGAGATTAGTGCCTGGGAAATCAAAGCAAGCCACGTGATTTGAGGGTTCAGACTTCAAGTGTTCCTCTTAAACAGGGGAGGGGATGAATAGTTGTGGGAGGAGCAGGAAGACCACCTGTTTGGTTGATTTGAGTTTTAACTACATTTCGTTTCAGGAAATATTGAAGACAATAACATGCTAATAATTGCTGACATTAATTAAGCATTTACGCTGCACTGAAATCTCTTTAGGGGCCATCAGGCAACAGCAGAACACAGCTGGGGTAGGGGTGGGATGGAATGGAGGTGCAGTGTGCATAGGGGCATAGGGACTGTCTCCTCCTGACACCCAAGGGCAGGCGTGGGAGGGTGGAGGAGGCAGGGCCAAGACAGGAGGAGGACTGAGGAACAGGCCCTGAACCCACTGACAGAACTCCTGACTGGGAGGTGACACTGGATTCTGGTCTCTCGCATCTCTGGCCTCAGTTTTATCCTCTTTAGAATGAGAGAAACGGGCTAGGTGCTTTCTAAGGATCCCACAGCTTAACAAACCAACCTTTTGAAGCTCCTCCTCTTTGACAGACTTTACAGCTCCTGGGGGAAGGAGATCGACTTGAGTCTGATTTTTCCATCCAACTATGACTCCCAAAATCAACAGCTTCCTGATCTACCTTCAACATCAACAAATGTTTCATTTTCTGGTTAACTGTCTGGAGGACAAAACAGAGTAGATATTTGGATGTTGCATTTTGAGCAAGGCCCAAGCCTTTGGCCAGGCCAAGAAGTAGGTCTTACTTTCTACTACAGCTCTGAGACTGTGATTCTCAGGGTGCCCCACCCCAACTAACTGATTCCTTTCTCCCATACCTACCCCATCATGACCTGCCTCTCACTCCTCCCCACTCCCTCCCCATGGCTTCCACTTTCTTCAACAGAGAAATCATTTCACTCAAGAAAGCATTCTGGGAGCACTCCTCTGTCCTTTCAGGACACAGTGGTGGCTCAGACACAGTGACTGCTCTCAGAGAGCTTACAAGAGAATTGAGAGAATCAGAGAAAGGACTGGCAGCAGCAACGGGCTCAAGTTTAACAATGATTATGAGGATGGAAGCAGCAGTCAAGAAATCCAACGGCGTATTGCATTAGGCAAATCTGCTGCACAAGAAAGATCGCTGTGTTGAAGGGCAAATATGTCAGTTTTGAGGATTAAGGTGTGCCTGTCCCAAGCCATGGTATTTTCAATCGCCTCATATGTATGTGAAAGTTGGACAGTGGATAAAAGACCTTAGAAGAATTGATGCAATTGAGTTATGGTGTTGGAGAAGAATAGTAAATGTACCATGGACTGCCAGAATGTGCTGGAAGAGGTAGTCAGTATGCTCCTTAGAAGCCAGGATACCCAGACTTCGTCACTCATATTTCAGACATATTATCAGGAGAGACCAGTCCCTGGAGAAGGACATCATGCTTGGTAAAGTGGAGGGTCAGCGAAAAAGAGGAAGCCCCCCAATGAGACTGATTGGCACAGTGGCAGCAGCAATTGGCTCAAGCATAACAATGATTATGAGGATGACACAGGACTGGGCAGTGTTTGTTTTGTTCTGTTGGGCCCAGGGTTGCTATGAGTAGGAACTGATTCAATGGCACCTAACAACAACAACAACAAAGTACTGCAGTCTCTAGATGGTGCAAATGATTCATATACTTGGCAGTTAACTGAAGAGTTGGAGATTCAAATCTACCCAAAGGCACTTTGGGAGAAATGTCAGGTGACATATTTCCAAAAAAATTAACCATAAAAAAACCTATGCAGTACAGTTCTATTCTGACACATATGGCAACTGGTTGGTTAAGAAGGAACTATTTTTTACTAAAGTGTAACTGACTGATAATGAGCTGACTGGTAAGGGTATTTGCAAATCAAATCAAAAGGCTCCTGGATCAGAACTCCTTAATGTGTTCCTCATAGAATGTTACTTATACATTACATGTAAGTTTTTCCCTCCCCCCTCCCCGCGCCCCCGCCGCCCTGCAGTTAAAAACACATGTGGGAAATGCTAAATGAAACAATGTTAAACAGGGTCTTTGCTCCAGGACTTCTTAAAGTTAGAATATATGAGTTCAAATCCTAACTTTCCTTGGGAAAATTTCTTAACTTCTCTGAGTCAGTTTTCTTATCTGCAAAATGAGGGTAGTATAACAGCACCAAAGAGCACTGGTGACACAGTGGTTAAGTGCTTGGCTGCTAAAGAAAGGTTGCTGGTCTGAACCCATCAGCCACTCTTCAAGGGAAAGATGTAACACTCTGCTTCTATAAAGACTTCTTGATGTTGAATGCCATCGAGTTGGTTCCAACTCACAGTGATTCATAGGGCTTCCGAGGAGCGACTGGTGAGCTTGAACCACTGACCTTGCATTTCAAACTGACTTTGCAGTCCAGCGCATTAACCCACAGCACCACACCAGGACTCCTCCATAAAGATCACAGCCTCAGAAACCCAAAGGGGCAGTTCTACTCTAGCCTATAGTGTTGCTGTGAGTCCGAATCAATTCAACTCAACGGCAATGGATATAGCAGTACCTGGTTCAGAAGACTGTGATGAGAATCAAATATGATGATGCATGCACAATGCTTAGAGCAGTGCCTGGCCCCTTGCAGACACTCACAGACACCGTTAGTTTTAACAGAACCTTTACAGTATGAGTAGTAGCCTGTCATGGTAAAAGTCTGCAAATGGAGGTTACAGAATTCCATCCCTCTTTTTGGGCCGAGGATTCCTTGGATTTGGTGGATGAGGAACACACTTTGGAAAAATCTAGCCTCCAGGATCAAATCCCTGATAATTAAAAATGAGACCCTCCTGGGTCTTGTCTTTGCTCTCCTATCCATTTCACTACCTCCTTCCTTGAGCTTGCCATACCATGAACTTTCACAACACCAAACAAATTCAAGTGTAACAAATATTGTTAGCATGGCACATGACTGAGCCGTGGTTTGTTCTTTTGTGCATAGGGTCGCTGTGAGTCGGAACTAAAAGGCACCTAAAAACAACAACATTCCTGCATCCTCTCTGAGGCCTCCACACATTTTACCTTTGCCCATGCTGCTTCTTCTGCCTAGAGTGGCCTTCCCTCTGTCAACTAAAGTCGCAAATTGGATGCCCCATCATCCTTGAAACCATTTCTGACCCGTCCAGATACAATTCCCTGTCTCTCCTTTTCCTCTACTTAACTCAGGCCCTTCCATAGTCATCAGCTGGGATTAAACTCAGTTCCCCTTCAGGAGAAACCTAATTTTTCATATAATGCTATGACAAGGAAATGATCTGTATGAATAAAATAAAGTCTCTGCTTGTTGCCACTTCAGTTGGTTAACATCTCAGTGGGTCATCCTCAAAGTTGGAGGGTAGATTTCGGGGCCTAGGAAGTACCCTCAGGAACAAGGAGCTGTCTTCCAGAGCAGTTGAAACAGGTAGACAGCAGGAAACCTGAGAGATGGACAGCAGGAAGACTCAAACCAGTGTTGTCACTAGAATTTGTGTCATCCCCACTCCACCCTTCCCCCAGCCAGCCCCTCCAGGCCCCACCCCCTACCGGCTCCCCAAAGTGCCTCCGTCTCCCACTGGCCCAAAAGCCACCCACTAAGGGGTGGAAATGATGAGTTGCAACACTGGGTGTCAAATGACATCAACCTATTGTCACTGCTGCCTTGGCAGCCTCTCCTCTACAGTGCCACAGAGGTGCCACGGACTCTGGGGTCATCTTTGTGTCCGCCCCTCTGACAGTGTCAGGGGCTGCAATCTGCATCCTGGTTGATGTACTGGTGACGCTACTGACTCACGAAGCCCAGATTCAGATGCTATGGGCGTAGAAAATAAACAGTGCTTTAAAATATGAGCTTCAGATCACAAATGATGCATGCAGCCCCACTCCCAGGAGCTCGTTTGCAGTGGATCGATTTCTCATGGGGGCAACTCAGCACAGAGTGTGCCAGGGTGGGAAACAGCAGGGACAGACTTCTCTGCTGATGAATGACTCTCCTAAGGGAAGAATTCTGTGGAGGATCCTCCCTCAGCTGGGGAGGGACTGTAGCAAGGCTTCCAGGAAGAAGGGTCATTTAGTCGAAGATCTGAAAAAGCCAGAAGTTAATCCAGGGAAAAGACAACTAATCAAGACAGAGGAGAGAGGAGGAGAAGCTGTTCTAAAAAAGGGGTCTAAGCCGGAGGCACCAGAGCAAAGCACTCTGGGAACCAGCCACAACTGGAGCTGGAGGGTGGCAAGGGGGGCCTGGCCTCAGCCCTTCCACCATGTGTCAAAATTAATTTAGGTTGAGCTTCCTGGGCTCCCAGTTGGGTTTATGGTGAAGATTGCTTTTGGTTTTGCTGGCTGCTTTCTAGAGACATACCAGAGGCTATTTCATCTCCTCCCTGACACACCTCCCAGGCTCACTGCAGGCTGGGTCCTTCGGGGAGGCTTTCTGTGGACAGCTAATGCGGTCAGGTGTGGATTCTTGCGAGCCTTAGTCAGTGAGGGGCTGTACTGGCTTCCACTGAGAGTTGGTCCTTTACTACTTTTGGAGTCACAAACGTCTCCTTCCAACCCTTCCTTCTAGATGTGTTATTTATAGGAATTGGGCCTGAGAACCCATAAAACCACTTAGCTCCTATTTGTTGAGTACCTGTTATGTGCCTGGCTCTGTCTGGGTACTCTTAGACTCACCAGAGGAAGTTCCACAAGTACTCACTGCATCAGTCAAGTTCAGGGTACAGGTTCTAGATCTGCACTATTCAGTACAGTAACACTAGCTGCATGTGGCTATTTAAATTTCATTACCATTCAGTGAAATTCACTTCCTCAGGTGCACTAGACAATTTCAAGGGCTCAGTAGTCAGATGTGGCTACTGTACTGGACAGCAAAGTTACAGGACAGTTCAATGATCACAGAAAGTTCTGCTCTAGTGGGATGAGGGTGAAACTTTCTAGAATCTCAAGCCTGGTTCAAATCCGGTTCCTTTCTTTAGAAGCTGTGTAACCTTGCCCAAGTTAGTGAACCTCTCTGAGCTTCTTCTCTGGGTCTATAAAAGTCCATGTTCTTTACATGCATCATACTCCCCCTCCCAACTTCGAGCATAGTACAAGAGTAGAAACCCCCCCAAATTCAAGTTAAGTTTCCAAATTAGTTAGGGTTCTCGGGCAACAAGTAACAGGAAATTAAACCAAGCTGACTTAGGGAAAGAGGTAATTTTTTAGCAAGGCTAGTTGCATAATTTTGTGGGGCCCAATACCTGGTGTGGCACTGTGGGTTAATGCACCAGACTGCAAAGCCATTTGAACTGCAAGGTTGGTGGTTCAAGCTCACCAGCTGCTCCTTGGAAACCCTATACAGGGTCACTGTGGGTTGGAACCGACTCGATGTCACTTAACAACAACATGCAGAATGAACATGTGGTGATCCTAACTCAAAAATCAAGAAAAAGATGCCATTAAAGATATTAAACCATAAAGATTTTTCCTTTCTTCCCCAGTCTCTTCCTTAACTTGTAAATGTTGTTGTTTTTTAATATGCTATATAATGTCATTCATTCTTTTTTATATATAACTTTTTATTGTGTTGAGTGAAGGTTTACAGACAATATCATCAGCTTTACATTCAACAAATCATATACTTTGTTTCATCTCAATGATTACAATGCCCTCCATGCCCCGCCAGCAATGTAGGAGGGTCCCAGTCTCTTTACACACTTGTCAGCATTTGATGTTTTCTGTCTTTCTGAATTTCGCTATTAATGCTGGCGTGAGTTGATATTTCAGAGAGAGGGTCCTGTTAACTGCACAGGTCACATAACCGTGAAGCCAGTCCTGTTAAGATGACTGGGTTTATGACACTTTCACAGAACTTGCGGGAAAGAGTAAACTGAGCTGCCAAGACCATCTGACCTATATGCTCTGATGTTAACAGAATTCCTTCTCTCACCAGCTCTTCTTTCTGTATGTTCAATTGGTTTATTCATTCTGTATTCAACACATATTTACTGAGAAGAAAAGGAGTCCTGAGAAGAGAACCTTTAATCAGTTGACTGCTAACCAAAAGGTTCAAACCCACCAGCCACTCCTCAGAAGAAAGATGTGGCAGTCTACTTCTATATAGATGTGGAGCCTTGGCAACCTATGCGACAGTTCTGCTCAGAGTCACTGTGATAACGGCTTGTGTTTTTTGTTTTGTTTGGTTATAGCCTCCACCTTGAATACTCTTGTCAGTTTGTCATACATGTTGCTGTGATGCTGGAAGCTATGCCACCCGTATTTTAAGTACCCACAAGGACAGGTTTCAGCAGAGCTTCCAGACTAAGACAGACTAAGAAGAAGGAGAGACAGACTGCTTCCAAAAATATAGTGACTAAAAACCTTATGAATAGCAGTGGAACATTGTCAGCACCAGAATTTGAATATTGAAGCATGATGAAGAGCAACAGAATGTTTGTCAGATGTAGTGTCAGAATATGAGCTCCTCAGGCACTTAAAATATGATAGGAGAAGAACAGCCTATTCAAAATAAAGTTGACCATAATGACATGATGGAGCTAAGTTTTTGAGACCTTCATTTGTTGATGGAGCACAACTCAAAATGAGGAGAAACGTCGGCAAGCATCCAGTAATGATTGGAACATGGAATGTATGAATGAAGGAAAATTGAAAGTTGTCAAATATGAAATGAACACATAAAGACTGATATTTTAGGCATTAGTGAAATGGGCTGGTACTGGTCCTATTGAATAAGACAAGCACAAGGTTTACTATGCCAAGAAGGACAAATTGAACAGGAGTGGCATTGTATTCATCATCAAAAAGAACATTTCAAGATCTATCTTGAAGTATAATGTCTGTGATAGGATACTATCCATACCCATATCCATAAGGAAGACAAGTTAATACCACTATTATTCAAATTTACACACAAACCACTAAAGCCAGTGATGATGAAATTGAAGATCTTACCAGTTTCTTCAGCCTGAAATTGATTAAACATACAATCAAGATGCATTGATAAATGCCGGTAACTGAAATGTGAAGCTTGTAAACACAGTGGAAGGATCATTAGTTGGAATCTATGATGTTGGTGATAGATATGATGCTGGAGATCATATGATAGAATTTTTCAAGACCAATGACTTATTCACTGCAAATACCTTTTTTAAACAACATGAATATGGCATCTACATGGACCTCACTATGCGGAATACACACGAACCAAATTAACCACATCTGTGGGGAGAGAAGATGGAAAAGCTTAATATCATCAGCCAAAACAAAACAGACCACCAATTACTCATAAGCAAATTCAAGTTGAAACTGAAGAAAATTAAAACAAGTCCACGATAGCCAAAATATGATACAACTGGATTTAGAGATCATCTCAGGAATAGATTTGATACATAAGACACTAATGACTGAAGAACAGAAAAGTTGTGTGATGACATCAAGAATTTTATACAAGAAGAAACTAAAAAGTCATTAAAAAGACAAGAAAGAAAGAAAAGATAAAAATGAATGTCAGAAGAAACTCTGAAACCAGCTCTTGAGCTGAACAGAAATTTTCAAAGGGCAGCTTTCAATAAGCATTCTAATGAAATGTTCAAAGAGCTGGAGATAGAAAACCAAAAGGGAAAAACACTCTCAGCATTTCTCAAGCTGAGGGAAGTTACAAAAAAATTCAAGCCTGTACCTGAAATATTGCAGGATTCAATGGACAAAACATTGAACGACGCAGAAAGCATCAAAATAAGATGGAAGGAATACACAGAGACATTGTACCAAAGAGATATGGTCAATGTTCAACCATTTCAAGAGGTAGATATTATCAAGAACTGATGGAAGAATTCCAGTCTGTACTGAAGACATTGGTGAAAACAAGACTCCAGGAATTGGTGGAATACTACTTGAAATCTTTCAACAAACTGATGCAGCATTGGAAGTGCAAATTCATCTATGCCAAGAAATTTGGAAGACAGTTACCTGGACAGCTAATTGGAAGAGATCCATATTTATGCCCATTCTACTGGAATGTGGAAATCATCGAGGAACATCATTAATATCGCATTCAAGTAAAATTTTGCTTAAGATAACTAAAAACTGCTTGCAATAGTATAGGAAACTTTCAGAAATTCAAATTGGATTCAGAGGATGACATGGAACAGGGGATATCATTGGTGTGTGCCAGGATTGTATCCTTTCACCACACCTATTTAATCTCTATGTTGAGGAAATAATCTAAGAGCTAGGTTATGTGAAGAAGAACATGGCATCAGGATTGGAGGAAGACTCATTAACAATCTTAGATATGCAGAGGATATCTTGCTGGAAGAGAACTTAAAATACTGAAGATCAAAGAATATAGTCCTCAATATGGATTGCACCTCAATGTAAAAAAGAAAAAAAAAAATTTAACAACTGAATCAACAAATAACATCCTGATAAATAGAGAAAAGACTGAATTTAATTTTGCTTGGATCCATAATCAACACTCATAGAAGCAGTAGCCAAGAAATCAAACATATTGCATTAGGCAGATTTGTAGAACAAGATCTCTTTTGAGGGCTAAGATGTGCCTGAGCCAAGCCATGGTATTTTCAAAAAACTCATATGCACGTGAAAGTTGAACAGTGAATAAGGAAGACCATAGAAGAATTGATGCATTTGAGTTATGGTGTTGGAGGAGAATATTAAAAGTATCATAGACAGCCAGAAGAAAGAGAAAATTTGTGTTGGAAGAAGTACAGTCAGAATGCTCCTTATAAGCCAGGATAGCAAGACTTCATCTCAATATCAGACTTGTTATCAGGAGGGACCAGCCCCTGGAGAAGGACATCATGGTTGGTAAAGTGGAGGGTCAATGAAAAAGAGGAAGACCCCCAACGAGATGGAGTGACATGGTTGCAGCAGCAATGGACTCAAGCATAACAACAATTGTAAGGATGGCACAGGACCAGGCAGTGTTTTGTTCTGTTGTGCTTGGGGTAGCTATGACTCTGCTTCCGTGAGTGTTGATGGTGGATCCAAGCAAAATGAAGTTTTTGACAACTTCAAATTTTTTTTGTTTTGTTATTTTTCTCTGCAGCTGCTCCTGATGCAGCACCTCCCTTGCCTTCTGAGCCTGCACCAGGAGCCGGGTGGAGTTGGGCTTTGTTCCACTTGAACGTTGTTTTTTTTTAAAATGTTTTATTGTGAATTGTGTGACAGTTTACATGGGAGAACATTAGCTTTACATTCATCCTATCATATATAATTTCATTGCCATGGTTACAATCCCCTCCATGCATCATCAACCAACCAAAGGGTATACCCTGCAAGCCTGCCCCCTGGTCATCAGCACACAGCCCCTCTCCCTCTCTGGGTCTAAAGTCCCCAGCCACTCCATCTCTCCACGTCATCATTTCTGCTTCCATCTCTGGCATCACTGCTTCTCTGGGTACAGTCCCGCTCTCCGCTCTTCTCCCTTAATGGTCCCAGAGACCCCCACTCCTAGACTGCAAAGTCAATCACTCCCTTCCTTTTGCTGCAAAATGTCTACCTTTACATTTCCAACCCTCATAATCAGTCCTGATAACAAATATTCACTATTGTACCACAAAAGACCTATCCGCATCTCCTTTCATCAGCCCCGTCCAGACAGATTGGATACTACTCAGTGGAGATTCTGCCTTCCTCCGTGCCCTCTAGATCTAGGCTCCCTCTTGAAAGCTTGTAAGCCAGTCACTTCTTGCCTTTGTAGCAGCCCCTCCTCCCCACCCCACCCCCATTTTGGGTAACCAATGTCCAAGGTGCCTGTCTCTGTCTACTCTGTGTATGGAAGGGTGGGAATGATCCTCGTTGTAAATAGTTGTTCTCTCTGTTGAGCTACTGCATCCATAGGTGTAGGTCAAGTTCATCAAATTGTATCAGATTACTCTTTTTTCCCTCTTCTTTCTTCTTCTAGTTGAGCTCTATCATCCAATCATTGAAGCCAGGTCAAGTGGGTATTATCTGCAAGTGTGGGTGTTCTTGTGTATGTATATGCCCTCTGTTCTTATCAGCTGGACGCTTCACTCTCCACTCTAGTCCTCTGTGGCTATGTCACTGACTCTGGGTCCAAGAGTCCCCAGGTCTCGCCACACTGCTGGCCAACCAGGTCTCCACCTGGGTTCACAAGAATCTATTGAACATTGTAGGGCTTAGCTCGCATCTTCATTGCTTTTTTCCCTCACTTCCCCTTATCAGTGATGAACGTGGTCACCAATCAGAGTGTGTATTCCCATTGAGTCTTAGTCTTGGAAGGGGGTTTGCCCCGAGGGGACCCAACCACTTGCTTTGATGTCTCCTGGGTGAGCAACTTGCGTGTTCTTGTAGTAATCAGTCAGACTGCCATTATTATTTTGTATTTTTCCTGTCGATATTTCTTTCAAGAAGTATCTTTTGTTCTTCTAGCTGCTCCAGACTGGTCTGCTTATCCTTTCAAGTGGAAATTTCCCACCTCAGAAGATTCTGGATGCGGTTCAGGATTCCACCTATGGTCTTATGTAATGCAGAGGCTCTGCAGGAAGCCTCCTTCACTGGGCATGTTGTATCCCCATTTTAGGTATTCCAATCAGTTATAGGCAGAAGACGGACTTATAAGCTTTCTATAGTGATATTTCTGGCTATTCCTTTCTCTCTCCCTCAAGTGACTATTTTATAATGGTATGCCAGGGAAAGCAAGATTCAAAAGACAGCCAAGCATCTTAACATTAATTCCCTCCTTTTCTCCATTCCAACCATGTCTCAATCCTTGTATCCCAGGGCCCTGTTGTTCCAAGGTCGTGCATACATCATTATTTACCTCTGTCCCACTTAGTCCATGAAAACTTGACTAATTGTTTTCCCATCCGCTTTGTTCTTCCATTCTACTACCCCTTCTTGTGTATGCCCCCCTCTCTAGCACCCAAACTATCCTGTGTCTATTCCCTGCCTCGTGCTCCAGCTTCCCCTCCCTCCCCTCACTCCACCCCCCACAATCCAGTAACCAGCAAAGAACCCCCCCCCTCCTTTAGTACGGGTTCTTTTTCTTAGTCTTTTACAATAGTGGTCCTATGTAGTATTTCTTCTTTTGTGACTGACTAATTTCATTCAACATAATGTCCTCAAGGTTCATCCATATTATGCGGGACTTGCAGCTTCCTTGTTATTCTTCAAGGTAGTATAATATTCTATTGTGTGTATGTACCACAGTTTGTTTATCCATTCTTCAGATGATGGGCACTTAGGCTGTCTCCATCTTTTTGCTATTGTAAATAGTGCTGCTATAAACATTTGTGTGCTTATCTTCTCGTGCTATGGCTCGTATTTCTTGTGGGTAAATACCAAGTAGAGGAATTGCTGGATCATAAGGTATTTCTATTTCCAACCTTCTGAGGAAGCACCATATTGCTTTCCAGAGAGGTTGGACCATTTTGCAAACCCACCAGCAATGCAGGAGCGTTCCAGTCTCTCCACATCCTCACTAACATTTATTGTCCTCTATTTTTTTGATCTTTGCTGTTATTGCCGGTGTGAGATGATATCTCATTGACAACTTCAATTTTTTCTGCATTTATCTTGATAGCATTTATTGGTCCAGTTGTGAGAATTTTTGTTTTCTTTACATTGAGGTGCAACCCTACTGAAAGCTGTGGTCTTTAATCTTTATCACTAGGATTTTAAATCCTCTTTGCTTTCAGCAAGTAAAGTTGTACGACCCGCATATCATAGATGGTTAATGTGTCTTCCTCCAATCCTGATGCCAAATTCTTCTTCATATGATCCAGGTTCTCGGATTATGTGTTTAACCTAAGACTGAATAAGTATGGTGAAAGAATACAACCCTTGCACACATTTTTCCCAATTTTAAGCCATTCAGTGTTCCCTTGTTCTGTTCAAACAATTGCCTCTTGGTTTATGTACTGGTTCCTCATGAGGAAAATTAGGTATTCCGGAATACTCATTCTCCACAATGTTGTCAATAGTTTGTCGTGATCCACACAATCAAAAGGGTTTGCATAGTCAATAAAGCACAGGTAAATATCTCTCTATTTTCTCTGTATTCAGTCAAGATCCATCTGATGTCAACAATAATATCTCTCATTCCACATCCTCATCTTAATCCAACTTGAATCTCTGGTAGTTCTCTGTCAATATACTGTTGCAGCCGTTTTTGAATGATCTTTAGGAAAATTTTCCTTATGTGTGATATTAATATTATCTGATGATTTCTGCTTTCCATGAGGTCACCTTTCTTTGGAATTGGCACAAATATGGATCTTTTCCTATCAGTTGGCCAGGTAGCTGTCTTCCAAATTTCTTGGCATAGATGAACGTCTCCAGTGCCACATCAGTTTGGTGAAAGATTTCAGTTTGCATCAATTCCCGATGCCTTGTTCTTTGCCAATGCCTTCGATGCCCCGTGGACTTCTTCTTTCATTGGCTCTTGATCATATCCCACCTCTTGAAATGGTTGAACATCAACCATTTCTTTTTGGTACAGTGACTCATTATATTCCTTCCATCTTCTTTGATACTTTCTGCATCATTCAATATTTTGCCCATGTTGTTGTTGTTGTTAAGTACTGTCAAGTCGGTTCCATAACAACTCTGTATAGTGTTTCCAAGGAGCAGCTGGTGAGCTTGAACCACCATAGAATCCTTTCAATATTTCAGGTTGAGACTTGAATTTTTTCTTCAGTTCTTTCATCTTGAAAAAATGTTCAGTGTGTTCTTCCCTTTTGGGTTTCTAACTTCAGGTCTTTGCATTTTTGATCAAACATTTGACTTTGTCTTCTTGAGCCAACCTTGGAAATGTTCTGTTCAGGTCTTTTCTTCCATTTGCTTTAGCATCTCTATGCTGGATAGATAGTAAGTTTCAGAGTCTCTTCTGACATCCACTTTGGTCTTTTCCTTCTTTCTTGTCTTCTTAATGACCTTTTGCTTTCTTCCTGTATGATGTTCTTGATGTTATCCCACAACTTCTCTGGTCTTCGGTCTTTAGTGTGTAATGCACCAAATCTGTTCTTCAGATGATCTCTAAATTCAGGTGGGATATATTCAAGGTCATATTTTGGCTCTCATGGGCTTGTTTTCGTTTTCTTCTTCTTCAGATGGAACTTGCCTATGAGCAATTGTTGATTTATTCCACAGTCTGCCTCTGGCCTTGTTTTGACTTTTCCACTCTTTGCACAGATTGTAGTCAATTTGAATCTGTGTATTCTGTCTGGTGAAGCCCACATGTATAGTAATCTTTTATGTTGTTTAAAAAAGGTATTTGCTTTGAATAAGTCATTGGTCTTGCAAAATTCTATCATGTGATCTCCAACATCATTGCTATTGCCAAGGCCATATTTTCCAAGTACTGATTCATCCACTTTGTTTCCAAATTTTATATTCCAATCACCAGTAAATATCAATACATCTTGATTGTATGTTTAATCAATTTCAGACTGAAGAAGTTGGTAGAATCCATCAGTTTCATCATCACTGGCTTTAGTAGTTGGTGTGTAAATTTGAATAATAATGGTATTGACTGGTATTTCTTGTAGGCATATGGATATTATCCTATCATAGACAGCATTGTACATCAAGACAGATCTTGAACTGTTCTTTTTGATGATGAATGCGACATCATTCCTCTTCAATTTGTCATTCCTGGCAGGGTAAACTATGGGATTATCAGATTCTAAATGTATTACCAAAATGTATTATCTACTCAAAAATGGATTTAATTTTAAAAGGCATTATTGTTTTAAAAAAAATAAACAAATCGTCAATACAGTAGTTGGCTCTTCAGTCACTCTTTATCAATATTACTTGTTTTATTTATTATAATAATTGTTCTTATATAACTACTGTGATGTTATTCATTATGCATACTTGTTTTTTTTATCTGCCCTCTCTAGAATATGGTAAGGACATTGCCATTCTATTTCTTCCTCTGTCTTCAGCTATTTCTCTGGCACATAGTAGGTACTCAAGAAGCAGCATTGAATAAATAAAGTATTATTGAATTCTCTTAGTTTACATTAAATTGGTGATTCTCATCTCAATTTTCAGAGGAGCTTTCAAAACACACCAATGTCCCCAAAAATCACATTCCCAGGTTTTGATAGAAATGTTTTGGGGTAGAGCCCTCCAATGGGAAAAGGATGATGAGAACCAGTAATTTAAACCAGAGCAAAATAGAAACTTATGTTTGGAGGTTATTAACAAAATATATGTAGACCTTGCTGTATTTTTGTACATTGATTTTGGTTGCACCACTGCATTTGATTGACAGTTTTGCTGGGTAGACGATTCTTGGTTGGCAGTTTTTTACATTAAGAGTTTTATATATGTCTCCCCATTACCTTCTTGCCTGCATGGTTTCTGCTGAGAAGTCATAGCTTAATCTGATTTGCTTGCCTTTGTAAGTAACATTTCTCTTTTCCCTGTCTGCTTTTAGGATTCTATCCTTGCCTTGACAGAGAAATTCCAGAGGTTCAAGCTGGATTCAGAAGAGGCCGTGGAACAAGAGATATCATTGCTGATGTCCAATGGATCTTGGCTGAAAGCAGAGAATATCAGAAAGATGTTTTCCTATGCTTTATTGACTACGCAAAGGCTTTCAATTGTGTGGATCATGACAAGCTATGGACAACATTGCGAAGTATGAGTATTCCAGAACACTTAATTGTACTTCTGAGAAATCTGTACCTGGACCAAGAAGCAGTTATTCGAACAGAGCATGGGAACACTGAATGTTTTAAAATTGGGAAAGGTGTGTGATAGGGTTGTGTTCTTTCACCATACTTATTCAACCTGTATGCTGAGCAAATAATCCAAGAAGCTGTGTTCTATGAAGAAAAACGTGGTGTCAGGATTGGAGGAAGACTCATTAACAACCTGCGATATGCAGATGATACAGCCTTGCTTGCTGAAAGTGAAGAGGACTTGAAACATTTACTGATGAAGATCAAAGAGCACAGCCTTCAGTATGGATTGCATCTCAATGTCAGGAAAACAAAAATCCTCACCACTGGACCAATAAATAACATTCTTATCAATGGAGAAAAGATTGAAGTTGTCAAGGACTTCATTCTTCTTAGATCAACTAGCAACACTCGTGTAAGCAGCAGTCAAGAGATCAGATGACGTATTGCATTGGGAAAATCTGCTACACAGGAACTTTTTAAAGTGTTGAAGAGCAGAGATATCAGCTTAAGGACTAAGGTGTGCCTGACCCAAGCCATGGTATTTTCAATAACCTCATATGGATGTGAAAGCTGGACAGTGAATAAGGAAGATCGTAGAAGAACTGATGCCTTTGAGTTGTGGTGTTGGAGGAGAATACTAAAAGTGCATGGACTGCCAAAAGAACTATTTTGGAAGAAGTGCAGCCAGAGTGCTCCTTGGAGGCCAGGATGGCCAAGCTTCATCTCTTGTACTTTGGACATATTGTCAGGAGGGAACAGGTGCTGGAGAAGGATGTCATGCTGGGTAAGGTGGAGGGTCAGAGAAAAAGAGGAAGACCCCCAAAGAGATGGATTGGCCAGGTGGCATCATTGATGGCATCAAATGTGGAAACGGTAGTGAAGTTGGCCCAGGATTGGACATTGTTTCATTCTGCTGTGCATGGGGTCGCTATGAGTCTGTTCTGACTCGATGGCACCTGACAACAACAACGTCCTTGTCTTTGATTTTGGAGAACTTGATTATAATATGTCTTGGCGATTTTCTTTCGGTGTCTATCCTTTCCGGAATTTGTTCAGCCACTTGAATGCTTATTTTCTTATCCTTCAAAATGTTAGGGAAATTTTCTTCCAGCAGCTCCTAAACTATCTCCTTTGTGGACTTCTATGATTCTTCCTGTTCTGGAATGCCAATAATTCTTAAATTATTCCTCTTTATGTTATCCAACATGAATCTTAGACTCTTTTCAGATTTTTTTATCCTTTTTTCTGCTTGCTCTCCTATCTTAGCCATATTGAGAAATTTGTTTTCCAGTTCTCTGGTTCTGGCTTCTATCTCTTTTCTTCTGCTCCTTTCCTCTTTCAGTGTTTTGTCCATTTCTGGTATTTTATCATTAGTCATCTGGACCTCTTTTTGCAGGTTTTGAATTGTTTCCAATGCTATATCTATCTTGTTTGATTGCTCCTGTATCACCTTCCTGACTTCTTCTTTATTTTCCTCCACCTTTCTGTGGTGCATTTGGATTTGTCTCCATATCATTCTGAATTCCTTCTCAGGCAGATTCAAAGGCTGCTCTTCTTCTAATGAGAAGTTTATGTCTGCTTCCAGCTCATTTGTCTCAGTTACTCTTTTCTGTTTTTGGACATGAGCTGAGATCTTTTGTTGTTTTATATTGGGCATTTTCAATAGTTAGATGCATTTTCAATGATTAAATGAATGTATGTTGCTATATTGTTAAGCTTACTGAGTGTCTCCTGGTGGATATGATCTGGAGATAGGCTTCCCTTTTCACGTCTCTTATTATTCAGCTGCAAGCTATTTTGGCAAGTGTTGGCTATCTGTGTAATGCCTAGCAGCTGGTATTGGCTCCTGTCCAGATGGTGGGATATTATGGGGTATGCTTGTAACTTGGCTAAATGACCACAATAGCTGTCTTTTCTTGGGTCACATAGGGAGAGAAAGCTCCCACCCCAAGGAAAAAGGTGAGACCCAAAGGACCAAAAACAGAAACAATATAAAAGCAGAGACAAAAAAAACAACACACAAAAACAAAAATAAAACTGTAGCCTGTGTGTGTGCACAGTAGAAACCTCCACTGGTGGGTGGGGGTGTCCACTCGTTCAGTCCCCTCCTGTAGTCACCACCATGGAAGTGCACAGACAGATATTGAGAAATGAATGGAAGAAAGATTGTCCACTATTTTTATCTCTGAAGGTCAGTTAGGTATCTGTGTATACGGCATAAATCTCAAAATAGCTGCTTCCTTGCATATGGTAGTTGGTGTTGGCTCTTGCCTTCTATCTAGGGGTTTTACAAGGTGCCCATGTGATATGGCTGTGTGGACAGACCTGCTGTCTCTTGTTAGGGAAGGCAGGAATAAAGTGTTTCGCACAGGTCAATTTTAGGGCTGAGTCCCAGAGTCAGATGTCATAAGAAGCAGCCAAGGGATTAGCTTGTGGGACTGCTGGGGCTCCTAGGGATTTCCTCCCTGTGCTGTGGGAAAACTGTGGGTGCAACTCATGACCCTTTTGGGGGTGCACTCCCACCTGCCTGAAGGTGTCTGGGCTGGGCAGAGACGGTGTAACAGGGGAGAGGAAGATAGAAAAGTGAAAAATCCATCACACCTCTTCTTCCAGATGGCACTCTGGCTTTTAGTGCTGTATTAGTCTGGCTGTCACCCCCCCCTCTGATCTCAGCCCAGGCTGAGATCGATTTCTGAATCCCAATCGATTCAGAAATCACCATGTATTCCCGCCACAGTCAGATTTCTCCACCAGTGGGCACGTACAACTGATGCCCCCAACCTTATATTAGATCAAAAGCTCTGGAACTGCACCAGGAAAGCACCTTCTCTGTTTGTTTTTGCGCCTTCTCTGTTTTTTTTACACCTCCGCCAAGGAGCCTCTCCTACCTGTCTCTGCTTCTCCTGCCCCCAAACTGGAAGTCCTGTACATTGTTTTTGGGACTGGTTCTGAGACCCATTTAGAGTATAGAGACTCTATACTCTAACATCCTCTCTCGTTTTTCTTAAGGTGCCTACTCCAGATCAGAGTACTGGTGTGGCACTGTAGGATAAAGCACTGGATTGCAAGGTCAGTTTGAACCACAAGGTTGGAGGTTCAAACTCACCAGCTGCTTCTTGGAAGCCCTATACAGGGTTGTTGTGAGTTGGAACATACTCAACGGCACTAACAACAATGACTCCAGATCTGGAGACTCATTGAAAAGATACCTTAATGTCCAAGACCCTCTTTTAGCAAGGACCAATTTGAAGGTTGAA
Organism: Chrysochloris asiatica; assembly: GCF_000296735.1. Lineage (NCBI taxonomy): Eukaryota > Metazoa > Chordata > Mammalia > Afrosoricida > Chrysochloridae > Chrysochloris > Chrysochloris asiatica. Next base: position 18,334,079 of record NW_006408544.1, read on the forward strand.
TGATGGAGCACAAAAATGCATAACATGTTAACTTGAATGGTTTCATGTACGTTTTCTTCATTGGGAGCAGGGACAGACAGCACAGTGGGTCTGAACATTAAACCAGCTGCATCTGCTCATCCCAGGCTGTTTCCATTCTGCAGTCAAGTCCCCAGGCCTGTAGACTCAGGTAACACTGTGGCATTTGTGTACAATAGTGTCTCATATCAGAGTGGAAAGAAATTGAGTTTGAGAATCAGAGAGATGTGGCTTCCAACCCCATTGATCACTCACCAGTTCTGTGACCATCAGCATCTCTGGGCCTCAATTTCCTCATCTGTAGAATGGGGATTCTAATGCCTCTCTATCTTATGGTTGCTGCGAGAGTTGAATGCTATATAATTTGTATAACATATGGATTATGCATTGGACTGCTAATCACAAGGTCAGCAGCTCGAATCCACATAGCATCTAATACATGTTAACTATTTCTCAACGTTTCAGGTTAGTTATTGCACCAGCTGTTTTGATAGTTTCCCCCCTTGGTTTATTGAGTAATAATAGTAAAAGTTTATAACAAGTCACAAGTTGGCCTGCACCCTTGTTTTGCTTGGCTCTCATAGTATGTTACAAAAACCTGATGTAGTTGCAACATTTAAAACTAGGGCTCTTACATAAAAATCTGGATTTGGGTCTTCATGGAAAACATCTACATTTTCACAATCGACTGGAGCTGTCAGTCGGCTGCTCTCTCACATTCATAGTCACCATGGTCCCTGCAGCCTTATACCTGCTCCCCACACAAACTTCCTCCACTTCCTGATAACTAGCTACTATAGGCTTGACCTAGTTTATAAAGCCCCTAGTTTATAAAATACTTTCACTCACTTCATCTCATTTGAGTCTTAATGAGGGAGGTATTAATATCATCCCACATTTTGTAAGGGAACAAACAGAGGATGAAATGTTACGTGACCTAGTCAGGGTTAATAATAACGAATGTTGTTGTTATGTGCCATCTAGTCGGTTTCAATTCATAGCAACCTGTATAGAGTTTCTGAAGCACTTAGCAGCTGATGGGTTTGAATTGCCAACTTTGTGGTTTGCAGTCTGGTGCTGGTTCTACAGCACCATTTAGTGGGTGTTCACCATTTGCCAGGCATTATTCTAAGCAGTTTACATGTTTTAATGACTTAAACCCTTACAACAACTAGATAGATATTTTCATTATTCCTATTTTACAGATGAGAAAATTGAGGCAGAGAAAGGTCAAGGAACTTTCCCCAGGTCATACAACTAAAAAACTCAATACAAACCCAAGCCTTTTGAGTTCTACTATAAATCATCCAACAACAAAAAGACAGACAATATTTCATGATGAGAACCTGAGGAAAAGCAAATTTGAAAAAAATTTCCTGCTAAAATGCTCCATTTAGTTAAGACAAGCTCACTGGGATCCATCAGAAGATATTGAAACTTAGCATATTTGATCAAAATAATTCCTATCATCATTTCCCTCTCAGATTTCTGGAGATTTCTAGCAAGGACTGTAGTCTTCCTGAGGCAGGTGGGAATAATATATAGCCTACAAAACTTAAATAGACAATAAAGTTAAAATGAATTGCTCTATCAGAGGGCAGAAAGAAACATTATTTTTGAAATAATTATTTTAAATAAGTATT
>NW_006408544.1:18335925-18338422 GCF_000296735.1 Chrysochloris asiatica
AACACTGTCCGGTCCTGCACCATTTTGTTGTTACACTTGAACCCATTGCTGCTGTCACTATGCCAATCCATCTCTTTGGGGGTCTTCCTCTTTTTCACTGACTCCACACTTAACCAAGCCTAATGTCCTTCTTCAGGGACTGGTCCCTTCTGATGATATATCCAAAGTATGAGAGAGAAACTCTTGCCATTCTGGCTTCTAAGAAGCATTCGGGCTGTACTTTTCCCAACACAATTTTGTTTGTTCTTCTACAATTCATGGTTCTTTTAATATTCTTCTCCTACACCATAACTCATATGCATCAATTTTTCTACGGTCCTCCTCATTCACTGTGTAACTTTCACATACATATGACGTTATTGAAAATACCATGGCTTGGATCAGGTGCACCTTAGTTCTCAAATTTGACATCTTTACTCTTGAGCACTTTAAAGAGGTCTTGTGCAGCAGATTTGCCTAATGCAATGCTTAGTTCAATTACTTGACTGCTGCTTCCATGAATGTTGAGGTAGAGCCAAACAAAATGAAATCTTTGACAACTTCAATCTTTTCTCCATTTATCATGATGCTATTTATTGGTCCAATGGTGAGGATTTTTGTTTTCTTTGTATTGAAGTGCAATCCAAACCAAAGGCTGTGCTCTTAGATCTTCACCAGTATTTTTAGTTATTTTTGCTTTCAGCAAGCAAGGTTGTATCATCTGCATATTCAAGGTTGTTTAAGAGTCTTCCTCCAATCCTGGTGACATGTCCGTCTTCATATAATCCAGCTTCTTGGATTATCTTTATATGTTATATTTATCATATATTATTTTATTATATTGTGTAATTATTATTTATTTATTATATTTTACATGTTCTTGTTAAGTGCCATAAAATCAGTTCTGACTCATAGCGACTCTGTTTAGGGTTTCTGAGGCTGTAAATCTGTGAGGGAAAAGAAACCTCATCTTTCTCCCACAGAGTAGCTGGTAGGCTCGAATCACTGACCTTGTGGTTCACAGTCCAGTGTTTATTACAGATATAGTATAGCTATGTCAAAGGTTGGTTTTCTAGAAAGTTGGTTACCCTAGTAGCTTCTGCTTCATTTTCTTTCCCACCTTTCTCCCTCTCTCCCATCTTTTTTCCTTCCATTGACCATTTCCTCACTCCATCCAACAATAATCCTGAAAGTAGGCTATGTAGGGATTATCATTACAGTTTAATGAGGAAATTGAGTTGCAGTGAGGTGATGTCACTTCAGGATCACCCCCACATCCACACCGTATATAGGTCTTCTCAGTCTCAGGCTTGTGTGCCTCCTGACTTATCACCAATTTATCTTCCTGCAGGAACACAGCCCCCACAAAGAACTTGCTGCTCTAATTATGAAGAAACAAGACCAAAAATTCCCTAAATTTATACTTCATCTTGCTTCTGTTCTAGAAAATCAGAAGTTATTTGCTATAATTTTCACAGTGGAGTTGGAAGGGAGCTGCACCTCCAGCTGCTAGCACTGGTTAAGTTCCGTCCAGAATAAAAAGGCCACATCTCAGGTAGGAGATAGGATCTGTGCCCCTCAGTCCCGCTGTATGCTGGGCAGCAAGGATGCAGAGCTGCTCAAAGCATGGCCCTACTCTCAAGGACTCACAAGAAACCAGATCATCACAACGATGTGCTACACAAAGAGAACTCGGAGAATGGAGGAAGCCAGAGAAAAGACTCTATATATAGCCTAGTGAGGTAGAGTCTGCTGAGCTGAGTCTTGTTGATGAACAGATACTGTCCAGGTGAAGAGCAAAAGGATAGATGAAATGTAAGGCAATGATGAGAATCATGTGAGGTTTGGAAACCCTTTACAGTTTGGTTCTGTGGGCCTCCATAGCCTTGCTAATTGTTTGAATGTCCACACATGTAAAGTGTGGAAGAGTGGGCCTTGGCTGTATGTCCAGGAGGCTAGGACTCCATCAGGGATGACTGATGTCTGTCCCAGAATGAATGTGATTATGTGGTACACTCTTCCTGGCCACACACACTGGCCACTAGTGGGCAGACCAAGTCACTTTGTGTTGTCCTGCCCAGTTTCCTTCCTTTTTCCACTAAAAAGAGAAAATGCTGTAAATAATACATATTTGTTGGCAAAAGTACGAAAAATACCCTCTAATCTAACAACCATATGAACTTTTTAGTTTATCCTTCCTAACATTTTTCTATGGCGCTGTGGGTTAATGTGCTGGACTGCAAAGTCGGTTTGAATCTCAAGGTTGGCAGTTCAAGCTCACCAGCCATTCCTCAGAAACCCTATATAGGATCGCTATGGATTGGAACTGAGTCAATGGCACTTAACAACAAGAAACTTTTTTTTTTAAGTTTTTATTGTGAATTATGTGATAGTTTACATGGGAGAACATTAGCTTTACATTCATCCTATTGCACTTCGTTTCACTGCAATGATTATAATCCCCTCCATGCATCATCAAACAACCAAAGGATATATCCTGCAAGCCCGTCCCCTGGTC
>NW_006408544.1:18339047-18355458 GCF_000296735.1 Chrysochloris asiatica
AGTATGGGTGTTCTTGTGCATCTCCCCTCACTTCATGTCAGATGTACACTTCACTCTCCACTCTAGCCCTCTGTGGCCATATCCCTGTCTGTGGGCTCAGCATTCCCCTTGAGTCTTAGTCTTGGAAGGGGGTTTGCCCTGAGGGGACCTCACTGTGTGGCTTGATGGCTCCCGGGTGAAAAACGTGCTTATTCTTGTAGTAATCAATCAGACTGCCATTATTGTTGGGGGTTTTTTCCCCCTGCTGGTCTTTCTTTCAAGAAGTATCTTCTGTTCTTCTAGCTGCTCTAGGCTGGTCTGCTTGTCCTTTCAAGTGGAAGTTTCCCACCTCAGAAGATTCTGGGTGGGGATCAGGGTCCCACTTATGGTCTTATGCAATGCAAAGTCTTGGCAGGAAGTCTCCTTTACTGGGCAAGTTCTAGCCCCATTTTAGGTATTCCAATCAGTTATAGGCTGAAGACGGACTTACAAGCTTTCTATGGTGATGGTTCTGCCTATTCATTTCTCTCCCCCTCAAGTGTCTATTTTATAATAGTAGGCAAGGAAAACCAACATTCAAAAGACAGCCAAGCATCTTAACATTATTTCTCCTCTTTTACCCATTCAAACCATGCCTCAATCCCTGTATCCCAGAGCCCTGTTGTTCCAAGGTTGTGCATACAGCATTATTTACCTCTGGCCCACTTAGCCCATGCAAACCTGCCTAACTGTTCTCCCATCTGCCTTGTTCTTCCATTCCTCTCCCCTTCTTGTGTATTGCTGCCCCTCCCAGTGCCCAAGTTATCCTGTGTCTATTTCCTACCTGTGTTCCACCTTCCCCTCCCTCCCCTCACCCCACCCCATACATCCCAATACAGCAAAGAATTCCCCCCCCCCTTTTAGTGTGGGTACTTTTTCTCAATCTTTTACAATATTGGTTCTATGCAGTATTTCTTCTTTTGTGACTGACTAATTTCACTCAGCATAATGTCCTCAATGTTCATCCATGTTATGTGGTGGCTGGCAGCTTCCTTGTTATTCAAGGCAGCAAAATATTCCATTGTGTGTGTGTATTGTGTATCAAAGTTTGTTTATCCATTCTTCAGTTGATGGGCACTTAAGCTGTCTCCATCTTTTTGATACTGTAAATAGTGCTGCTATGAACATTGTTGGGCATATATCTACTCGTGTTATAGCTCGTATTTCTTGGGGATAAATACCAAGTGGAGGAATTGCTGGATCATAAAGTATTTCTATTTCCAGCTTTCTGAGGACGTGCCATATTGTTTTCCAGAGAGGTTGGACCATTTTGCAATCCCACCCTCAATGTAGGAGGGTCCCAGTCTCTATGCATCCTCGCCAGCATTAAGTGTCCTCTACTTTCTTTTAATATTTGTTGTTATTGCTGGTGTGAGATAATATCTCATTGTTGTTTAGATTTGTATCTCTCCAATGGCTAATGATCCTGAACATTTCTTCATACATTTGTTGGCTACCCGGATCTCCTCCGTGGTGAAGTGTCTGTTCATGTCCTGTGCTCATTTTTTAATTGGGTTATTTGTCTTTTTCTTGTTGAGGTGTTGTAAGTTCCTATATATTTTAGAAATTAGACCCTTGTCTGATGTATCATTGCAAAAGGTTTTTTCCCATTCTGTGGGCTCCCTTTTTACTCTTTTGGTGAAATCTTTTGATGCACATAAGTTTAAATTTTTTAGTATGTACCAATCATCTATTTTGTCTACTTTTGTTTGTGTAATTTTCAAAACGTTTGGCAGTCTGTGTATGCCCTGAATTAGAGCCCTCACATTTGTCCCTATTTTTTCATTGATGGTCTTTATAATTCTGGGATTCACATTTAGGTCTTTAATCATGCTGAGTTGGTTTTGTGTAGGGTGTGAGGTAAAGGTCTGTTTTCAATCTTTTGGATATCGCTTTCCAGTTCTGCCAGCACCCTATGTTGAAGAGACCATCTCCTTCCCATGCAATATACTTAGGTATTTTGTCAAAAATCAGTTGGCTGCATGTAGATGGATTAATTTCTGGATTCTCAATTCTCTTCCATTGATCAATGTATCTTTCATTGTATCTGTACCAGCCTGTTTTGACCACTGTAACTGTGTAGTAATTTTAAAAACAGGGAGTGAGAGGCTTCTGACCTTGTTCTTCTTCTTAAGCAATGCTTTGATTTATCCTGGGTCTCTTTCCTTTCCAAATAAAGTTTGTAATAGTTTTTTTTTCCATTTCTTTGAAGAATGTAGTTGGAATCTGGATTGGGATTGCATTATGTGTGTAATTGCTTTGGGCAGTATCAACATTTTGACAATGTTAAGTCTTCCTATCCAGGAGCATGGTATATTCTTCCATTTTTGTAAGTTTCTTTTGGTTTCTTATAGTAGTGTTTTGTAGTTTTCTTCGTACAGTTCCTTTGTTTCTCTGGTTACATCTATTCCTAGATATTTCATCCTTTGGGTGGCTATTATAAATGATATTGCTTTCTTAATGTCCTTTTCAGCACTGTCATTATTGGTGTAGAGGAATCCAACTGATTTTTATATGTTGATCTTATACCCTGCCATTTTGTTGAATCCTCCAATGAGGATTTTTTACTGAGTCTTTGGGGTTTTCTATGTACAGGATCATATTGTCTGCAAATAGAGTTTTACTTCCTCTTTGCCAATTTGGATGCCTTTAATTTCCCTATCTTGCTGCATAGCTCTGGCTAAGACTTCCAGCACAATATTGAATAGGAGTGGTGACAAAGGGCATCCTTGTCTGGTTCCTGTTCACAGAGGAAAGGCTTTCAGTTTCTCTCCATTGAGAGTAATGTAGGCTGGGGGTTTTGTATATTTATATACTCTTACTTATGTTGAGGAATTTCCCTTCATTTTCCACTTTGTTGAGTGTTTTTATCAGGAATGGATTTTGGATTTTGTCAAATGCCTTTTCTGCATTAATCAATATGATCATGTGGTTCTTTTCCTTTTTCTTATTTATAAGGAGCTTTGGTAGTGTAGTGGTTATGAATCAGGCTGAGAGCTGCAAGGTCAACAGTCCAAAACTACCAACTGTTTCGTAAGGAGAAATATGAGGCTTTTTGCTCCCATAAAGATTTACAGCCTCAGAAACCCTGTACAGGGTCGCTATGAGTCGGAACCAACTCCTCGGCACATAATCACCACCATGGTGGATTACATTGATTACTTATATAATGTTGAACCATCTTTGCATTCCTGATATGAATCCCACTTGGTCATGATGTATTATTTTATGTGTTGTTGGATTCTGTTGGCTAGGATTTTGTTGAGAATTTTTGCATCTATGTTCATGAGGGATATTGGTCTATAATTTTCTTTTTAGTGATGTCCTTCCCTGATTTTGGTATGAGGGTTATGCTTGCTTCATAAAATGTATTAGGAAGTTTTCCATCTTCTTCTATATTCTGGAATAATTTGAGTAGAATTGGTGACAGAGCTTCCCTGAATGTTTGGTAGAACTCACCAGTGAAGCCATCTAGACCTGGGCTTCTTTTGGTTGGGAGTTTTTTGATGACCTGATCAATTTTTCTTTTGTTATGGGTCTGTTCAAGTTTTCTACTTCATTCTGTGTAAGTTTAGGTTGTTGTTGTTGTTATGTGCCGTGGAGTCAGTTCCAACTCATAGTGACCCAGTACAGGGTTTCTGAGGCTGTAAATCTTTATGGGAGCAGAAAGCCTCATCTTTCTCTGGCGGAAAGCTGGTAGTTTCGAACTCCTGATCATGAGATTAGCAGCCCAATTCAGGTAGGTCATGTTTTTCTAAAAATATATCCATCTCTTCTAAGTTTTCAAATTTGTTGAAGTACAATTTTTCATAGTATTCTGTTATTATACTTTTGATTTCTTTTAGTTCCGTTGTGACATCACCCATGTGGTTTCTAATGTGTTATTTGTGTCTTCTCCCTCTTTTCTTTTGTTAGGTTTGCCAATGGTTTGTCAATTTTATTAATGATTTCAAAGAACCAGCTTCTTGTCCTGTTGATTTTTTCTATATGTTTTCTGTTTTCTATCTTTTTTTAGTTCTGTTCTAATCTTTATTATTTCTTTTCTTTTGGTGACTGTAGGTTCCCTCCATTGGTCTGTTTCTAATTGTTGGAGATGCTGTGTTAATGTGTTAATTTTGGTTCTTTCTTCTTTTTGGATGTGTGCGTTTATTGTAATAAATTGTCCTCTCAGCACCACTTTCGCCGTGTCCCAAAGATTTTGAAATGTTGTGTTTTCATTCCCATTTGTTTCTAGGAACTTTGTGAGTTCATGTTTAATGTCTTCTACCACCCAGTCACTTTTCAGCAGGGTGTTATTCAGTTTCCATGTATTTGACTTTATTTCCTTCGTCTTCTTATTGTTGATTTCTAGTTTTATAGTATTGCAGTATGAGAAGATGCTTTGTGGTATTTTGATATTTGTAAATTTCTGGAGACTTGCTTTGTGACCTAACACATGATCAGTTCTCAAGAATGTTCCATGTGCACTGGAGAAGAATGTGTATTGTGTCGTTGTTTGGTTGAATGCTCTGTACACATCGATGAGGTCAAGTTTGTTGATTGTGCTGTTTAGTTCCTCTGTTTCTTTCTGGTTCTGTCCCTTTTTAAAAGTGGCATACTAAAATCTCCTACTATAATTGTAGATTTATCTATTTCTTTCTTCAGTTCTAATAGGGTTTGCTTTATATATCTTGGTGTCTTTCACTGGGAATGTAGATATTTATTATGGCTATGTCATCTTGCTCAATTGACCCTCTAATCATGATATAGTGTCCTTCTTTATCTCTTATGTTGGTTGTTGCCTTAAAGTTTATTTTATCCAAGATTAGTATTGTCACTCTTGCTTGCTTTTAATTGCAATTAGCTTGATATATATTTTTCCATCCTTTAACTTTTAGTCTGTTTTTGTCTTTGTGTGTAAGGTGTGTCTCTTGCAGGCAGCATATTGAAGGGTCTTGTTTTCTTATCCATTCTGCCACTCTCTGTCTCTTCACTGGTGCATTTAATCCATTTACATTCCATGTAATTATTGATAGGTATGAATTAATTGCTGTCAATATGTTAATTTTTTGTGGTGCTGTAACAAGAAGCATTTTTAATCACCAAAGCATACATACTGCTTAAACTTAAAAAACTATGAACATGCTTTCATATGCATAACTAAGTTTTCCCCATCTCTTTTTAGTGACTGCTTTATAGGGCATCATATGAATGTTCCATAGTTTAGTTGATCAATCCCCAATAGTTGGACATTTCTTTTTTTCTGATTTTTTTGCTATTACACACAATGCCTTGTGGATAACATCATTGCATGCCTGATGGAGTATGAACTTCAGATAAAAGACGATACACCATAGTTAGGTATTCAGTATTCACAGACGTAGGCCTAAGGCTGAGTTAGTTGCTGCTCAGACACACCACTCCTGAAGACCAGAGAGCACCATGAAGTTCAGGTTCATATAACTGGAACCCACTAGTCCTCACACTTGCTCACCTGTCTTGGGGTCCCCAGGAGTCTGAGCCGAGCCTCTGTGCCAGGTGATAAAGGAATATTTGGTAAACAGAACTTTGCTCAAAGTAGCTCATACAAGAAGGGAAGTATTTGGGGGAAAAGGAAAGTGAAGTCCCTCAGAGAACCTGAAGACAAGACCATATGGGCTTTCCAAGGTCTGGAACCAAGAACTGACAAGTCAGGAGTTCAAATTACTTCTCCATCCCTCTGGAGTCATCTCTTCTTTCATATTTCTCTGGACACCTCCTCACTTTCCCCTCATTCTGTACAGACCAAATTCTTATCCTCCAACATACCATAGTGGACTATATGCTCCAGAACAAGCAGTGAAACTTGTTGGTTTCAGCACTATCATGGAGGATTAACAGAGTCTGGGTCCTAATACAAATTCTGGGGAGAGAATGGCCCTGTCTAGACATGTGTCCACCTAGGGAAAGTAGGAAGGGTCACATGAAGACCAAGCCCACTTCTCATATGTGGGAGTTATGGGTGGAGGGCTGGATAGGAGCCCCTCACTTTCTTCGCAACTCTTTCTTGCACTTCCAGATTTTAGCCCTTGATAGGATCATTCACTGCCTTACAAACTTGTGAGTGAGTACAACTGTGATGCAGGAGGGAGATGGCACCCTCAAAAGGTAAACTGAAGAGAGTGCAATGAGGGTATTTCCCAGCTGGGGACAGAATTAAGGAACCAACAAGGGATGATGAAGCACTCAGGGGACTAGCAACAGGAGAAAGCCATTCCCACTGTAGACCTGAATGGGAAAGAGAAGAAAGGGACCATTGATAGACCATGCAGAGAACTCAAGCAAAGGACTCATGTGCCACTGTCCAAACTTCATGCAAACAGAGGAGGCAGAACAATAAATATCCTCATCACTTTCTTCTCCTACTCAACCCACAGCCAGAGGGCAATGGCACCTGGGTGATGCTGCCTAAGAGTTCAGCCTTCTGGGTCACAGAGCAGGTGAAGAAGGATAGAGAGTGAATGCAGGGGGTGCGGAGGGGCAATGTGAAACAACCAGCCCAAGTGGTATGACTGGTTGCTATTGAACACAATAGGTATTTAACCACTAACTTTGTCATCTCATTCCTAGGAATGTAATTTGTGGCTATGATGCAAATGAAAAGCAATTTATTTGCATTAACTTTCGGGAGGCAGTATGACTTAATGAAATCGGACAGACTTGATTGCAATCCAGGTTTCGTTTCCTTGCTTATGCTTTGGGTGTGTTGATTTACCTCTTAGAGCCCCGGTTTCTTTATTGTTGCCTCTCATCCCACATCCACACACATATACACACAATTGTTTTACTTTAAAGAGTTATCAATTGAGATACAAGTAAAACCCTGTAAAGTAAAATGTCAAATGGGTCATAGTAGACACACCATATATGGTGATTATTATTGTTCATTTCAGAGATATCTGTAACACAAAACAGTTGTAAACATTCTAGATGCCTAACAATAGGGAATGATTACATAATTAATGCTTTCAACTCCATCTATGAAATGCATGATGAATGTAATTATGAAGACAGTGCAGCTACACAGGACAATGTCTCCATTATGAAGTTAAGTGACAATAAAGAATTGCAAATACAGTATTACAATATTCACCAGTACAATGGATAGAGAAAATATGAAAAAAAAAAAAAATGGAAGCAATCAATATATCTGAGGAGAATCATGGGTATTTAAATTTTTCCTTTGATAATTTTTTTTGTTGTTGTTCCTTTGATAATTTTTCTTTAGGTGATTTTAACTGTTTATACAGACATAGTACTTAAAGTCACACAATTATTTAACCATAACAAAAATATCTTCTTTGTATACCAATGTCCAACATTATTCACAAAAGTCAAAAGGTGTAAACAACCTAAGTGCCCACCAACAGATAAATGAATAAACAAAATGCGGTACAGGAATACAATGGAATCTCATCCATAAAGAGTTGATGCATTTAAACTGTGGTGTTGGTGCAAGAGTACTGTACATACCCTGGACTATTAAAAGAACAAACAAATCTATCTTGAGAGATGTATATCCAGAATGCTTCTTAGAAATGAAGATGGTGAGACTTCATCTCAAGTACTTTGGACTCCTCTGTTTGATTATCAGGTGGGACCAGTCCTTGGAGAAGTAGAGGGTCAACAACAAAAAAAGGAAGCCCCTCAATGAGATGGATTGACACAGAGGCTGTAACAGTGGACTCAAACAACAATGATTGTGAGGATGGCGCAGGACGGGGTAGTGTTTCCTTCTGTTGCAAATAGGGTCACTATGAGTCAGAATCAGCTCCACAGCACTGAACAACATAAGGAGAAATGAAGTTTGAAGACCTAATATGAGATGGATGAACCTTGAGAACATTTTGTTGAGTGAAAGAAGTTAGACACACATGGACAAATACTGTATGATATCCACTTAGTTAAGGATAGGCAAATATTTAGAGACAGAAAGTAGGTTAGAGGTTATCAAGAGTCGTGGGAGGGAGCTACAGGAGTTATTGCTTAATGGGTACTGAGTTTCTGTTTGGAGTGATGAAAACTTTTGGAAACAAACAATGATCAAGATTGCCCAATGTTGTGAAAATATTTAATGCCACTGAATTATACTCGCCAAAATGGTTGAAAAGATAAATGTTTTGCTTATATACATTTCACTACAAAATTAAAAAAAATTTTTTTTTTAATTTAAAAATCTTTTTATATAGGTGGCAGTACTAGTTTCCTGTGGCTGTGTAACAAATTACCACAAATTTGGTAATTTTGGTGAGTTAAAACAACAAAAATATATGCTTTAGTTGTTCTGAAGGACAGAAGTGTAAAATCAGGGTGTCAGCCATGCTGCATTCCTTCCAGTGCCTCCAGGGGAGAATCTTCCATACCTTTCTTCTAGCTTCTGGTGGTTGCCAGCAATCCTTGATCTTCCATGGCTACATCATTCCAATCACTCCCATGTCTATACATCGCCTTCTCGTCTGCCTGTGCAATCACCCAGATAATCCAGAATGATCTATTCATCTCAAGATCTTTAATTACATCTGCAAAGACCCTTTTCCAAATAAGGAAACATTCATAGGTTCTGGGTACTACCATATGGGCCTCTCTTGTGGAGGACCACCACTTAACCCACTACTCTTTAAGGAAATTCAGAAGCTTAAGAAAGGGAGAATCAGAAACCTGGGGGAAGAAAACCAAGCTGAACCAACAGAGGACGGCTATCTGGGGGGCAGAGCTGATGGAGCATACAGAAGATAACTTTAAAACAGCATCAAATAAAAATATTTGTTGAATGAGTGGAATAAAATGAAGTGAATGGAGGATGAGCCAGTCTAGAAGGCTGAAGTCCTAGACTTGTCTGCTAGCTTCAATATAAAGACCATGGATGTGTGAAATGTCTGCTGTCTGTCTATCACTGTGAATACGCTTCCTCCTAAGCTCTTGACCTAGCTTGGCCTCTAGCATGTGTCCTATTTGATAAATGCCTCAAATAATTTGAAAAGGAAAATCTGGGACATGTGTGCTGAGATACGGAATATAAAAATGGACAATGGCCAGACCCTGTGACAATAGAACTCTGTCCCACAGCTCAGCAACCAGTCTAGGAAGCCAAATCACCCCCTCTGCAGTAGTCAGCCCAGGACGGTCAGGACCTGGTCAATGATTGCCTGCACATCCAAGGTTCAAGGTTGCCAACAAACAACACGAACCACACATAGTTCAGGGAATAACACTTTACTCATATAGAGAAGAGACAGGGCAAAGTCAGCTTCAGTAGAGGGTTCTAGTCCTCCATGGTCACCACACAGCCAACGCAGGCCAGGTGTTCACAGCCCCCTTGTGCAGCACGTGAAAGACCACATCTCCTCCACACTGACAGATATAAAAGTGGGGTTGGCCAGGTGCCATATAAAGTCTGTGCATGAACCAAGAAGAGAGAGTTGGGAGGCAAGACAATTCTCTGATAAGGCGAAGAGACTGGGAAATAGAGAGAAACGCAGCCGCTACTATCAGAGAGTGTTTTGGGCCTGTGGGAGAGCATCTTCCTAATACTGCCAGTGTCCCTATTTTTTGCACTTACTTCAAACTCAGGGCCAACCAGAGAAAGTCAAATATATCTTCCCAAATCTATTACCTAAGATGCCACATTTAGGAGTCAGCCCACCTGCAACTTTCTCATACCAACAACTTCCAATCAGGGTCTTCCCTTTTTTTCACTATAAAGTTTTCCCTCTCCAGGCCTGCCTGTGAGTCTCTGCCAAATGCAAGTGATGGTGGTCAACTTCTGTGCTACAGAAAGCTCAGGATACACCACCTATGTCTTCATTTGGGTGCAATCTCTCAGTCCTGCTGTAACTGAGTGCACCTAGGTCCCTAACCCTTTATTAATGAATGACTATTGTTTATGAATTTGAACCATTGTGAATAGTACAGTGCCTGGCACATCCCATGCTAATGCCATCCAGTAGATTACCACTCATAACCACACTATCTAGGGTTTCAGAGACTGTAAATATTTTTTCTTTTAAAGTTTTATTGTGCATTGATGATAGTTTACATGGGAAAACATCTGTTTTGTACTCAACCTATCCTATTGCATATCATTGCAATGATAACAATCCCCTCCATGCATCACCATTCAACAGTATTTGCTTTTATTCCTCTGTTTTTGTGGGGGGTTTTTTCTTCATGTAAACAAAAACACTCAGGAACATATAATCGTTTAAACAACCAAAGGGCACATCCTGCAAGCCTACCTCCTGGCCACTAGCACATAGCCTTTCTCTTTCCATGAGTCTAGAGTCCTCAGCTGCTCTATCTCTCGATGATGTCATCATCTTTGCCTCTATCTCTGGTGTCACTGCTTCTCTGGATAGGGTTCCACATTCCGCTCATGCTTTTCTCCCTTGATGGTCCTAGGGTCCTCTATTCATGGAATGTAAGGTTAACTACACCCCACTTTATGCTACAAAACTTCTACCTTTACAGTTGTGACAGTTGCAATTAGTCATGATAACAATTACTCACTACTGAATCATAAAAATCCTATCCCCATCTCCTTTCACCAGACCCATCTAAACAAGATGAAAACTATTTAGGGGGCTTATGTCCTCCCCCAAACTCTAGAACTAAACTCCCTCTTGAAAACTTGTAAGCCAGCCACTTTGTGCCTTTATAGACCCACAACTTGAGGTAGCCAATGTCTAAGTTGCCCATCCTTATCAACCCTATGTACAGAGGTGATATGTTTGATCAGCTGGTATTTTGAGCTACTAAATCCATAAGCACAGGTCAAGTTCATCAAATTGCAGCAATTTACACTTGTTTCTTTTATCACATTTCTTTATCTTCCTTTAGTCGAGTTCTGATCATCAAGCCATCGAAGCTAGGTCAAATGGGTACTATTTGCAAGTTTGGATATTCTTGTGCATCTCCCCTAACTTCATATCAGTTGGATGCTTCACTCTTGGCTCTAACCCTCTGTGGCTAGGTCTTTGTTCATGGGCTTGGGAGTCCTCAGGAGACTATAAATCTTTATGGAAGCAGACAGTCCCATGTTTCTCCTACAGAGTGGCTGGTGAAATGTTGACCCTGTGGTTAGCAGCTCCATACTTAACCTACAGTTTACTAGTACTTCTTGCCTGGATCATGTTGTTGTTATTGTTGTTAGGTTCCAACTCATAGCAACCCTATGTTCAATAGAATGAAACACTGTCCAGACCTGCACCAGCCTCACAACTGTTATATTTTAGCCCATTGTTGCTGCCATTTGTCAGTCCATCTCCTTACAAGTCTTTCTCTTTTTTGTTTACCCTATGCTTTACCAAGCATGATGTCCTTTTCCAGGGGCTGGACCAAAGTACAAGAAACAAAGTCTCTCCATCCTGGCTTCTAAGGAGCATTCTGACTGTACTTCTTCTCACACAGATTTGTTTGTTCTTTTGGAAGTCCATAGTACTTTTAATATTCTTTGTCACAGTACATGTGCCTGGCACATAGTTAAATAAATTATTAGTCAAATGAATGAGTAGCCCTCTACATTAAAGTGATGCATGCTGCTGCAGCTCCTGGTTCTTGAAGGTAGTTCAGGTGACTTATAGGGAGAGCCCAACGAGCTCCTGATTATCCTGAGCACTTTGAGAAATTGTTTTCTGGTTAATAGAACTTTCTTCCTGGCTCAATGTGTATGGTTCATGGAGAGTCCTTATCAGAGGGTCTGACTGCCTTCAAATACACCCCTCACAGAACTGACCTGAATGCTTCTCAAAATGCAGATGGCATACCATTTCCCAATTACTGTTGTAAAAGTTTCTAGTGCCCAAGAGCAGCCCTCAAAATGTACAGGGGCCTGCTGGCTGTGGGGCTACACCCACCCAAGGAGCAAGTTTGAACTAAAAGCCCAACAGGAGCTGATTTTCCTATTATGTGCCGCTAATAAAATTGGGTGCAAAATGTTCCCATCCTCCCCCCTGTGGAGCTTTTGGGTTCTTCTGGCTGTTTAGATTATGGGTAAACAAGCAGTTGGGTGGTAGCTGGGAAGAAAGGTCGGGAGGCAGTAGACTTGGGGAAGACAATAGGAGGGGTGCAGGATGAAGCCTCAGAAGAGATCCCCAAGAGGCTCTTGTACTCACGAAGTGCTGGGACCACAGAAGTCACCACACACAGGGTGGCATGGCAATACCATTTCCAGAGCCTGATGAAGACAATCTTCCTGAAAACTGCAAAAGGTTCTTCTAACCCTGCTGCCTTCATGTTTTTGTAAATTCAAAACATCCTTTTAAAGCTCTGTTTGCTCTTTTTACAGCTGTGTTTAGACAAGCTGAACAAATGAAATTCACTTAACACTTCAAATATGGAGCTTTTGGTTGATTACCGCGTAGTCTATGTTTTGAATAAAATTTTGAATTTGCACGTCAGCAAGAATTCTGCCATGATAATTTATTTTACCCCAAAGGCAAATACTAGTCTCCTAGCCTCCATATCTCTTTACCTCATTCCTCACCCTTCTCTGTCTTCCCCTCTGCTCCATCCATGCTGAAATTCTCAGCATTTCCCCAGCATCCCTCATGTCCTTGCTTGTTTAAGTCTTTGCACATGCTAGTCCCACTGCCTGGAATGCCCTCTCCTCTCAATCCATCTAGTGAGCCAAACAATCCTTCAAGACTAAACACAAATGCTCCCTCTTCTGTAATGTCTTAACTGACATTTCCAAATTATAAAATCATTCTTCTGTGCACCCACACTGCCTTTCAGACCTCCATTCTATTTGTATATGTCTGTTCATCTGTTCATCTCCCCAACAAGACTGTCAGTTCCTTAAGCACAGGAATTATGTCTTATTCACAGAGCACGTCTGGTTATAGAACACCAGTTACTGAAGGCTCCTGAAGACTGTGTTCCCATCTATACAGCAGGACTTATGGAAGTCCGCGGGGTGTTACAAATCAATGGATGTGCTTGGCAGCCAGTTGAAAGGTTGCAGGTTCCAGTCCACCCAGAGGCATCACGGAAGAAAAGCCTAGCCATCTACTTCTGAAAAGTCAGCTATTGAAACCCCTGTGGAGCACAGTTCTACTCTGACACAATGTGAGGAGAAATCAACTTGACTGCATTTTTTTCTAATGGAGATATGAAAGAATGAATGTAACTATACAGCACTTGGTACATGGTAAACATTAAGTAAATATAAGATTACTTATGAAGGATTAATAATTTTATAAATCTACCAGAATGTTATTTCTTCTGCTTCTCACCCTGTGCCCACATTCTCTCTCTCACACACGTACCTCCATTTACCTGATAACATTTCCCAGGGCAAGGGAAGCTAATGGGTTGTGGTGTTACTGTAGACCGAGACTCTCAAAATGTGGCTCCTAGACAAGTAACATCAGCACTCCTTGGGAATTGCTAGAAATGCAAGTCTTTCTCCCGACTCCAGACCTACTGAATCAGAAACTGTAGGGATGGAGCCAGCATCTTTAACACACCCTCAGGCAATTCTGAGTCACACTAACGTTTGAGAATTACTGCAGTGATTATATGAGAGGACAGTGCCATGACTGCTCACTGACAGCTGCCCCTCACTGTCTTTGGAACCAGAAGGCCTGGCTTTGGGAGACCAGGGCATATTTGCTGCAATACAGCTGATGTTTCCTTGATAACAGTGAAAGAGGAAGCCATAGGGGTGGGAGAGAAGCAGGACTGGGTGAAACCATGGGGTTGTCCCAACGACAGCTGTCACAACCTATCCCTTCCCCCAGGTGAGCAGTCAGGGTCTCGGGAGGTCCATTATATTACACAGGACCCTCGACCATCTAACCTTTTTGCTAATTCCCCAGCTTCAACCGCTGCCATCCCCAACATTTACCTTACATGCCAGCCAAGCAAAACTCTTCTCCACTATTGATATATTCCATGCTCTTATATGCCTCTATTTTTTCCATTCATCTAATAAGCCTCTAATGACAGGTGACAATGTGTATGGCACTGTGCTAAGGGCTAACAACACAGTCTTAGGTTCCAAGGAGCTAAGTGTCTATGGGAAAGGCAGGTTTCGAAACAGATCATTGTAATCAAGGCTTGCCTGTGTCCTGATCCAGGGTTGTAGAGGGAATACAAGAGCATGTGGTGAAGTGCTCACAAAGGGACGTCCCTTGGCTGCCTTCCCCAGTAAATTTCAAATCCCTCCACTAAATAGTCTTTCTCATCTCAATAGAGTTTACTGCAGCCTCTCATACTCTCTCTCTTCTTTTAAGTTTTTATTGTGAATTGAGTTCAAGTTTACAAGGCAGATTATCAGTTTTACATTCAACAATTCCTACTTCTTTTCACTACAACGCTTATAATCCCCTCTGTGTGCCATCAGTTAACGGTATTTACCTCTATTACCTTTTTCTTTTCTTCTCTCTCTCTCTTTTTTTTTTGATGTACACATACAAAACAAAAAATATGTATTAATTTAAAAGTCCAAAGGGCACATTTTACAAGCCAGCCTCCTGCCCGCATGCACACAGCCTTTCTCAGTCCACGGGCCTAGAGTCCTCAGCTGCTCTATTTATCTATGCCATTACCTCTGCCACTGTCTCTACTGTTACCACTTTTCTGGTTAGGGTCCCATGCTCCACTCATGGGATGGTCCTTCTTGATGGTCGTAGGATACTCTGTTCCTGGAATTAAAGATTAACTACTCCCCTGTTTTAGTTACATATCTTCTACATTTACAGTTGTGACAATCACAATTAGTCCTGATAACAATTTTACCTTAAAGGCAAATAAAACCCTTTTATCACCATCTCTCATCCCCAGATCCATCTGGAAAAGAGGAAACCTATTTAATGGGGATTCTACCTTGGTCTCTTCATTCTGAAAGTAAGCATTCTCAAGAAAACTTGTAAGCCAGCCACTTTGTACCTTTATAGCTCCCCATTTTTGATAGCCAATGTCTAAGTTGGTCATCCCTATCAACCCAATGTACTGAGGAGACAAGCTGGATCCTTGATATGAAGAATCCTTCCATTTCGGTTGGAATTTTGAGCAACAGCATCCATAAGCAAAGATCCAGTTCATCAAATTGTAACAATTTATGCTTGCTTCTTGTATCAAACTTCTTTATACTCATCTGGTTGAGTTCTGGTCAGCTAGCCATTCAAGCTAGGTCAAATGGGTATTATCCCATGCTCTCTTCAGAAACAATTAATTGTCCCCTCCCCAGTGAGCCCCAGCATTTTACGTGTACAACTTGCCTTGTTTATCACATCAAATAATGCTACTGACCATCACCTGTCGAGTGTTTACTCTGTGCCAATTATGTGCTCACTCCTACAGCCACCCTATGACTCCAAGTAACTTTCAGAGCATAAGATCAGTGAGGATCATCATTTGAAACCCTAGTCCTAAGAGCCCCTGCCGAATTTCCAAATGTGAAAATGCTGGGCTTTGCAAGCTGAATGAAACAGGAAAAAATAGAGAGATTTGTCAGGAAAGAATTCAAGAGCTGAGAGCATCTGTTTCTGTTTTGCCCTCCTTGACATTTCTTACTGTCTAGGGAGAAAGCCAGAAGAGGCTGACTTTCCCCTCATAGGAACTTACTGCCACCAGGTGGCAACAACGTGAAATTCGGCAGCTCTGGAATTCCTCTACAACAAACTCTTGGTGCCATGTCCTGCACAATGCCACATCTGAAAATGTTTGCAAACAACTGGCTGAGACTGCTGAGTTTCTGTGATCTCATCCAAATGTCTGCCTTGTTTTCCTAGGCGACCAGCTCTGGGATGATGGAAATGACTAGATTTGGTTTTGAAGGCATGGATTTAATTATATTCATAAAGGAGTCCTGCTTTAGAACAAAATGATGACTAACCCCAGTTTCTTCAGCTGTAAATTGGAAATGATGATCACTCCTACCTCACCTGGTTACGAGGAGTAAGATAGTAGATGTAAAATATGAATTTTAACTGTGTTTCTCTGTAAACATGTGACATACTGTCAGCAATTCAAAGAAGCAAGAATTTCTCAAGCCACAGTCCCAGGGCAATGTAACCAGCATGAGTACATCCTTAACACAAATGCCAAGATGTCTAGACAATCCAGTCAGTTTATCTGAGTTCATTACTGAGAAGTGAGATCAATATAGCAGGGAAACAACTACTGAGGTTGAGCTGACTGGACTAGCCTCAGTTATTCATAGAGGCAGAGAGGCACCCAGGAACTAGCCCAAGATCTGAAGGCAGAGATTTTGGAATTTAATTCTGGATCTCAAATTTGTTTGTGTCATCGAACCATAACTTTTTTTTTCTTTTTTTTTTTTTTAATTTAAGGTTTTTATTGTGGATTGAGTGAAAGTTTACAGGGCACATCATCAGTTTCACATTCAACAATTCATATAACTTGTTTCATT
>NW_006408544.1:18355868-18357159 GCF_000296735.1 Chrysochloris asiatica
TGTTAGTTTACATGGGTGAATATTATCTTTACATTCATCCTATTGTACTTTGTTTCATTGCAATGATCACAATCCCCTGCATGCATCATTAAACACCCAAAGAGTACACCCCACACTCCTGCCAGCACACAACCCCTCTCCCTTCCTGAGTCCAGAGTCCCCAGCCCCTCCTTCTGCCCACATCATTGCCTCTGTCTCCATCACTAGTGTCACTGCCTCTCCGGACAGGGTCTATCACTTCGCTTTTCTCCCTTGATGGTTCCAGGACTCTCTGCTCCTGGACTGTAAAGTCAACCACTCCCCTCCTTTTGTTACCAAACATTTACAGTTACTCACTGTCAGACCTGATGGCAA
This sequence comes from Chrysochloris asiatica, assembly GCF_000296735.1. Classification (NCBI taxonomy): domain Eukaryota; kingdom Metazoa; phylum Chordata; class Mammalia; order Afrosoricida; family Chrysochloridae; genus Chrysochloris; species Chrysochloris asiatica. The sequence continues at coordinate 18,356,223 of NW_006408544.1, forward strand.
TCATTCCCTATTGAACCACAGGAGTCCTTTCCCCCTCACCTTTTACTAACCCCATCCAGACAGGTTGGAAACAATTCAGTGGAGGTTCTAACTTTCCCCGTATCTTCTGGAGCTAGGTTCCCTATTGAAAGTTTGTAAGCCAATCACTTCTTGCCTTTGTAGTCCCCCCATTTTTGGTAGCCAATGTCTAAGTTCCCCATCCCTGTCGACCTTGTTTACCAAGGGGGTGGGAATGATCCTCACTGTAGAGATTTGTCCTCTCTTTTGTCATACTGCATCCACAAGCATAGGTCAAGATCATCCACTTATAGTGGGGTTACTCCTTTTTTTTCCCTCTCTTCTTTCTTCCTCTAGTCATGTTCTGATCATCCAGCCATTGATGCCAGGTCAAACGTGGTGTTCTTGTGCATCCCGCCTCTCTTTATATCAGCTGAATGTTTCACATTCCATTCTAGTCCTCTGGGGCCATGACCCTGCCCCTGGGCCCAGGAGTCCCCAGATCTCCTCATAATGTTGGTTAACCAGGTCTCAATCCAGGTTAACAGGCATCTATTGAATGTGGTTGGACTTAGCTCACAACTTCATTGCTGTTTTTCCCCCACTTCCCCTTATCAGTGACTAGTGTGGTCAGCAGCAGGACCATATGCCTGCTCATGTATTCCATCTGAGTTTCAGTCTTGGAAGGGGGTTTGCCTTGAGGGGACCTGACCACTTGCCTGGATGGCTCCCTGGGGAGCAACTTGCTTGTTCTTGTAGTAGTCAATTGGACTGCTGTTGTTGTTGTTTTTTCCTGCTGGTCTTTCTTTCAGGAAGTATCTTCTGTTCTTCTAGCTGCTCCAGGCTGGTCTGCTTGTCCTTTCACGTTGGAATGTCCCACCTCTGAAGATTCTGAATGATCAGGATTCCACCTATGGTCTTGTGCAATGCAAAGGCTCTG
>NW_006408544.1:18359389-18360105 GCF_000296735.1 Chrysochloris asiatica
TGGCCCAGGATTGGACATTGTTTCGTTCTGCTGTGTATGGGGTCGCTGTGAGTTGGTTCCAACTCAATGGCACCTGACAACAACAACAACAACAACAAACCTATTCTCCCATCTGCCTTATTTTTCCTTTCCCTTTCCCCTTCTAGTGTATTGCCCGTGCCCCAGCACCAAACATCCTGTGTCTATTCCATACCCTGTGTTCTACTATCCTGCGCCTATTCCCTACCTTGTGCTCCATCTTCTCCCCACCCCACACACCCCAGTAACCAACAAAAAAATAAAAATAAATAATAATAATAAAATTTAATTTAAAAGTTTAAAAACAAATTGTTCCCCTTTCAGCATGGGTCCTTTTTCTTAATCTTTTAAAATAATGGCTCTATGCAATATTTCTCCTTTTGTGACTGATTTCACTTAGCATAATGTCCTCAAGGTTCATCCATGTTATGTGGTTGCTTGCTGCTTCCTTGTTATTCTTCAGGGTAGCGTAGTAGTCCACTGTGTGTATGTACCACAGTTTGTTTATCCATTCTCCCATAGATGGGCACTTAGGCTGTCTCCATCTTTTTGCTACTGTAAATAGCACTGCTATGAACATTGGTGTGCATATATCTACTCGAATTATGGCTCGTATTTCTTGTGGATAAATACCAAGTAGAGGAATTGCTGGATCATAAGGTATCTCTATTTCCAACCTTCTGAGGAAGTGCCATATT
>NW_006408544.1:18372965-18379844 GCF_000296735.1 Chrysochloris asiatica
TTTGTCTGTGGATATCCAGGGCTCATGTATGAGATTACTAACAAGCATTACTGAATAATCAGATGAGGGACAGTTTGCTATGTCTACTAGGTGGCTAGAGTCTGATCCTCAGATTGGCTGCCAGTTTTTTTTCTTGAAAAGTTTTATATATGTCTCCCATTGCCTTCTTGCCTGCATGGTTTCTGCTGAGAAGTCAGAGCTTAATCTGATTTGCTTGCCTTTGTAGGTGACATTTCTCTTTTCCCTGGCTGCTTTTAGGAGTCTCTTCTTGTCTTTGATTTTGAAGAGCTTGATTATGATGTCTTGGTAATTTTCTTTTAGGGTCTCTCCTTCCTGGGGGTCATTCAGCTTCTTGAATGTTTATCTTCTCGTCCTTCAAGATGTTAGGAAAATTTTCTTCCAGAAGCTTTTTAACTATCTCTTCTGTAGACTTCTGTGATTCTTCCTGTTCTGGAATGCCAATAATTCTTAAGTTATTCCTCTTCATGTTATCCAGAATGAATCTTAGACTCTCTTCAGATTTTTAATCCTTTTTTTCTGCTTGCTCTCCTATCTTAGCAGTATTGAGATATTTGTCTTCCAGCTTGCTGGTTCTGGCTTTCATCTCTTCCATTCTGCTCCTTTGCCCTTTCAGTGTATTTTCCATTTCTGATATCTTATTATTAATCATCTGGACTTCTTTTTCAGGTTTTGGGTTGTTTCCAATACTGTATCTATCTTGTTTGATTGCTCCTGTATCACTTTCCTGACTTCTTCCTTATTTTCCTCCACCCCTTTTCAGAGCATTTGAATTTTATCCTTCTGAATTCCTTCTCAGGCAGATCCAGAGCCAACTCTTCTACTGGAAAGTCTATGTCTGCTTCCAGCTCATTTGTCTTGTTACTTTTTTCTGTTTTGGGACATGTGTTGATATCTTTAATTGTGTTTTCTTGGACATTTTCAACAGTTATGTGAGTTTTAATGCTTAAAGGATGCATGTTGCTTTGTTGTTAAGCTTGTTGAGCGTCTCCTGGTGAATATGATCTGGAGATAGGCTTCCCTTTTCATGTGTAATGCCTAGCAGCTGGTTTCAGCTCTTGTCCAGATGGTGGGGTACTACAGGGTATGCTTGCAGCTTGGCTATATGGGCACAGTTGCTGTCTCTTCTTGGGTATGGTAGGGGGAGAAAGCTCCCACCCCTGGGAAAAGAGTGAGGCCAAAAGGACCAAAGACAGAAACAATATAAAAGCAGACACAGAAACCACCAATCAGAAACAAAAATAAAATTGTGATTGACACTGTTCACTGGTCTTTGCTGTGCAAAGGGTCCCACCTAGGTTAACTATGGTACTGGTTCCCAGGGTGAAAACGTCATCAGAAGCAGCCTGCAGGTTTCCTCTCTGTGCTGTTGGAAAACTGTGGGTAAAATGCTGGACCCTTTTGGTGGTGTGCTCCCGCCCACCTGAAGGCATCTGGGCTGTGCAGTGATAGCACGATTGGGGTGAAGAGGAGATACATGAAAAATGAAAAGTGAAAGGTGAAAAATCGGTCACACCTCTTCCTTCAGACATGCTGCTCCACCGCTTCTAGCGCTGGGCTGCTGCCTCCGTTTGGCTGTGGCCCTGCCCTCCAGCCTGAGGACTTCTGGCTGCTGGCCGCCAGGGCTGCATTGTTTCAGAAATCACTGTATTTTGCTTTCACCGGCAGATTTCTTTTCAATGGACGCAGGTGCCTGGAACCTTAAACAAGATCCAAAGCTATGCAGTTTTTCTGCAGACTGCTCTTCCTCTGCTTTTTGGGGGGTGTTTGGCAGAGGGTTTTCACTATCTATCTCTGCTTTCCCCTGCCCCCAAACCAAAACTCAGGAGCCATAACTTTTTCAGCTCTAAATAGTCTCAATTTAAGAGCATTAATTGCTCATATTCAAGTTCAAGTTGGAACTGATGAAAATTAAAACAAGTCTACAAGAGTCCAAGTACAACCTTGGGTATATCCCACTTGAATTTAGAAACCATCTCAAAAACAGATTTCATGAATTGAACACTAATGACTGAAGATCAAACGAGTTGTGGGATGACATCAAGGATTTCATACATCAAGAAAGCATAAGGTCATTAAACAGACAGGAAAGAAAGAAAAGACCATAATGGATGTCAGAAGAGACTGAAACTTGCTTTTGAATGAAAGCAAGTAGCTAAATTGAAAAGAAGAAATGATGAACTAAAAGAACTGGACAGAAAATTTCAAAGGGCAGCGGGAGAAGACAAATTATTATAATGAAATCAGCAAAGACCTAGATCTAGAAAACAAAAAGGGAAGAACACAAGTAGCATTTCTCAAGCTGAAAGAGCTGAAGACAAAATTCATTAACAACCTATGCTATGTAGATAGCACAATCTTGTTAACTGAAAATGAAGAGAATTTGAGAGACTTGCTGATGAGAATCAAAGAATGCAGTCTTCATTATGGGTTACACCACAATGTAACAACAACTTCACAACTTGGTCAATAAACCTCGTCATAATAAACAGAAAAGATTGAGGCTGTCAAAATTTTCATTTTACTTGTGTCCACAATTAATAATTAGCAAGTGCATGTGTACAAAGTGCATGTGTGTACACTGTGTGTATTTGAGAACACTGTGCACAAATGTGTATACGGAGTGTGTGCATGTGTGTACACTGTGCCATGTGCACATGCATGTGCATATGCACACACAAGGCTGAGCACACCACACATGTGTGCACAACAGCATACAGTTTGAACCAATCACACGCAACGTTCTCCGCACACAGTGTAAACATACACAGCGAGTGTACTTTGTATATACATGTGCACACACTCAATGTACACTTGTGTGCACAGTGCACAGTGTAAACACACAGTGTGCACATATGCACACACAGGTGCACAGGTGTATTATGCACACATAGTTATGCACACACATGATATACATAATTTGTACAAACATGTGCAGATGCATATACATGTGGAGTGAACAAGTATACACAAAGTACACTGTGTAAACACACATGCACCCAATGTACATGCTTGGACACACGTGTATACTTGTGTACACTGTGTGTGCTTACTACACTGTACAAAGTAGTATACTTTGTGCATGTATATACTTTGTACACTGTGTGTGTGCATGTGTAAAAAGTGTGTACACTGTGTACACAAAGAACACTGTGCTTGTGTGAGTATACTTTGAGAACACACTGTATAAACATGTGCACAGTGTACACAGTGTATTCAAACTGTATATAAAGCATGCACATGTATGTGCACACCATATACACAAGCAAATGCATAATGTACATGAAGTGTACACATGGGAACAGTGTATCCATACACACACACACACACACTGTGCACAATGTGTACATTTTTGTACATTGTGTAAAAAGTTTGTGCATGCATAGTAAATAGGTCAGCCTACAGCATACACACACATATGGTGTACCAAGTGCATACCAAATGTAGTTTGTGTGCACACATGCATGCAGTGTACACAAAGTGCATATACACACAGTGTACACAAATATTCATTGTGTGTGGAAGTTTGCACACTGGGCACACACAGCATACACACTGCACACATGACACTGTGTGGGTGCATATACACATTGTTGAGTGCACATGTGTGCATTGCACTGCACACACAGTGTACTCATTATGTACACATGAGTGTGCAGTATACACTGTGTGTTCATAATACACTGTGCACATTTGTGCATACTCTGTGTGCATACAATGTAAACTTTGAGTATATCGTGCACCTATGCACTTTGTGTACAATGTGTGTGCATGTGTGTACACTGTTCATCCAGTTATGAAGTGTATACTCTATTCACATACTGAACATTGTGTACAAAAATACACTGTTTACACTAAATACATTGTGCACACATGAGTACACTTTATTTACACAGTCTGCATATGTATACAAAGTGAACACAAAGCATACATACCTATGTCTACAATGTACAGCATGTGAACAGTGTAAATGAAGTGTTCAAATGGGCACAGTATACCCAAAGTATAAAAAGTGCCCTGGTGTGACGCTGTAGGTTAATGCGCCAGACTGCAATGTCATTTGAACTTCAAGGTCAGCGGTTCAAGCTCACCAGTCATCTTCGGAAACCCTATACAGGGTCGCTATGGATCAGAACCGACTCAACAGCACTAACAGCAACAACATACTGTGTGCACATAATGTACACTGTTTGCAAAGTACATGTGTGCATGTGTGTACACTTTGTGTACACTGTGTGCATGTGTGTACAACTGAGCACAGTGTACTCAAAGTATGAACACACACACAGTGTACACAAAATGTAAACATGCACACAGTCTACACAAAGGCACTTACAGTGTACATATCTGCTCTACCTGTGTGTGTATGTGGTGTACACTGAGTTTGTGTGCATGTGCACTGCACACACTTTGTGTACTTTGTGCACGTGCATATACAAAGTATGTACATTGTGTGTGTAGATTGTAAACTTTGTGTGTGCACATGTACACTTTGTGTACACTATGTGTAAAAACAGTACATACTTTGTACAGAGTATACTCATGTATACACACACATACATGCACATATAGAAAATCTTTCACGAAGTCCAAAGGCTCTGGTTTCTTTTCACCCATCTTTGCTTCCACAGGGAAGGCTGGCTGACATTTAAGGAGCACATCTTTTGACCCAGGCACTGTACTAAGAGTTTGTCTTTATTTAGGTCTCACACAAGAAACCCATGAGCTAGGTACTATGTGTCCCATTTTACCAACAAGGGGATAAGGTACAGAGAGTGAATGACTTGCACAAGATCACACAGCTGGTAAGAGGTGGAACTAGGACTTGAACATATATTATCTCACTACAGAATCCACAGGCCTAATAGCTAAACAAAACAGCAATTAAGCTGTACGTAGTTTGATCCATAGGAATCTCCAAGAATATGACTGAGAAATCAATATAAACAGGTCCTTACTTTACAAGAGGAGAATCAAAGTATATAACTCTACCCTATTTTCCCTTAAGAATATTTTTTAGGAATAGGCATTCTAGAAAAACATCCATGTATAACCACTGTGACATATTTTTGTTTCCATGTTCCTATTTTACCTCTGATATTTTACAGAGGTCTTGCTGCTAACTGAGTAGCAGAGCATGACATGGAGTTTTATTATATTTAACCTCCCATTGTAATTGATTCTCCCATTGTAATTGTTTTTAGTAATCTCAGTAGCACCATCATTTATGGAACATTTGGGTGACTTTATTGTGAGGTATTTTAAAAGGCTTAAAACACATACACAATGAAACTTACTACAATCATTCACAGAAATTCTGATGTAAACAGCCTGGTTCAGTTCATACTGAAAGTGCCAGGAATTTCTGTTTACCTGCTAAAGTGGCACCACATGTGGCAAGAATGTAAACACTACTTACAATTTACTTAAGCCAGCTTTGAAATTCTGTGATTTTTTATTTATTTATTTTTCTTAATTTAGGAGAATCGCATTATTTTACAGTTGTACACAAAAATTGAAATCTTATTATTCTCTCACACCACAATATTTGAAATTCTCATAATTTGATCACTCTCAGTCATGTGGTAAGTACCATGATTGATGCAGGTGCTGGATCCCAGAGGAGGAGGGTCTGGGGAGGCTCCCTAAAGGAGGTGACATCTGAGCTGGGTTTTGAGGGAACCACCCAAAGAAACATTCAAGAGTAGACAGCAGAGGAAAGAGAAGTCTTTCCAGGCATAGACAGCAGAACACGAGCTGCCAAAGAGTCACAAAAGGATGCCAGTGATTTGGGAAAGGTTGAAGTGTGGATGAAGGGTAAACCTCCAGAGGGGAGAGATGGAGCTGGAGATGAAGGTCAGGATCAGGTCTAGATGGCCACATGTGCCTTAGGGAAGAGCACCCGACTTTCTCTTGTGGGAAAGGTGGACACTAAAGGATAGGCAGGTTTGGGTTTAGAAGGTTAACTAGTAGCAGTGTAATTATTGGAGTAGAAGAGAGAAGAATCCAGAAACAGGACCACTAGTTAGTAGGCTAGGTAGTTGCAGAAGTATCCCATTTATTCATTCATTCCAAAAACATTTACTGAGCACCGACTCTGTGCCAGACTACTCTGTTGTCTACTATTTAGTAGAAACAGATTTATTTAGAAATAATAGACAACAAAACAAAGACACTGTCCCCAGGGAACTTACATTCTACTTACTTGTGCTTTATAAAGCAAAGGCTTTCTACTGTGTGAATCATGGCAAGCTATGGACAACATTATGAAAAAAGGGACATTTCAGAACACTTAATTATGCTCATGAGGAACCTGTACATAGACCCAAGAGGCAGCCATTCGAACTGAGCAAGGGGACCATTTAAAACTAAATGGTTTAAAATTAGGAAAAGTATGAGCCAAGCTTGTATTCTTTCACCACACTTATTCAATCTGTATGCTGAGCACATAATCCGAGAAACTGGATTGTATGAAGAAGAGAGTGGCATTAGGATTAGAGGAAGACTCATTAACAACCTGCAATATGCAGATGATACAACGTTGTCTGCTGAAAGTGAAAAGGACTTAAAATATTTACTGATGAAGATCAAAGACCACAGCCTTCAGTATGAGTTGCATCTCAATGTAAAAAAAAAAAAAACAAACCTCACAACTGGACCAATAAATAACATGATGATAAATGAGAAAAAGGTTAAAGTTGTTGAAGACTTCATTTTGCTCAGATCCACCATTAACACTCATGGAAGCATCAGTCAAGAAATCAAACAATGGGGGGATTCTTTGTTGATTATTGGGATGTTGGGGGTGGGGGAGGGGAGGGAGGGGTAGGTGGAGCACAGGGCAGGGATTAGACACAGGAT
>NW_006408544.1:18381572-18386285 GCF_000296735.1 Chrysochloris asiatica
TTTAAAAAAAAAAAAAAAGAAAGAAATCAAACAATGTATTTCACTAGGCAAATCTGCTGCATTAAGATGTTCAAGAGCAAAGATGTCAGCCTGAGGACTAAGGACCCAAACCACAGTATTTTCAATAGTCTCATATGCATGTGAAAGTTGGACAGTGACTAAAGAAGACCGCAGAAAAATGGATGCATTTGAGTTATGGTGTTGAAGATGGATATTAAAACTACCATGGACTACCAGAAGAACAAATCAATCTGTGTTGGAAAAAGAACAGTTAGAGATGCTCCTTTCAAGCCAGGATGCCCAGACTTCATCTCTCATACTTTGGACATGTTACCAGGAGGGACCAGTCACTGGAGACAACATTATGCTTGGTAAAGTGGAGGGATGTGAAAAAGAGGAAGACCCACTATAAGATGGGCTGGCACAGTGGCAGCAGCAATAGGTAAAAACTTAGCAGAGACTGTGATATTGGTGCAAGACCAGATGGTGTTTCATTTCTGTTGTGCATAAGATCATTATTGGTGGGTACCGACTCAATGGTGCCTAACAACATCAACAACAGTTAGTGGAATACATAGTGAGTAGGAGGAATATACAGTATTTCAGATGGTGATGAGGAATACGAAATAAAATAAAGCAGGGAAGAAAAGAGAGTTCAGGTAGGGTTAAAATTTTTAGGAAAGGTCTCGCTGAGAACAGGTGAGTAAAATATCTGAAGGCAGTAAGGGAGGAAAGTACCCAAGTCCTAGAGGAAGAAAGTATTCCAGGCAGAGAGGAGAGTTCAGCAAGAACAAAGGCTAAAGTGAGCACACACTTGGTGGGATCTAGGAAGGCAAGGAGGCTAGTATGGCTGGAGCAGAGTTAAGGGGGAAGATGAGGCTGGACCAATGGCTAAGCAAACTGCTTCTGAAAGATCATGGACTTCAAATCGCTATGGAGCAGTTCTATTCTGCACACTTGGGTCACTATGAGTAGGAATAGACTCGACAGAAACTAGCAACATTTGGTTAACTTTATTTGGAAATAGGGCCTTTGCAGATGTAATTAGTTCAGGATCTTGGGATGAAATCATCTAGGATTTAGGGTAGTGATTTTGTAAGAAGATGAGAGCACACACAGAGACACATGACAGAAGGTCATGGGATAATGGAGGTTGGCAAAGACTGGAGTTATGCTGCCACAAGCCAAGGAGCCACCAGATAATGGAGGTTGGCAAAGACTGGAGTTATGCTGCCACAAGCCAAGGAGCCACCAGAAGCTGGAAAAGGCGTGGAAGGAGTTTACTCTAGAACCTTCCAAGAGTGTGACTGCCAGCCCCTTGGTTTTGGGTTTCTAGCCTCCAGAATTGTAAGAGCATAAATTTCAGTTGTTTTAAGCCATCAGGTTTGTCATTTGTTATGGTAGCCCTAGGACACTAATTCAATAAGTAACTCACGTGATTCTGACACTACGACAGCATTGAAAATCAGTAGCCTAGGACCTGGTATTCCCCAAATCTGCTATCCAGCTAATGCTGATTCATTCAGTTTGTTGGTATTCATAGAGCATCTACTCTGTACCAGGTATTAAATTCAGTGAGAAGGAGAGACACGAGAACCCGCAATGACAGAGCATATGATAAATCCTGGCCATGGTGTGCTTTGTAAGGGAGCCCAGGACACGGGATGGGGAGTTAGTCAGAGTGAATGAACAAGGGCAAGAGAAGTTTCTTCATGAGAGTGAAGGTAAGATCTAGTCTAAAGGCCAAATAAGACCAAGTTAGAACAAGAAGAAGAAGCATCAAGTGGAATAACATGTTGGGAAAGACGGTCACTCACAGGAGGGCAAGTAATTAGGATAGAGGGGTAGATCGAAGCAAAATCATGAAGGAGTGCAAAGCTAAGGAAGTCGACCTTCATTCTGAATGCTAGAATTTTAAAAAGACTCAAAGTACCTGGTAAATAGTAAACATGTTGAAATGTTAACCCTCATCGCCATCATTGTTATATTATTTATATTGTTATTATTGTCAGTTTTGTGTTTTTAGAAACAATGGAAAATGTGCTGGTGGGGCCTAGATTGGAAACAGGGCAACTAAGCACAACTCTTATAGTCATCTAGTTAGGGAATAGGAGAGCTACAAGGAGGTAGACTTAATAGGGCTAGGAAGACTAGGTTCCTGTAAAAGTTGAAAAAGACACTTGAGCATGATGCAAACTGCAAAGGACTTTCACATAAGAAACTGGGAAAGGAGTCAGAGCAAAGACTAGTCCAAGTTTATTAAGGAAACACAGACTCCAAGAAATCAACTGGCTTGTTTAAGGTCATCACATGGCAAGTACGTTGCAGAATCAGGACTATCTGCACACCCCATATCAAATTCTAAATTCAGATTTGACGGAGCTGAAAATGCATATTCAATGCAGGATGACACTAAACTTTCAACATCACCTGCTACTTCAGCGGAACATGCAGGGTTTTAACCACGGCATAACACAATTATATGAAGAAAACTGTGGCATCAGGATTGGAGTAAGTCTCATTAAAAACCTGTGATATGCATATGATACAACCTTGCTTGCTGAAAGTGAAGAGGACTTAAAATACTTACTGATGAAGATCAAAGACCACAGCCTTCAGTGTGGATGACTCCTCAATGTAAAGAAAACAACAAGCCCATCATCAGTTAAACTCTAGTCAAATGGGCCAGGGTACATGAGAAAAGATAGCAACAGCAGGGCAGGGGACAGCCACCTTACCCCAGCTCCTCATTCCATAGCTGAGTTCAAGATGGGCTCCACCTTTCTCTTCTAAGGAATCCTTTCCAGAAATAGAGGCATCTCAGTCAGGAAACCAAGGTCCCTGGAGGTAGACTTTCTCACCATTTTCAATATGTGAAGCGGCTGAATATTCATCTTGAGTGGTCTTGACCTGTGCTCTGTTCCTTTATGTCTGCATTTATCTATCTACCCAATATTCCCACCATCTACCTTCTCTGTACCAGATGGAATACATAGAAATCAAATAGACTACATCTGTGGAAAGAGATGATGGAAAAGCCCATATTATCAGTCAAAACAAGGCCAGCGGCAGACTGTGGAACAGACCATCAATTACTGATATGCAAACTCAAACTGAAGCTGAAGAAAATGAAAACAAGTCCACGAGAGCCAAAATATGACCTTGAATATATCCCATCTGAAATTTAAAGATCATCTGAAGAACAGATTTGATACATTAAACACTAAAGACCGAAGACCAGAAGAGGTGTGGGATGACCTCACGAAAATCATACATGAATGTGGGAGTCCAGCTCTCGCAGGGTTGCAGGACACGAGAGGAGACGTGAAATCGGCGAAAGCAATCGAGGAGTCTCTGCTTAGTTGGCTGATGGAGCTCTCTCTCTTTTCTTCTCTGCCCCGGCTAGGCAAGTCTTTATTTTTACACTTAGAATTACACAGTACATAATGATTTGATACTTTGATTTTCCCTTGAATTATTACACAGTTTTAATCACAACATTCCTTCACCCTGTGATTATACAACCTTAACAAAAGTATTTCTGTGATGACCTTTCCTTTTTTTTTTTCAATCCTTTCATTTTTCAACCATTAAGCATTTTCCTTTTGACATCATCTCCTCTCCTATGTAAGTGATAAATTGCTTCTTCTTATTCCCACTAAAAGATCAAGTTAAAGCTTATACAAATCATTTCCACTTATCAGACCCCTGATTACATCCTCTTATTAATATGTTTCTATTAATCATCAATGCCTACACTACTTTATTGTTTCTACTAGGTGATTATCAATCTTCTATCCTACATAATGCACTACTATTTTTCATAGTAAAAGTATTACTAACATCTACTTAATTATTTTGTTTTCCTAGAGTATTCATTAAATTGCTTAACCACAGTGTTCCTGTTGCTTTCTTTTGAAGCTGTGAGGCATAAGGCCCAACCTGGCTAATTGCTACAGGAAATATAGATTATTAAATTAAAACTACTTTTCACTTATGTTCACTATTCTCTGCCTATTTACGTAGGTGCCTGTATGTAATAGTGGGGGTTTGTGGATTCTCGCTGGCAATTGATTGCAGTGAGGTCTATAGAGGTCGGTCAGCTTTACTTTAGTTTGTTATCTGCTTTTGTGATCTCATAAATGAAGTTACTTTGTACTTAGGTTTTCTGTGAAAGGGAGTGGCTCATACAATTCCCTTTGAATTCAACCCACCGAAGCTGAAACAATTGTCAGACGGGTTTCTTCCCAAGGTCTGCAGAGCTAATGGTAAAAGATGTGAATGTGGCCATATTATATATTTTTACCGGTGAATTCAGAGTTTTTCTAAAGAGGAGATAGAGGACGCCTCCTCAGAGAATCATCTGCTTTGCATGATGTTTCTTCTCCCGCTGGGACTGTGTCAAACAGCAGAAGTGAAAATGGCTTCCCACACACGAAGAAAACAAAAAGTCATTAAGACAAGAAAGAAGGAAAAGGTCAAAACGGATGCCAGAAGAGACACTGAAACTTGCTCTCCAGCACAGAGAAGCTAAAGCAAATGGAAGAAATGAGGAGGTACAAGAGCTGAATAGAAAATTTCAAAGATCAGCTTGAGAAGATAAAGCCAAATATAGCAACAAAATGTGCAAAGGTCTAGAATCAGAAAACCAAAAAGGAAGAACACGCTCAGCATTTTTCAAGCTGGGGGAACTGAAGAAAAAATTCAAGCCTC
>NW_006408544.1:18387991-18390670 GCF_000296735.1 Chrysochloris asiatica
ACCTTGCAGTTCAAACGGCTTTGCAGTCTGGCACATTATACCACAGTGCCACACCAAGACTCCATTAATTCTGCTAGACTACTAATAATTTAATTGTTTAGATTGACTATCCACTTTTTTTTTTGTTTTTAAACCTAACTTATTCTAAAGGTCATGATTTTATTGGCAGATAACTCATCATCTTTGATGAGAATATTTGCATCACCTTTGGGTATCATTTAAAAGTACTGTCTTCACTTTCTGGAGTCATTGAGGCTGGATGACCCCACCCCCAAAACTGTTGTTGTTGTTGTTAGGTGTCATCAAGTTGATATCGATTCATAGCGACCTTATGCACAACAGAATGAAATACTGCCCGGTCCTGCACCAACCTCACAATTATTGCTACACTTGAGCCCATTGCTACTGTCACTGTGCCAATTCATCTCATTGGGGTTCTTCCTCTTTTTTTTGCTGATCCTCCACTTAACCAAGCATGATGTCCTTCTCCAGTGACTGATCCCTCCTGATAATGTGTCCAAAGTATGAGAGATGAAGTCTGGCCATCCTGGCTTCTAAGGAGTTTCTGGCTATACTTCTTCCAATGCAGTTTTGTTTTTTGTTTTTTTTGGCAGTCCATGATACTTTCAATATTCTTCTCCAATACCATAACTCAAATGCATCAATTCTTCTACAGTCTTCTTTATTGATTGTCCAACTTTCACATGCATCTGAGGCTATTGAAAATACCATGGCTTGGGTCAGATGCACTTTAGTCTTCAAACTGACATCTTTGCTCTTCAACACTTTAAAAGGTCTTGTGTAGTAGATTTGCCTAATGTAATATGTTGTTTGATTTCTTGACTCCTGTTCCCATGAGTGTTGATGGTGGATCTGAGCAAAATGAAGTCTTTGACTACTTCAATTTTTACTCCATTTATCTGGATATTATTTATTGGACCATTGATGAGGATTTTTGTTTTCTTTACATTGAGATGCAAGTCATATGAAGGCTGTGGTCTTTGATCTTTATCAATAAGTATTATAAGTTCTCTTCATTTTCAGCAAGCAAGGTTGTATCATTTTCATATAGCAGGTTGCTCATGAGTCTTTCTTTAATCCTGATGCCACATTTTTCTTCATATAATCCAGCTTCTCAAATTATTTGTTCAGCATACAGATTGAACAAATATGGTGAAAGAATACCCTGATGCACATATCTCCTAATTTTAAACCATCCAGTGGTCTCTTGTTCTGTTTGAACAGCATCTCTTGGTCTATGTACAAATTTATCATGAGAACAATTAAGTGTTCTGGAATACTCACTATCCTAAATGTTGTCCATAACTTGTCATGATCCACACATTTGAAAGGCTTGGTATAGTCAATAAAACACAAGAAAGTGAGGATCTGTTATTCTCTGATTTCCACCAAGATCTATCTGCATTAGCAATGTTATCCCTTGTTCCACCTCCTCTTCTGAATCCAGCTTGAACCTTAGGCAGTTCCCTGGCAATGTACTGTTGCAGCTCTTTTTGAATTATCTTTAGCAAATTTTTATTTGCATACAGTATTAATAGCATTATACCATGGTTCCACATTCCTTTGTGTCACCTCTCTTTGGAATGGGCACAAATATGGATCTCTTCAAATCAGTTGACTAGATAAGTATCTTCCAAATTTCTTGGCATAGCCAGCGCTGCATCAGTTTGTTGAAAGATTTCAATTTTTATTCCATCAATTCCCGGAGCCTTGTACTTTGCCAGTGTCTTCAGTGAACCTTGGACTTCTTCCTTCAGTACCATTGGCTCTAGAGTATATGCTACTTCTTGAAATGGTTGAACATTGGCCATTTCTTTTTTATACAGTGACTCTGTGTATTCCACCCATCTTCTTTTGATGCTTTCTACATGATTTAATATTTTGCCCATTTTGAAATTGTTGTTATTAAATACCATGGAGTTGGTTCCAACTCATAGTGACCCCATATATAGGGTTTCCAAGGAACGGCTGGTGAGTTTGAACCTTGTGGTTCAAACTAACCTTGCAGTCCAATGCTTATCTCACAGCACTACACCAGGACTCCATTTTGCCCATAGAATCCTTAAATATTACAAGTTAAGACTTGAATTTTCTCTTCAGTTCCCTTAGCTTGTGAAATGCTGAGTGTGTTCTTCCCTTGTGGTTTTCTAACTCCAGATCTTTGCACTTTTCAGTATATTTGTCTTTGACTTCCTGAGCTGTCCTTTGAAATTTTCTGTTCAGCTCTTGTATCTCCTCATTTCTTCCATTTGCTTTAGCATCTCTACACTGGAGAACAAGTTTCCGAGTCTCTTCTGACATCCATTTAGATCTTATTTCTTATCTTCTTAATGACCTTATGCTTTCTTCCTGTATGATGTTCTTGATGTCATCCCATAACACTTCTGGTCTTCTGTTATTAGTGTCTAATTAATCAAATCTGCTTTTGAGATGATCTCTAAATTCAGGTGGGATATGTTCAAGATCCTATTTTCTCTCTCGAGGATTTGTTTTAATTTACTTCAACTTCAGCCTGTACTTACTTGCATATGAGCAGTTGATGATCTATCTGTTCCACAGTCTGCCCCTAGCCTTGCTTTTTTTTTTTTTTTTTAATGTTTTATTGTGAATTATGTGATAGTTTACATGGGAGAACATTAGTTTTACATTCATCCTATT
>NW_006408544.1:18390770-18392880 GCF_000296735.1 Chrysochloris asiatica
AAAGTCCCCAAATGCTCCATCTCTCCACGTCATCATCTCTGCCTCCATCTCAGGCATCACTGCTTCTTTGGGTAGGGTCCCACTCTCTGCTCGTCTCCCTTGATGGTCCCAGGGACCTCCGCTCCTAGAAGGCAAATTTAATCACTCCCCTCCTTGCTACAAAACGTCTACCTTTACATTTCCAACCCTCACAAGCATCCCTGGCCTTGTTTTGACTGATGATATGGACCTTTTCCACTGTATCTTTCCAAAGATGTAGTCAATTTGATTTCTGTGTATTCCGTCTGGTGAGGTCCATGTGTATAGTTTGTCTTTTATATTGTTTTTAAAAGGTATTTACAATGAAGAAGTCATTAGTCTTGCAAAATTCTACCATGTGATTTCCAGCATAATTTCTATTACCAATACTATATTTTTCAATTATTGTCCTTCCTATTTGTTTCCAATTTCTGCATTTCAATTACCAGTAATGATCAATACATCTTGATTGCAAGTTTGATCAGTTTTTGACTGAAGAATTTGGTAGAATTCTTCAATTTCATCATCACTGGCTTTAGGGGTTGGTGTATAAATTTGAATAAAATAATCTTTAAACCTTAAATCAAAGGTATCACCTGAATTCTTTGAGGTTTTTACTAATACACAAACACACACATACTCACACTTTCCCGCCTTCTTTTTCTCACGCACACAGTTACACAGTGATCTCTATTAATTTTATTTCCCCTCACTAATAGCGCTGCAGGATAAGCACTAGACAGCAAGATCTGTGATTCAAACTCACCAGTCGCTCCTCAGAAACCCTATACAAGGACACTGTGTTGGAATCCACTCAAGGACACTAAATAATAACAACAATATTGGCAAAGGGCCACAAAGAAAACCGTGCTTCAATTGAAAAATGGCCACTTATAATAATCCCTCACACCTAGAAGGCTTTTGTTTTTAGAGCTGCCATCACTCTTTTGGTTTAGCTACTGATGTGGGAATTTGTACATGTCAGACTTGCCCTCACCAGACTAGGCCGCAGACAGAACTGGCCACAGGTGGAGGATGCTGTGGTTGAGGTTAGCCGTCCTCACTTCAGAAGAACTGAGTACACATAGCAAGACAGCAGAGGTCATGAATGTCAGAGGATCCAGAGAGGGACAAGGTCCTCCCCAGGTCTTTCCTTAGGAGGAGTTTTCAGCTGTGAGTGAAGTGTCCATCCCCTCATTCCACCCCTCACATGCCTCAGGTACTTTCATAGCCTATTCTCTATTGCATCCTTGTAAACAGGGAAGGCCCAGAGGCCTGCCAGCGCAGATAACAAGAACCCATGTTTGATATGCATGATTCTGGTCCTCAGATCCCCTTAAAAGGTATACTACACTTGCCCCTACCTGTAGAATCTGAGGCAGTAAGTTTTTCATGTTCTGGCTGTTGTTTCTTTTTCTCCAATAGTTCTGAGCAGTGCTTCAAAAAGTAAACATCAGCCCAACAACCTTCTTTAGAGAAATGGAAAAAACTATTACAAACTTTATATGGAAAGGAAAAAGACCCAGGATAAACAGAGCACTGCTTAAGGAGAACAAGGTGGGAAGCCTCTCACTCCCTGATTTCAAATTTTACTACACGGCTACAATGGTCAAAACAGCCTGGTACTGGTACAATGAAAGATACAGTGATCAATGGAAGAAAACTGAGAATCCAGAAATTAACCCATCCACATACAGCCAACTGATTTTCAACAAAGTACCTAAGTGTATTGCATGGGGAGGAGATAGTCTCTTCAGCAGATGATGCTGGCAGAACTGGAAATTGATATGCAAAAGATTGAAACAAGACCTTTACCTCACACCATATACAAAGACCAACTCAGCATGATTAAAGACTTAAATGTGAATCCCAGAATTATAAAGGCCATCAATGAAAAAATAGGTACAAATTTAAGGGCTTAATCCTGGGCACACACAGACTATGAAACATTACAAAAATTATAAAGACAAAATAGATGATTGAGACGTTCTAAAAATTAGAAGAGGACTTGAAATATTTACTGATGAAGATCAAAGAACAAAGCCTTCGGTATGGATTGCATCTCAATGTCAAGAAAACAAAAATCCTCACC
>NW_006408544.1:18394077-18394766 GCF_000296735.1 Chrysochloris asiatica
ATGGATAAACAAACTTTGGTACATATACACAATGGAATATTATGCTACCTTGAAGAATAACAAGGAAGCTGCAAGCCACCACATAACATGGATGAACCTTGAGGACATGCTAAGTGAAATTAGTCAGTCACAAAAGGAAAAATATTACCTAAGACCAGTTTTGTAAAAGCTTAAGAAAAGATACCCACACTAAGATGAAAAAAAAAATTTTTTTTTTCTTTGTTGGTTACCAGTGGGGTTGGAAGGTTTGGGGAGGGGGTGAGAGGGGACGGTAGAGCACAGGGTAAGGGCAGACACATCATAGTTCAGGTGTTGGGGAGGGCAGTACACAAGTTGAGGTGGGGGGGTGTGGAAGAATAAGGTAGGGGAACATGAGACAGGTTTGTATGGGCTAAATGGGACAGAGGTAAATAGTGATATACATGCTCAGCCTTGGAACAAGAGGGCTCTGTGATACAGTGATCAAGGCATAGTTTGAAGAGGGGAAATAATACTAAGGTGCTTGACTGTCTTAAGTATTTTGGCTTCCCTTGCCTAGTATTGTAAAATGGACACTTGAGCTGGATAGAAAGAAAGGTCAGAAAACATGATTACAGAAAGCTTGTAAGCCGTCTTCAACCTATAACTGTTTGGAATACCTAAAAAGGGTTCTATAACTTGCCTAGTGAAATAGGCCTCTTGCAGAGTGT
>NW_006408544.1:18407041-18410427 GCF_000296735.1 Chrysochloris asiatica
TCCCCAAACATTTTGATGCAACTTCAACAGTCCAGAGGGCAGGAGCTTCCCTAGGAGTATATGAGGATGGGAGCTGGCCACACGTCTCGTCACCAGGGTAACGTAGGGTTGTTATTATTGTTGTACAGGGTTTCTGAGGAGTTGTTGGTGGATGTGAATGGCCCACCTTGTAGTTTATACCAGCCTTGTGGTTCTGCAGTGCAATACCAGGACTACAAGAAAGAAGAAAATAATTGTCCCTTTCTCTCTTGCCTTCAAGTCACCTGTTAAAGTTCAAGATGAAAACAATACAGCTGGCCTGGCAGCACAGATCAGCTTGCTGTTGTTAAGTGCTGTCAAGTTGATGTCAACTCATAGTAACGTGTCCAGGGTTTCCAAAGAGCGGGTGATGAATTTGAATCACTGTCCTTGCAGTTCAAACCAACCTTGAGGTCCAGTGCATTATCTTGCAGCATCACACCAGGACAGATCACCAGTTTCTTTTTTTCTTGTTCCTTTTTTCCCCTCTCCCACATGTCTGTCTGTTCAACTGCTTCACCTAGTGAGATCTCGCCCAGGGCTGGCCAACTCTGCAGATCTGAAGCAGGGCCCAGCAGAACAGGGTCAATGTGGATAGTTTCTCCCTCCTTTAATGGGTCCCACAACCATGGGGATCACCTCTCTGCAGCTCTGAGCACTGGGAAAGTTGGAGTTTCCCTGGGGGTGTACATGGGTGTCAGCTGGCCTCACCTCTGGTCACCAAGGGAGTGTGGGGAACAAGAATAAAAATGCACCTTTGTCTCTGCAAACTACAAGTATATTCTGCAATGCTGATAATTTTTCTTGTCTCTGAAGCTGCTCACAAAAGCTCAAGATGGCATTTTCCTTAGTGTGTTTCTCAAAGCAAGATGGTTCACCAGAAACTCTACTGGAGTCACCCATGAAAATTCAACCAGGGTTCCCGCTCTTGTTGCGTGTGTTCAAACCAGCACAGTCTGATCTGGAAATACGGCCTTCCCATGTCCCACCTTCTCAGTACCAGAAGGATACAGGCTTCATCAAGTTGGACTAAGTAATCATCTTTGAATGGATTATCCCAAACACATCTACCCAACAAAAACAATGCCAACACTTTGCACATAAAATAAAGATTTCAATTATGGCTGTTTTAATATGAATGAATAATTAATTGGCTATGAAGAATTTAAATATGTATACAATCATTTTCCTCCAAAAAAAGCAAAACAAAACTCAAGATAACGGTACCTGTCTGGTTGCTGGCTCATATCACCTGTCTCTCCTTATGTTGCTTTGTCTGCTCAGCACTCTCTCCTAGTAAGAATTCAACCCACTTCTCTTCATCTGAAGTTCAGAGTTGCAGGACTACCATCTGAATCTGTTTCATTTGATTATCCGTATCTTTTTTATAGAGAGTCTGTACAGCTTTCCTGCCTAGTCCACCATCTTGCTGCCTCAATCCACTTTCTTGCTTCTTATACAATAAATGGTCTTTCAGGTCTCCCAGTTTTTGGTCATCCTTAATGTACAGGACCCAGAGTGATCTCTAGGAAAAAGAAGAACAATACTGACCCGTGATAGGCTCTGTGCTAGGTGCCTGGATACATAAATGAAAATGCGGTTCTTGCTTTGAAGGACCTCAAAGTTTACTGTGAGAGATGAACTGATAAATAAATCATAGTAAGTTATGTTCTAGCTCAAACAGTAGAGGAATATATGAAGTGCCATGGAATCACAGACGAAAGTATTCTTTCTTAGGGGAAGAAGGAAGGATGATGATTAAGGAAGACTTCATAGAGGATGTGAGTTTCAAAATGGGCTTTAAAGGACAAGTAGGAGTTTACTAGGTAGATTTGTGTAGAAAGAATATTGTAGACAATTGCTGTTAGGTGCCATTGAGTTGGTACTGACTGAAGGCGACCTTATGCACAGCAAAACAAAAAACTGCCCGATCCTGGTAGACAGTAGGGACAACAAATGCAGGGAGGCATGTAGTCAGGACAAGTTTAGGCACTGATGAAGAAGTAGTTTAGTGTTGCTAAAGTACAATGGGGATGAAGCAGCAGGTGGGATTCAGAAGGCCTTGGACACTAACTTAGGTTTTTTCCTATCAGTGATGGGCCCACAGATTTTTGAGCTCCTTTTCAGTTACTGGACTAGATGGGTACTATCTCTTCAGGACCAAATCTTTTGTTTAAAAGCACCCATTCTCACTGGTTTGTGTATATATATAGTAATTATGGATACTAATTCAATGTAATTTGTAATTTCCTATATCAATATACAAAGTGCATCAGCGCCTTCTCAGACAGCTGAAGCAGTACGCTGCGTGCTGCCGCACTGCCTGGTGAGAAGGCCACCCTCCACCGCTTGCACTTTTAGATGCAAGTCAGTGTTTTATTTCTCTACTAGAAAATGATTCGCATATTTTTACATCATTTGTTTTTTCCTGATGAGTATTTTCAAACCAAAAGGATATCCTGAAATATGGCCAACGATTTTTTTATAAATAGCATTCCAAGCAGTGTGCCTAAACATTACATTGCATACAGAAATAAAAACAAAACAAAAAAGAATTTTTTAAAAAAGGACCCATTCTCACAGGCCCTCTGTCTCTAGAACTGGTCCGTTTCTCTTCTACTGGGTCTGTTTGTTTGGGCGCTTTCCCCCAGGTCCTGCAATCCCCTAGGCTCTACAACAGCTCATAATACTTGTCTTGGTTTCAAGGCTCTGAAAACCATCTGGAGTTGACCCTGAGTGATCTTTCTCAGAAGAGGTTTGATGCTCTCCTTCTGACCCCGTACACTGATGTTTGGGTTGTTTTGTTTTGTTTTCCTGGCTTAGTTCTTAAGTGAATGGGTATCATACTCACCAGCGAGACTAATCTTCCTGTTCTGCCAGAGGTCACCTAACTAGATAGGTACAGGGCTGAGACACAGCCAGATTTTGACTCCCAATCCAATGTGCTCCAGCTTCTGGACCTCCTTAGCCAGTTGTGGAGCAGACAGAATGCGTCAGACTGCAAAGTTGTTTGAACTGCAGGGTCCCTTTGAGTGGGAATCAGCTCGATGGCACTTCACAACAAACCTCTAACCCACAGGATCACCACTGATGGCTGGAGCTAAAAAAATATATAATAAAATTATGCTGTGCCTCAAGTCTTTTGATATTTCTTTCTTATTCTGTAAATGGGAGCAGTACCAACTTGGTTCTTCAGCTACAGTAGGTATCAAGGATTGGGACATGGTGGGTTTTCAGTTGCTGTGTCATGGTTTGTTATATGATGTATGAGGGATGATGGATCTCTGTTCAAGTAGTAGGCTCTTAGAGTCATAAAGTTGGAAGGGAATAGAGGAGGTGTCCTGGGGTTTCAAATAGGAGGCCTCATG
>NW_006408544.1:18411936-18414229 GCF_000296735.1 Chrysochloris asiatica
GCCACCTCCTGGGACAATGGTGTCTCGCCTGCTGCTGCGCGTGTGGCCCCAGGGTCCTGCCTTTGGCCCTGGAGCCTCCTGCCGACCCCTCAGCACTGGCCCCGGGGCCACCCAGTACCTGCAGCGCAGCATCGTGCCCACCATGCACTACCAGGACAGCCTGCCCAGGTGAGCCCAGCCTCCCGCCGCCACCGCACTGGCCAGCCCAGGATCTGCCCCAACCTGACTCCAGGCACTCAGAGCTCCTTTACCTAACCCGCGTCAGTCCCCTGGAAACTTTGTCTGTGACTTTAAGAATCCCCACCCAGTTACCTCAAACTCTCTTCCAGAACCCCCATTCTGGAAGATTCGCTTGTTTCAATATTTTAAAACCTTCTCAAACCTTGTCTTAAGCACCCCAGCTTCCAACCAGATACCCTAAGAGCCCCTCACATTTTTATTCTGAAATGTGTTCTACCAAGGTATCTTCAACTCTAGCCTAAATCCTTTAATTTCGGTGCCCTTGGAAGCACCTTCACGACCACCCCAGAGTTTAGGTAGGCCAATTTCTGGCACATAATAGTTACCTTCCTGCAGTTCTGTCTATGCTTCAACCTTCTAAATTCACCTTCTGAGATTCCCTGTTACCCCTAACCGCAGCCCAGCTCTCCACTCTGCCAGGACTCTGCCGGTTTGGCACCCCATCGGGTCATCCCCAGCACATACTTCAAGGGCTCCCTCTTACCCTCAACTTGTTAAGTTCCATCGAGTGGGTTCCAATCCACAGCGACCCTGTTTAGGGTTTTCGAGGAGCGACTGGTGAGCTTGAACTATAGACTTTGTGATTCAAACCAATTTTGCAGTCCAGCGGATTAACTAACCCACAGCGCCATATCAGGAGTCCTCAGTTTACACTCCTTCCAATCCTCCTCAGAGTTCTAACACCAATCTTTACCTGAAAGCTGCTCATCCCCATAAACCCTCCTGACACCCCCAGGCAAAAGTTCCTCCCTCACCCATATTATCCAGTTTACGCTTAAGGAATTCTACCTACCTTCTTCAGTACCCCTCCCAAGCCCCATCTCAATCAAATTAGATCCGGAGCCCACCCAATACTATATGCTCCCCTCTATTGAAAATCCTGCTCCCCTCAGTGGCATCTGAAACATGTTGCCCAGATTCTACTTCCTCTCTGAAAATAGACCCAATACATTTTCTCTTTACTTTTCCTCACTTTCTATTTTCTCAAAATCTAACTCCCAGTTATCCCAGCCTTATCTGAGTTGCCAAGTCTCCCTCGCCAATATTAAGGGTTTCTTCAAATTCCTTTACCCTCTGTCCAAACCTAAACTAACCCGGAGCCAAACTCCAAATTTGTCTCAAAGATCCTTCTCACATTCTTTCTCACTAAACTGCTACTGCCACCAGAAATCTCCCAGTCTACCAACCCACAAACCTTGATCTATTGTTTACAGTCGCCGTATTAGATTACTAGGCATTGTGGCAGATAAAACATAACCCTTGTCCTACTAGATAACAAATGTAGAGAGGTTTTTGTTTGCATTACTCCTTCTTCAGGTGACAGTACTCTACATTGGTTTGAGGATTGGAGAGAATCTGGTGACCCAGTAACTAAATCAGTCAAACGAAGAGGTGGGCATATGACCCAAGACCAATCAGATACTTTCCCCCAGGAATCTGAATCTTGAGCAGAAGAATAAAAACACTGAAACAGATTTTATATACATACACACACATATAGTTGTTTAGTGCTGTTGAGTTGATTCCGACTCATAGCAACACCATATAGGGTTTCCAAGAAGTGGCTGGTGGATTTAAACTGCCGACTTGCCGGTTCAAACCGACCTTGTGGTTCAGTGCTTTATCCTACAGTGCCACACCAGGAGTCCTAAAGCACTGGACTGTGAACCACAAGGTCAGCAATTCAAATCCACCAGCCTCTCCTCAGAAACCCTATACAGGGTCGCTATGAGTTGGAACTGACTCAATGGCACCTAACAACAGCTCTCTATATATTTGTTGTTAGGTGCCGTCAGATCAGTTCCCACCCATAGCGACCCTGTATAGGGTTTCCGAGTAACTGGTGGGCTTAAACTGCAGACTTTGTGGTTCAGACCGACTTTGTAGTCCAATGCATTAACTCACAGCACCTCACACACACAGAGATGTGTGTGTATGGAGCTTGGTGTGGCACTGTAGGTTAATGTGCCAGACTGTAACGCCATTTGAACTGCAAGGTTGCCAGTTCAAGCTTACCAGCTGCTCCTCGGAAACCCTCGAGTCGGTTCCGACT
>NW_006408544.1:18414329-18423850 GCF_000296735.1 Chrysochloris asiatica
GGTTCAAACCGACCTTGTGGTTCAGTGCTTTATCCTACAGTGCCACACCAGGAGTCCTAAAGCACTGGACGGTGAACCACAAGGTCAGCAATTCAAATCCACCAGCCTCTCCTCAGAAAACCTATACAGGGTCGCTATGAGTTGGAACTGACTCAATGGCACTAACAACAGCTCTCTATATATTTGTTGTTAGGTGCCGTCAGATCAGCTCCCACCCATAGCGACCCTGTATAGGGTTTCCGAGTAACTGGTGGGCTTAAACTGCAGACTTTGTGGTTCAGACTGACTTTGCAGTCCAATGCATTAACTCATAGCACCACACACACACAGAGATGTGTGTGTGCGTGTGTGTGTATGGAGCTTGGTGTGGCACTGTGGGTTAATGTGCCAGACTGTAACGCCATTTGAACTGCAAGGTTGCCAGTTCAAGCTTACCAGCTGCTCCTCGGAAACCCTCGAGTCGGTTCCGACTTATAATGACCCTGCACAGGGTTTCCGAGGCTGCAAATCTTTACAGGAGTAGAAAGCCTCATCTTTCTCCCACAGAACAGCTGGTAGTTTCAAACTGCTGACCCCAAGGTTCACAGCCCGATTCATAACCACTACGTTACTAGAGCTCCATATATATATGAATGAAATCTCCTAGTCTAGGAGGCTGGAAGCTAGCACTCCTACTCCTATGAGTAGAACGAATGTTGTGTCACAGGTATGTCTCTACCCACCCCCACAAGTACTGAATTGCTGTTTGTCTCTATATCCAGGAACCATGTAACCCACTGTCTGTCATCACTGCCCACTTCCCCCCTCTCAGGCAGATTATCTAAAGAGATTCAGTGTGCAAACATCTAAAACAAACCCAAATGAGATTTTCTAGCCCCCAATCACCCTCTTGAAGTTTGGCAGGAGGAAAGGGAGAGAAAGAAAAAGGGTCTTTGTGCCTGTGGCTCAGTCCTGAGACACGGCTTCCCTGGCAGCGTCTGTGTGTGGGCTAGGCCAGTATGTGGGGGAAAGGTGAGGGCTCACAGAACCTTTCTTCACATGCCAAGATGGCCACTGAGTTTAAGGCACGCTTGGGCCTCAGGACTGAGATCAAAGGGGTATTCTTCACTTTCAAATTTGAAATTGAAAAGTATATTCGAGATCTTTTACTATAAGCCCATCCACAGCACGAGAATCTGTAGAAATCCCAGGCTACAAACAATATGCTTTATCACCCATGTATAAACTTAAATAAGGAGCTGTGGTAATGTGGTGGTTACGAATCAGGCTGCGAACCTTAAGGTCTGCAGTTCAAAACTACTAGCTGTTCCGCTGGAGAAAGAAGCTTTCTACTCCTGTAAAGATTTACAGCCTCAGAAACCCTGCACAGGGTCGTTATGGGTCGGAATCGACTCGACGGCACTAAACAACAACAATAAACTTAAATAATGGACCCTGCGCCTTACAGGCCTCTGTTACTTCATCTGTCAACTGAGGGTTGGATAAGATGAGAGGTGAAATTCCTTCTATTTTTCTGAGATGCTAGGCTGATGAAATGTATAACCTTTGTCACTCATTTTGATGTCACAGTAGGTGAAAAGGCTTAGCTTTGGAGTCAAGGAGAACTTAGTTTCAAATTTTAGAGCTGCAACTTTTAGCTGTACTCAGTTAACTTCTGTGAGCCATGGAGTAGTACTGGTAACACATAGTTCCTAGGGTTTTTGTGAGGATAGAATACGATAGATGTCAGAGATAGGGAGCCATCATATCAGTTGCCTTATGATGAATGACTAGCCCGGCACCAACTCTCTTAATACGATTACTTTTTAAACTAGTCACTTGGGACTCTTTTCTCTAGCAAATAGAATTTGCGTGTTTATTAAGTGTTACTTAAAGGGTTATATATAAAATAGGAATAACAGAACATTTAATTGTGCTTATGTGAAACCTTATTATAGACCAAGTTAGTTCAAACAGAAGAAGGAGATATGAGTGGTTTAAAATCAGGAAATGTGTGTGTCAGGATTGTTTACTTTCACTATATATATTCAATCTGTATGCGAGCAAATAATCTGAGAAGCTGAACTGTGTGAAGAAAGATGTAGCAGGATGGCTTATTAACAACCTGCAATAGGCAGATGATGTAACCTTGCTTACTGAAAACCAAGAGGACTTGAAGCACTTACTGATGAAGATCAGAGACTACAGCCTTCAGTATGGATTACACTTCAACATAAAACAAAAATTCTCACAACCGGACTAATATCCAAACAACATAATGGTAAATGGAGTAAGATTGAAGTTGTCAAGGAATTCATACTACTTGAATCCACAATCAAAGCTAATGGAAGCAATAATCAATGCTAATGGAAGCAAATCAAGTGATAAAGTAGAGGCCCAGTGAAAAACAGAAAGACCTTATCATTGGGCAAATCTGCTGCAAATGACTTCTTTAAAGTGTTAGCAACCAAAGATGTCACTGAAGACTAAGGTGTGCCTGATGCAAGCCATGGTATCTTCAATCATCTCATATGCATATGAAAGCTGGGATAGTAATTAAGGAAGACCAAAGAATAATAGGTGCATTTGAATTATGCTGTTGGTAAAGAATATTGAATATATCACAGACTGCAGAAAAAGGAACAAATCTATTTGAAAGAATTACAGCCAAAATGCTCTTTGGAAGTGAGGATGGTGAGACTTTGTCTCACATCCTTAGAACACGTTACCAGGAAGGACCAGTCCCTAGAGAAAGACATCATACTTGGTAAAGTGGAGGACCAGTGAAAAAGAAAGACCTTCAGTGAGATGGGTTGACACAGTGGCAGCAGCAGTGGACTCAAACATAGCAACAGTTGTGAGGATGGCACAGAACAGGGCAGTGTTTCATTCTGTTATATACACAGGGTTGCTATGAGTTGAAACTGACTGAGTGGCACCTAGCAACAACAATACATTTTGATACAAGGAACTCTGGTGATGCAGTGATTAAGTGCCCGGTTGCTAATCGAAATGGCAGTTCAAACCAAACCTACCCACTACTTTATGGGAGAAAGTTGTGGCAGTTTGCTTCCATAAAGATTACAGCCTTAGAAACCTTATGGAGAGGTGTTTTATGTTTTTTTTTTGTGGTTTTGTTTTTTTTTCACTCTGTCTTACAGGTTTACTATAAGCTAGAATCAATTTGCTGGCATCAACAGCAACAATTTAGATACACTGAACAGTGTATCTCAGAATATAAAACTGCAAATCTCAAGGAGACAAAGGGCAGATGAGCCTAACCTACTCACGTTATTAATTTGCTAAACATTTATTGATAGGAATTTGTAGACCAATCAGCCCTGGTGAGGAGCTGATGGTAGAGTGGGTAGATTTGACAGCTAAACAAACAGTTATAATGTAATAAGTGTGAAACAGCATCACATTGTGGTTAAACTCACCAAACAGGTATGTAAGGGAATAATAACACTAGAGAGGTATTCACTCCTCAGAATAATCAACCAGTTGGGCAGCATTTGCCCAAGGATAAAGTGTTGAAGGTTTAGGAAAGAAAGAGAAATGGAAACAGGAAATACAAGGAAGAAGTGAATAATAGTGAAAGAAGAAGAAGAAAAAGATTGTCT
Organism: Chrysochloris asiatica; assembly: GCF_000296735.1. Taxonomy (NCBI): domain Eukaryota; kingdom Metazoa; phylum Chordata; class Mammalia; order Afrosoricida; family Chrysochloridae; genus Chrysochloris; species Chrysochloris asiatica. The sequence goes on from NW_006408544.1 coordinate 18,417,932, forward strand.
TCCATGGGTTGGTTCTACTCAGTTCTGTAGGGACACTATGAGTTGGAATGGACTTGATGGCACACAATAACAACATAAATACTGTTAAGGAATATTTGTTGTATGTCCAGGATGTGCAGAAAAGATGTTACTATAGAGTGGGAGTGACTCAGGATGTAGGCAAGTAAGGGATGCTTCACAGATGTGACATATGAGTTAGAATCTAAAGTTCTCCAAATGAGAGGAGTGGGGAAAGGATAGAACAGCACGTGCTAAGAACAGACGCAAGGAAATGCTTGATGCATTCGGAAAAGTTTAGAAATGTAGGGTAGGCCCAGCCTACAAGTGAAGAATCGCCTTTTAGATACTAAGATATGGAGCTGGACTGGTGTGGGGGTGGAAAGGAAGTGGGAGGTTATCTTCTACAAAATAATATCAAGCACCCTGTTATAAACGTTAGTTATTTACAGTTTTTGGTTTCTTTTAAATCTCTACTCATTTCAGGAAATAAGTGATCTAGAAGATATCATGGGTAGGTTCTCTAGAATTTTTGTCAGGAGCAAGTAAGGCAGAATTTCTAAGGTGGGGGGAAACTGCTGGCAACAGTACAGACAGTACCTGGATTATGAACCTTGCCCTTTAATGTTATGTAAATTTCATCTCATTTTGAAATGATTAAACCAACCTCTACTCAAAAAAAATTATCCATCACAATCAGCTTCACTTGCTGCACATGCAGCGTTTAAATCATTGAAAAGACTTCAAGCCTTTTCTTGCATAAAGTAAAGGCTAAGTAAGAAGTATATATATCCACTCCTACAAAAGCTCCAAATTGTTGAAGATCAAGTACTCTCATACATATCCCCGGGAGGCTGCCTGGAATAACATTCTGGGCCCCAAAAGCATGTCTTTCAGACTGACTGTCTTTTATTCTTGAGTAACTGTGGAAATTGTCCTAAATAACCAGATTGTGTAAAAGTAAGACTTTTTAGCTATATTCTGCAGGAAGAATAAGAAAGTCCATTTTGGTTAGAGATGATTAGGTAATGATAGCAGGTAAGTCACACAAGAAATAACTTCTTAGCACTTTTCTGTTATCTTTATTAAGGCAAATGATGCTTTGGTAGAGGGGGAATATGAGAATCCTCATGATTAAGATAGAATTGATAGGCATCTCTACAGGATTAGGTTGTGCCTTGAGTTGATCTCTTTTTGAGATATAAAATGAGAAAGAAGTGAACTGAGCGTCTTACCACAAAAATAGAAGAGCTGATAGTGGAGTGTGCCCTTTGGAGAAGGACATCATGCTTGATAAAGTGGAAGATCAGCAAAAAAGAGAAAGACCTCCCCCAAAGAGATGGGTTGACACAGTGGCAGCAGCAGTGGGCTCAAATGTAACTACAGTTGTGAAGAAGATGGTAAGGTACAAGACAGTTGTTCATCCTGTTGTGCACAGGGTCACTATGAGTCTGTATCGACTTGACACCATCTAACAACAAGCCTAGAAAACACGATGAGCATTTATGCTTTGTCACATGGGATCGCTATGAGTCACAATCAATTTGATGGCATCCAACAACAATACAATGTTACCACTAGTAGTATAATTGTAACCAGAGATAGGAATATTTTGGACAGATTTTACTTTCCCATTTTCAATTAGTATATTTACTAAATTAGCTTATGAAAGCTATCTTAGGTGCATTATAATTTATGGTTTTACTTACCAAAAGTAGAATTAGCATAGATACTTATGTTAGTAAATCCATTGACTAATTGTCAGTTACTTCTCATTGTTGGTTTTTTGGGAAGGAAATTAATTATCCAGTCATCTGTGTATTAGTTTGGATTGTAAAGCTAATTAACTTTCTCCTCATAGCCTCACCCTTATACTGACCTTGCTTTTCTCCGCAGGCTGCCTGTTCCCAAACTTGAAGACACTATTAGGAGATACCTCAGTGCACAGAAGCCCCTCTTGGATGATGACCAGTTCAGGTAAACACTGAGGACCCTGATGACCATAGTTCAAGAGAGGCAGGCAAGTAGTGGTAGACCAAGCCCCAATGACTATCTCTGATTTGATTGGATCTCTAGGAACTCAGGACTTTGTCTATGTGTACATGAGTTTAGAAAATAGGTTTTTCCTGCTTGGGAAGAGCAGACCAAGCCCTGAGGTGAGAGTCCCTTTAACTAGACTCACCAGGAGATGGTTTATAAGCTAGAATGCTAAATGTGAAAGCCTGGATAGATGTAACTGGAAGACTAGCTGGTATTGGTCATTTGCAAAGGGCATTTTCTCAAGGTAGGGAGGCCCATTGAGGAGACGATTGGCAGTCTAGAGTGTGAGCATGGAATTGGAAAGTGACATTGGATATTCTCAAATGAGGATTACATTAAGCTCTTATAGCCTCTTTTTCCACAATGGGAATTTCTTGTACAGATAAATAATCGGCCTGTCATTAGAATCACAGAAGCCTTCACTGGACAGTGAGAGGGAAACATAGAGTAACTGTTGATATCTAGCCCTCTGCTTTTAAATATCCCTCAGCAATCATTTCAAACTTCTTTTGATACGGCAGTGGATTCATAGCTGCGATGTTACATAAGTATTATGTTTCAGGCTATTCGTTTTATAATGTTTTTTAATTTTGTAAGGTGTTATTAGCTCTATTTTACTTGTAAAACAACTGAGACTCAGAGACATCGAGTAACTTGCCCAAACTTGTACAACTTGAAAATGATAAAGCTAGGATTCAGTGGCAGGTCTTTTTGACTCCAAAAATCATGCCTTTTTCTCCAGATCAGCTGTTTGGATTACAAATAGTTTTGTGATATGTTGATTGATCTTCCTGATCGATTATTTTAAGAAGATATTCTGGACTTTTCCACCTTAAGTTGATTCCTATTGTTTTGATTGGAGGGACCTTCCAGTCTTATTCCCAGGTTCTAGGGATATGCTGTTGGGAATCCAAAGCTTACTTTATGACTAGGTTCTTGGCCGTAGCCTAAAAATCAGGTATTCTCTGCCATGACTTAAGTCTGCCTTTCCTTGAACATTACAGGAAAACAGAACAGTTTTGCAAGAGTTTTGAAAATGGAAGTGGAAAAGAACTGCATGAGCAGCTCGTTGCTCAGGACAAGAAGAATAAACATACAAGCTACATTTCAGGTAGGCTGGGCTGTGGGTGAATGACCCTTGGTGGCACAGTGGGTTAAGTGTTAGACTGCTAACCGAAAGGTCAACCCACAAAGTTTGAACCCACCAGCCACTCCGCGGGAGAAAGTTGACACTGTCTGCTCCAGTAAAACTTTATAGTCTCAGAAACCTCGTGGAGCAGTCCTACTCTGTCCAGTAGAGTTGCTATGAGTCAGACTCACCTCCACAGCAGTAGGTGGACTGTGGGTATATTTTTTCCCAGAGTTCTTTATAATGGAAGTTCTTTTTTTTTTAATATATAATGGAAGTTCTTGCCTGTTTGGTCTCAATAATATTTTTGGTGAGATCAGCATTGAAGTAATATCTTAACCTCTCTTCTTAAGCAAGTAGAGCAAGTTCTTCCTCTAAGATATTGGCTGGAGTCCAGGCGCCAAAGAAATCACTTGCCTTCTCTGTAGGTAGATCAAGAACCTTCTTGTGATCAAGAACCTAATCAGTGTTTTCTCTGAAAAGGATACAGGGTTCAGTCCTATGCCCTGTGTGTATCATTGTAGGTCGTTCACAGGTGCCCAAGTGCCCTCTGCAGCCTATCCCCCCTCACTCTCCCTGACACACCTGATGCTTTAATAAAACTCAATTCCTCATTTTCCCTTGAACCCATTAGTCTTTCACTCTTCTCTGCCTTTATCCATGGTGTTTCCCATTGCCGTTTTTCACCGGGCAGATCTTTCCTTTAACACCCATGTAGGCTCATGTTTTATGAAAGTGTTCCCTCCCCATTCAGACTTGGTTGCTTCTTCTAGCCTCACAGTACTTCTTTTGATTTAGTGTATCTTTTTATTAATGTTTATGATCATTTAGGTTTTGTGTCAACTTGACTGGGCCAGGATATTCAGAGGTTTGGCAGTTAAGATGTAGTAATTCCCCATGATGAGATCTGTGGTGAGCAGCCAATCAATTGAAATGAAGCTTCCTTGGGAGTGTGTCCTGTTTCCAATATATTGGACACTCAGGAAAAGCTTGCTTGCTCTCTGCTGTGTCTGGATCTTGCATCTGGCTCATCCGCCAACGTCAGGAAGACCGAATCCCTGAAGAAGGGTATTATGATTGGTAAAGTGTGGAGGGTCAGCGAAAAAGAGGAAGACACCCATTGCCACAGTGGCAGCAGCAAGAGGCTCAAACATAACAATAATTGTCAGGATGGTGCAGGACGGGGCAGTATTTCAGTCTGTGGTACATAGGGGTCGCTATGAGTCAGAACCGACTCAACAGCATCTAACAACAAGCACAGATTCTTCATTCAGTGTTTAGCTTGAGAGCTTAGGAGAGAATCTAATCGTTTATTTGGTTGGTTCACTGAAGCATGGATTGCCCAGTGGCTTACAATTCATCAAGTTGAAGTATCAGACTTGCCTTGGTATATAGTAGAGGAAGGTATCCAAAGTCTTCAGGAAACTGGCATGTTAGAGTAGATTTACCAGGATAGCCCCATTAACCCCACACTTGGAGTGCCATACATCTTTTACCACAACAGTGAGAAACAAATTTGTGAAGGCAGCCTCTACTTGAAGACTCCTGTGATTGCTAATTTATGTAAGTCAGATTTGACAGTGGGAACTGCCCTCATTGAATTAAAGACATCTAATGCCCTAACTCATCTGTCAGTTTGTCATACTGTGTTAGCTTGTGTGTTGCTGTGATGCTAGAAGCCATGTCATCCGTATTTTAAATATCAGCAGGATCACCCATGGTAGACAGATTTCAGCGGAGCTTCCAAACTAGGAAGAAGGAGAGGGAAATCATTTCGGAATGGTTACCTACTGAAAACCTCATGAATAGCAGCAGTCAGATATAGCGCCAGAAGATGAGCTGCTCAGGTTGAAAGGCACTCAATGTCTGACTGGGGAAGAGCTGACTCCTCAAAGTGGCAGTTGTTGTTGTTGTTAGGTGCCATCGAGTCGGTACCGACTCATAACAAACCTATGCATGACAGAACGAAACACTACCCGGTTCTGGGCCAACCTCACGATTGTTGCCACGCTTGAGCCTGCTGATGCTGCCGCTTTGCCAATCCATCTTGCTGGGGTTTTTCCTCTTTTTCTCTGACCTTCCACCTTACCAAACTTCTCCAGCAACTGGTCCCTCCTCACATGTCCGAAGTAGGAGAGACGAAGTTTGACCATCCTGGCCTCCAAGGAGCACTCTGGCTGCACTTCTTCCAACACAGATCTGTTTGTTCTTTTGGCAACCCATGGCACTTTCAGTATTCTCCAACACCATAACTCAGAAGCATCAATAGTTGTTGTTAAATGCCGTCAAGTCATTTCTGACTCATCGCCACCGTAAGGACAATAGAAGGAAACCTCCCACCCTGCGTCATCCTGACAACTGCTGCTACACTTGAGTCCATTGTTGTTACCACTGTGCCCATCCATCTCGTTGGCAGTTTCCCTCTTTATCGCTGTCCCTCCATTTTACCAAGCGTGATGTCCTTCTTCAGGGACGGGTCCCTCCTGATAATACGTCCAAAATATGAGAGATGAGGTCTGGCCATCTTGGCTTCTAAGGAGCGTTCTAATTGTATTTCTTTCAAAACAGATTTGTTTGTTGACTTGCTTGCTCTGTGCTGGGTGTGGATCTTGCATCTGGCTATCCTTTGACCTCCAATTCTTTGGCTTTGAGTTATTGGCCTGCTTTATTACTTGCCAACCCTGGGCGTTATCAGCAGCCACCATCTTACCTGCTGGACCTGCCCGTATTCCTGCTGTCTGACCTGCAACTGC
>NW_006408544.1:18424235-18432198 GCF_000296735.1 Chrysochloris asiatica
TCTTCCAACACAGATCTGTTTGTTCTTTTGGCAGCCCATGGCACTTTCAATATTCTTTGGTAGAAACCTCTCTTTATATATACATAGGAGTCCTGGTGTGGGCCTGTAAGATAATGCACTGAACCACAAGGTTGCTTTGAACTGCAGGGTCAGTGGTTGAAATTCACTAGTTGCTTCTCGGAAACCCTATACAGGGTCGTTGTAAGTTGGACCAACTCAGTGGTACTTAACGTATATATATAGTTACTGAATCACAGAAATGTGTATTAAACAAGATATCTAAATGTAAAGTTATTGTTTCTTGGCACATCCTTCATCTAGGTCTATCTACTTCTTTCCATTTCTCTAACCCATCTCCAAAGCATTCTGCGTATTTGATTTACACTATCTAAACAGTAGTTTTGGTGACATCAAGGAACTAAAGTCCTGTTCCTTTGAAATGTTCTTAGAGTTTTTGAAACAAAAAGAAATCTGAAGGAGCAAGATCAGGGTTGTAGAGTGGATAGGAGAAGGCTTCCCGACAAAATTCTGATAGGACAGCCATTGCTGCCCTCGAAGAATGACAAGGTGTATTGTTGTGATGGAAAAAAATTCTTCACTACAACTTTCCTGGCCTTCTTTTAACCATTTTATTTTGCAGTTTTCTTAAAACTTCTTTCTGATAAGTCTGCCTTAAAGGTCCTTTGTCTTTCAAGAAAATTTATCAAGATTACCCCTTTGCAATCCCATAAAACAGTTGCCATAGCCATCTGAGTTGACTCTGCCTTGAATTCATCTTTGAGGTCATCTTGACCTTCTTTAAAACATTTGATATGTCTGGATTGTACAGGACAGGTTCCACCCTCATCTGTGGCCATGGGGTGTCAGCGTGGCTGCTTTGCACATCGGTCATGGGGGCCCCTGGCCCAGGCAAGGGCACCTTGTCATTGCACCATCATCAAGCACTTTAATCTGAAGCACCTTGCCAGCCAGGACCTGCTCCAGGACGGCATGCTACATACAGGGCATAGAAATTGGTGTGTTAGCCAGGACTTTCATTGGCCAAGGGAAGTTCATCCCAGATAATGTCATAACCCAGTGAGATGAACTGAAGCAGCTCACCCAGGGTAGCTGGCTACTGGACGCTTTTCCAAGGACAGTTCCACAGGCTGAAGCCCTAGACAGAGTTTATTGGCTTGACACAGTGATTAACCTGAATCTGCCCTTCAAGGTCATTAAGCAGCACCTGACAGCTTGCTGGATCCACCTAGCCAGTGGTCGAGTTTACATCGAATTCAACCCTCCCAATACTGTGGGCCTCATCTTTCTCCTGCGGAACCACTGGTAGATTGTGGGCAAGGAGCTCTGGTAGCATAGTGGTTACGAATTGGGCTGTGAACCTCAAGGTCAGCAGTTCGAAACTACCAGCTATTCCACGGGAGAAAGATGAGGCTTTTTGCTCCCGTAAAGATTTATAGCCTCGGAAACCCTGTATATGGTCACTATGGGTCAGAACTGACTCCACGGCACACAACAACAACAACAAGACTGAGCATGGACGACCTGACCGGGGAGCCTCTGTCCAGTGTGAGGATGTCAGACCCGAGACAGTCATCAAAAGGCTGAAGGCATATGAAGCCCAGATGCAGCTGGTCCTGGAGTATTACCAGAAAAAAGGCATGTTGGAAACATTCTCCAGAACAGACACCAACAAGATCTGGCCCCATGTTTATTCTTTCCTCCAAACAAAATTTCCACAAACCATCCAGAAAACCTCAGTTACTCTGTGAGAAACAACACGGGTGATTTGTGAGCAGGGTGGATCCTCTTCATCCCAGGACACCAGCCTGTATGAAGTTTTCGAAAATTGTAGTTTCATTTCTACTGACTTTATTCTAGATACTAAGGATGTGCCAGATGTGTCAGATAGTAAGATTTGTCTTTTAAAATTATCTAGTGTGTCTCACTTACTCAGTCCTCTTTGTTGGGTGTGCAATTCTAACACATCAGTGATGTCTTACAGAAAAATTTTTTTTTAAAATATAAAATGAAAAGAGCAATTTGTAGTAACAGCATCCAGGAAAAGTAAGTGGTTGATAAGTTTGTGTCTTTTTCTGGAAAAGTTTAAAAAAAAAAAAAAAAGACACAATACTAATGTAGTATTTCATCAGAGGCGGCAAATGCAAGATGATGCCAAAAACACATTTCTAGCACTGTGGTGTGTAGTTTTGTGGTTTCTAAAATTCCAGAGAAAAAAAACTGGACTTACAGATCCATAGCAGAATGCAAGTTCACTGCTGCCTTTAAACTAAGAAACTGACACACTAGCCGTATTTACTCTATTTTGTTGTTAAATATCTGTCCGTTTACTCAGAATTTTCCATTTGCTATAAAAATGTATCACAGCTTGTAGGGCAATATGACTTTACTGACTGCCTTTCTTTTGGAAAATAAATGAAGGGAGAATGATTTGTTTGGAATTTGATATTATAAATTCTTGGAGAAGTACCAACCTTGAATGACTTCTTCAGTGGAAAACGTAGTGTTGGATATCTTCAGATGTTACTCAGGTTAAGAAATGTGTGCTTAGGATATTCTTGCCAGTTCCTTTTTGTGGTTGAAATGTATGATATGCTTTGATGTATTTTAAAAAAGAAAAACAAAAATGATGGCACTACATAAATTAAGCATGCTTGTCATTAGCGAATAGAAATAGATCCAGCATGCCTGGGGAAAACTCCACTGACAGCAATAGCAATCATAATTCGTAAGCATGTGTAGCAATAAAAAGGCTTTACATTCCATTACAAAGAACCAGAAAGTAATTTTGCTGAAGAAGGACTTTCTTAGTCCTGATCAGAGAAGTTGACTTGGGGCAACTTCGTCTCATGTACTTTGGCCATGTTATCAGGAGGGATCATCCCTGGAGAAGAACATCATTCTTGGTAAAAGTGGAGGGGCAGTGAAAAAGAGGAAGACCCTGTATGAAATTGACTGACACGGTGGCTACAACAATGGGCTCAAATATAGCAATGATTGTCAGGATGGCGCAGGACCAGACATTGTTTCCTGTTGTATATGAGACTCGACGAGGTGGGACCAGCACGTTGGCATCTAGCAATAAGAGCGTTTGCTGCCATCCTATCTTATGGGTTCCGAAAGAACTATGCCGAGTGTAATCTGAACAGTTCTTTGAAAGGTATTATGTTAGGTTTCTTGGTGGGGTCATGAGGACATGTGAATGTGTACTGTGGTCTGGTCTGAGTGGGGTGATAACCCTAGCCCTCCTATACCTTATGTGGCATATTTAATCTTTTCAAAATTGGTGGCTGTTGAGTTCAAATAATAGCAACCCTGAGGGACAACGTCCAAGTGCCCCATAGTTTTTCTGTGGATGCCAGTGTCTCCAAAAGTAGACAGCCACAGCTCTCTTCTGAGATGCTTCAAACCACTGACCTTAACACCCCCACGCCACCGGGTCTCCTGCTCTCCCCTCACTTGGTGCTGAATCTAATCAAACGTGTCCCTGTACGAGTGATTTGAAAATTTGGCCTGTTTTTCTCCAGCCACTGAATATACAAATGTTGGCATTTTTTTTTGTCTGGGGAGGGGACTACTTACTTTTCTTTCTTTGATTTTTCATTCATTGTTCTTTCCAAATGGACCAAGTCTTTTTAAAAAGGATTCTGGTAAATGTTTCATTCTTTATAAAACTTTTTATAATGCTTGATTTGAATATTATGTATTTTGCAAACATGGTTCTGGACTACTACTGAAAAAAAAATAAATTGATGTATCTAAAAGCTATTGCTTTATGTGGGGCAGCATTCCTGTTAACTTGTTTCAAAGTTTCAATAATTTTGGACGATATCTACTTGAGTTTAGTTAAAAATTTGATAATTCTGACCTCAAACTCGTTTTTCTCAGTGGCACAAAAAGTATCCTGTTTTTGAAGGCGCACTAACTAATAGATTAAGAAAAGTATATTACTGAGAGAACCTTGTGTACAGCCATCTACTAATTTCAAAGATAAGTGTAAATACATTTTGTTTGGTAAAAACCCATGTATATTTGCATTGGAACTTTAGAAGCAATGCTTTTTGACTTATCCTTATATTGCAGAGCAAAAGCTAATCAGAACATTTCGTCTTTCGGCAGTGTGATGTTATTTCTGAGTATGCTGGTTTTCATTTTTCCTTCTTTAGGGACTGCATGAGCTTTTATTGTCATTTCTATGAGTTTCACATGTACAGGTCAATGACATTAAATGTTTTCATCATGGTGTTCAATCATCACCTTTAACCATAACTGAATTTTTCCTTCAACCTTAACAGAAGCTCCCCTCATCATTGCACCTGGCTTTTTCTCCTCCCTTCTGCCTGCCCCTGCAGCTTAATTTTTTGTCTTGTTATTTTCTTTTTGTTTTTTAGGTCCCTGGTTTGATATGTACTTAGCTTCTCGAGACTCCATTGTTCTGAACTTTAATCCATTTATGGCATTCAATCCTGACCCAAAGTCTGAGTATAATGACCAGCTCACACGGGCGACCAACATGACTGTATCTGCTCTCCGGTTTCTGAAGACACTTCGGGCTGGCCTTCTGGAGCCAGAAGTCTTCCACTTGAACCCTGCCAAAAGTGACACGGACACCTTCAAGAGGCTCATCCGCTTTGTGCCTCCCTCTCTGTCCTGGTATGGTGCCTACTTGGTCAATGCCTATCCCCTGGACATGTCCCAGTATTTTCGGCTTTTCAATTCAACTCGTATACCCAAACCTGGTCGGGATGAGCTGTTCACTGATGACAAAGCCAGACACCTCCTGGTCTTAAGAAAAGGACACTTCTATATCTTTGATGTCCTGGATAGAGATGGGAACATTGTGAGTGCGTCAGAAATCAAGGCTCATCTGAAGTACATTCTCTCAGACAGTAGTCCTGCCCCCGAGTTTCCCCTGGCCTATCTGGGCAGTGAGAACCGCGACGTCTGGGCAGAGCTCAGGCAGAAACTGGTCAGTGACGGCAATGCAGAGACCCTGAGGAAAGTGGACTCTGCTGTGTTCTGCCTGTGTCTAGATGACTTCCCCATCAAGGATCTTGTCCACTTGTCCCACAGCATGTTGCATGGTGATGGCACAAACTGTTGGTTTGATAAATCCTTTAACCTCATTGTAGCCAAGGATGGCACCGCCGCTGTCCACTTTGAGCATGCTTGGGGCGATGGTGTCGCCGTGCTCAGGTTTTTAAATGAGGTATTCAAAGACAGCACTCAGACCCCCGCCATCACTCCACAGAGCCAGCCAGCCACCATTGACTCTTCAGGTGCTGTGCAGAAACTTACCTTCCAGCTGAACGATGCGTTGAAGACTGGCATCACCACTGCTAAGAGAAAGTTCGATGAAACCATGAAAACCCTCACCATTGACTGCTTCCAGTTCCAGAGAGGAGGGAAGGAGTTCCTGAAGAAGCAGAAGCTGAGCCCTGACGCGGTGGCCCAGCTGGCCTTCCAGATGGCCTTCCTGCGGCAGTACGGGCAGACCGTGGCCACCTACGAGTCCTGCAGCACTGCAGCGTTCAAGCACGGCCGTACCGAGACCATCCGCCCAGCCTCCATCTTCACTAAGAAGTGCTCCGAGGCCTTCCTCAGAGAACCCTCCAAGCACAGTGCTGGGGAGCTTCAGCAGCTGATGGCTGAGTGCTCCAAGTACCACGGCCAGCTGACCAAAGAAGCTGCTATGGGTGAGGCAGGGCTGGAGAGCATGCTCTTGGGTCTGCTTGTCCTCAGTGCTCAGGGAAGCCTCCCACATCCAGTTTCTACCTCTTCACTAGCTCTAAGCCATGTTCCAACTCCCAAAAAGATTGTTCTTTCCACCCTAGCAATAGGCTAACTAGCCTCTTAGGAGGAGACACTTTTGCCCTCTCTTCCCAACCAGTGATGAAGAACTGCAGGTGTTATCACCCTAACTAAGGACACATTCAGCTATAACACACAGTTCTTGTTCTGTCACTGACATTAGAATCGCTTTTCAAAACATAGGACTTCTCAGCCTGGAGCCCCTTTTACTCCAGCTAAGTTTGTCGTGTGTTAGCTTTCTGGAGATATGTTATCCCAAAAACTCTTCCCAGACCTAAGTGGCTTCCTTCTTGGCCTTTTTGTAATAAAATTTGAGACCTGGAAAGACCCCTGAGGATCACATAGTTCAATCTTTCCATGTGCCTATAAATTCCTGAAGCTAAAAGGCATGTCCAAGGCATCTCAGTCCCGTTCTGCATTTCACAGGTAGGAAACAGGCCCCTGACCCAGTAGTGGTACATAGCCAGCTACAGCAAGGCGGAGATTAGATCCCTGGTCAATTGCCCTGCCTATTGCCACTTGCTCAGTCTTGTTGGTTTTTTTTTTTTACTAGACTTGCACTTTAGGTTTTATCTGTTTTGAAGTTTGTAGCATTCTTCCTCTTTTTTTTTCCAAAGGGGAAAAAAAATGTATGATTTATTTTTCATCAGTCTGTTAAGCTATATTTCTAATGATATTTGATCAATGATAACCAGTATGGGAATGTTGTTGTTGTTGTTAGGTGCCATCGAGTCAGTACCGACTCACAGTGACCCATGCACAACAGAACAAAACACTGCCCGATTCTGGGCCAACTTCACAATTGTTGCCACGCTTGAGCCCATTGATGCTGCCACTTTGCTGGTCCATCGTGCTGGGGTTCTTCCTCTATTTCTCTGACCCACTACCTTACCAAACATGATATCCTTCTCCAGAGACTGGTCCCTCCTGACAATATGTCCAAAGTATGAGAGACAAAGTTGGGCAACCTAGCCTCCAAGGAGCACTCTGGCTGCACATCTTCCAACATGGATCTCTTGGTTCTTTTGGCACCCCATGGCACTTTCAAGATTCTCCTCCAGCACCATAACTCAAAAGCATCAATTCTTCTACAGTCTTCCTTATTCACTGTCCAGCTTTCGCATGTATATGTGGCTATTGAAAATACCATGGCTAGAGTCAGGTGCACCTTAATCTTCAAGCTGACATCTTTGCTTATCAACACTTCAAAAAGGTCTTGTGCAGCAGATTTGCCTAATGCAATATGTTGTTTGATTTTGACTGCTCCTTCCGTGAGTGTTGATAGTTGATCCAAGAAAAATGAATGAAGCCCTTGACAACTTCAGTCTTTTCTCCATTGATAAGAATGTTGTTTATTGGTCCAGTGGTGAGGATTTTTGTTTTCTTTACAGTGAAATGCAATCCATACTGAAGGCTGTGCTCTTTGATCTTCATCAGTAAATATTTTAAGTCCTCTTCATTTTCAGCAAAGGTTGTATCATCTGCATATTGCAGGTTGTTAATGAGTCTTCCTTCAATCTTGATGCCACGTTTTTCTTCATAGAACCCAGCTTCTCGTATTATTTGCTCAGCATACAGTTTGAATAACTATGGTGAAAGAATACAAACCTGGTGCACACCTTTCTTAATTTTAAACCATTCAGTATTCCCATGTTCTGTTAAAAAAAAAAACTGCCTCTTTTTTTCTTAACGTTTTATTGTGAATTATGTGATAATTTACATGGGAGAACATTAGTTTTACATTCATCCTATATCATATATCCTTTCATTGCTATGGTTACAATCACCTCCATGAATCATCAACCAAAGGGTATACACTACAAGGCTGCCCCCTGGTCATCAGCACACAGCCCCTCTCCCTCTCTGTGTCTAACAAACAGCTGCCTCTTGGTCCATGTCCAGATTCCTCATGAGCACAATTAAGTGTTCCGGAATAATCATTGTCCATAATGTTGCCCATAGCTTGTCATGATCCACACAATCAAAAACCTTTGCGTAGTCAATAGAACACAGGTGAACATCTTTCTGGTTTTATCTACTTTCAGTCAAGAACCATAGGACATCAGCAATGATATCCCTCGTTCCACAGCCTCTTCTAAATCCAGATTGAGTGTCTGGAAGTTCTCTGTCAATG
>NW_006408544.1:18434163-18532366 GCF_000296735.1 Chrysochloris asiatica
CCTAGTCTTTCTTCATCTGGAAGCTTATCTGAAATCTGCCCACCATGGGTGATCCTGCTTGTATTTAAAATACCAGTGGCATAGCTTCCAGAATCACAGCAACTCACAAGCCACCAGAGTACGACAAACTGACAGACGAGTGGTGGACTATGGGTAGACTTTGTAGTATTTCCTGCACATTGTGCCCAACTCGTTACTATTGCCACTGTTGTGATGGGCCACCAGTGTGGGCCAGCATGGCATAGTACTCTTGGGGAGCCCCTCAAGCCAGGCAGTTTCTTTGCTTTGTTTGATCATCTTCTAAGTCTGCTTGTGCTCCAGCACAGATTTTCCATTTTTTGTCACAAGTTGGAGCCTAGAGTTGATCTACTACAGCAACTTTTCTGTCTTTGCAGCCACCATCTTCCTACCTTAGGTTTATGAAAGCCTCCAACCAAGAGCATCTGCCAAGATAGCTGGGGAGGGAAAATACTTCCCATACCTTTCTTGACTGCCTGATAAAATTGATTTAATTAACTAATTTTTAAATAACGCTTTCATTTTAGGCGTGTGTTTAGCTCAGCTCTTGGTGACTTTTTTTCTTTTCTTTTTGAGGAAATATGAGAGGGTTTCTAAAGTTCATGTAAAAAACTCCATCAACTTTCAGTTCCATTTTCCCACCAACTCTTTGAAGTCCCCTTATTGTCTAGAATGCACTGCTCCAGGAGTTAGTGAGCTGGAGGTAGAAAGACTATTCCTCCATTCTCCAGGATGCTGCGGAGCAGATTCCTGCTATGAATGGGAGGTTTTACTAACGTCTCTTTGAGTTCTAGATCTAAGACTCTGGTTTCCCATTTTGTCTCTGACAGGCCAGGGCTTTGACCGACACTTGTTTGCTCTGCGATACCTGGCAGCTGCCAAAGGGATGCCCCTGCCTGAGCTATACCTGGACCCTGCATATGGAAAGATAAACCACAACATCTTGTCCACGAGCACGCTCAGCAGCTCAGCAGTGAACCTGGGTGGCTTTGCCCCCGTGGTCCCTGATGGCTTTGGCATTGGGTATGCAGTTCACGACAACTGGATAGGTTGCAACGTCTCTGCCTACTCAGGCCGGAATGCCCGCGAGTTTCTCCAATGTGTGGAGAAGTCTTTAAACGACATGTTTGATGCTTTAGAAGGTAAATCAATCAAAACAGCATCTGGGTAGGTTGAGACTTCCTTATGAAAACAAGGGCCTGTGTAGACAATAGGTGCTATCATGAGAGTACTGAACCTAATCATGAAACACCTGAGCAGACCATGCTGCGAGGCCTAACTCTGAGCAGCAGATCAAAACTAAAGATCTCAGTTTTAGGGCATTTGATCAGAGAAGGTGACTTTTGAAAAACATTAACTCAGGTGTATTTATTGTTTAAGCAAAAATAAAAGTTAATTATTGTTTGAGATGGCTCTTCTTTCATTTTTTAAAGCCACAGTTTCAGAACTTTCCATAACTAAGTTCAGGTATCTTGCCGTTTCCGTTTGCGCCTGGCTCTTCAAGTGACTAGTGGAAAATGGTAGCATGGTCTCTAAAACCTGCTCCTCTTTCTTGAAGCATCTCTTGATTATCTTAGGAGTTAAACGAATACTGCTGTTTGACTCAGTTTTACTGCAATCAAGGCCGTTTCCCTGGATTTATAAATGATTTTACTTCAACCAGCTGAATCTTTTGTGCTAATTTTGGCCTGTCTAAGCCAGAAGATATTGATTGCTCTTTAGATTTTGTAGTGGAGGAGACTGCAATGAACCTAAACTATTTTCACCAATTTATTGTCAGCACACTACTAGGACATGAAAGGGAAGCTTGCTTGCCCAACAGCTGGCCCTGGGAGTTAGTAGTACAGCTGGGGTGGGAGTCTGGCCTTGTGACTTCCACTCCAGGGACCTCAGCACTGTATCCTGCTGCCTCGTTTTTTCAGCTAGAGCCCCTGTGTTGTTGTGTGTTACTGAAACACTCTTGACTCATAGTGACCCTATAAAACAGAGGATAATGGCTCCACAGGGCTTCAGAGGCAGTTTCATGGTGGGAGCAGATTGTCAGATCTGTTTCCCTCAGAGCAGCTGATGAGTTTGAACAATCAGCCTTGCAATTAGCAGCTAAGCACTTTAACCATTTCACCACTAGGGCTCCTTAGAGCCCTTATATAACAAGCCTACTACCACTGAGTCAATTCTGATTCATAGCAAGCCTACAGGACAGAGCAGAACTGCCCCATAAGGTTTCCAAGGCTGTAAATCCGTAAAGAAAGCAGACAGTCACATCTTTTTCCCATGAAGCAGCTGGTGGATTCAAACCGCTGCTGACCTTTGGGGTAGTAGCCTTGGCTCCTTCCTATACAACAACACAAATAAAAGTAAATGCTAATATTAATTGAGTATTTACTATGAATCAGTCACAAAGCACTTTCAGTACATTATCTCATGGAATTCCTATCCATAGAAACATATATCCTGCCTGTCTACTTAGCTGACTATCCATTCATGTCATAGCATGTATCAGAATTTCATTTCACTGTTGAAGAATATTCCATCATATGGATAGATCACTTTTCATTTGTTCATCCATCACCTGGGTTCTTTCCACCTTTTGGCAACTGATGAACATTTACAAGTATCCCCCACTTTTCAAAAGTTCACTTTGTGCCACTTTGCTTTTATGAAAGACCTACATTAGTATCTGTTTTTGTACCGTAGTACCTGAAAGAAATCCAAAGAAAATTTTTGCTTTTATGAAAAAAAGATGAAAAGCGTAGGTAAGAGTTTCAGCCTTTTGCAGGAAGCCCTTAATGAGGCAGTGCACATCCCAAACAGCAAGAGTGGTGTCGCCAGGCTCCTTCCCTGGGAGCTGCACTCAGCATCTAAGCTGCCAAAGCTTTGAACTGTGTCTGGGACCACTCTGTATTTGTCTTATTTTAGGTTTTTATGGGTTATCTGGCATGATTTGGTAGGTGATTTTTTGGATCTAGGAATGCTCAAATGTTTCCCCTTCCCCCCCCCCCCATGTATATGAATGACAACTATTTCATTGTTTTTACACGATGTCAGTTGAACGAAGTGTTTCATAGGAACATTCAACTTTCCATTGCAGAGGAAACTTGCACATGGACATGTTTTCATTTCTCCTAGACATATCAGGGAGTTTCAAAAAGCTTGTGGAAAATTCCATTAACCTTTAATTCTATTTTTCCATTAACTTTTTGAAGCCCCCTCATATAATATACCTAGGGGGACTGCTGGTGTGGTGCTGTAGGATCAACACTGGACAGTGAACCCTCAGAATCCATACACAGGGTTGCTATGTGTCAGAACCCACTCAGTGGTACTTAACAACACATACCTAAGAGTGGAATTGCTGAATCATACAGTAAGTCTGTAGTTCACATTTTGTGTGCCATTCCCACCAGCAATGTATGCAGTCTCTCATGAAGGCTTAATAGGGTCTCTCCATCCTCCTGCTCTCCTAGCCTTAACCTCTGTGGAAGCAGCAAGGGGCCATAATGAGGCAGCATTGTTTCCCTCCCAGTACCCATACCCGCACTTTTGGAAGGAGACTTTGTAGCTTCTCCATTAAGCGCGGTCTGTCTCCACCCCTGACTGGCCATCCGGCCTCTACACTTGACTCCCTCCTTCCAGTCCATTCTCACGTTCCTTCTCTGGACGATCTGATCGCATCACTGCTTAGAATCCCTCAGTGTTTTTCTAGTACCCTTGGTAAGAAGTCCAGAACCCTCAACGTGACAGTTGAGACCCTAAGGGAGCTGGCTCTGCTGGGGTCTTCCACAGGGATGCCAGGCCATTTATGGTTGCCTCTATTTGGAGAATAACCGCTCCATCTTTTTGGATAGCTTCTGCTCAACATTTTACCTTTTTAAGGAAATAGTCCCTGAGCCTACTCCTCCAAAACAGAATTAGTAGCCCTCTTATGTATGGCCAAAATAGTCAGAATTAACTTTATCACAGCACTTTAACAGTTTCTGCAACTGTCTCAATTGCTAACTGAGCAACTGGAGGGAACAAATAGGGGCTCAGTAAACACCTGTGTTTTGACTGCTGAGCATCCTGGGGGTGAGGACTATCTCATGTCCCTGCTATTCATCAGTGTGCACATAAGCGGTATGGTGTCTCTCACTGTCATTAGAGCTCCCCAGCTAGACAGTAGAGAGTGAACAGAGCTTATAGTTAAATACGGAACATGCGCTTTGAAGTGGCCTGTTCCCACACTAACACCAAGAGAATCAGAAGAGTGGAAACAAACTGACCATAGCCTCAAGTCACCTAATGTTAAGTACCATCAAGTCGGCTCCAACTCATCTTGATCCTTTAAAGGCAGTCTGAGCTGCCAACCTTGTGGTTCAAACCGACCTTGTGGTCCAGTGCTTTCTCCCACAGTACCACACCACTAGTTGAATAAAATGCACTCCAGATTCATTTTCTCTTCAGCTGTTACTGTTTAAATATTGCTATCTTAGATATTTAAAGAGAGAAAAAGTCTTTGGTTATCTCAACAACTAGCATTTGACAAAGCCTTTTTAAATCAGCTTTCTGTATTTGTATTTAGTAGTGATTTTGGAGTCCTGGTGTGGCGCTGTGGGCTAATGTGTCAGACTGCAAAGTTGTTTGAACTACAAGGTCGGTGGTTCAAGCTCATCAGCTGCTCCTTGGAAACCCTATACAGTCTCTATGGGTCAGAATCGATTCGACGACACTTAGTAACAACAAGAGATCTTTTACAGACGGTTATAAAAAAAAAACCCTAGGATTCTTTGTCAATTCTGTCTGAATACGTCAAATCACCTGATATACTAAGTCTGGTCATATTTACATCACATCTGATGCACAGATCCTTATAACGTATTCTTGAAAACCTCCACGGATGGGGCTCACTACTTACAATGCAGCACATTCCAGTTCCGGACAAAAATTAGGAGTCTCCCTTATAAACTGCGGACCATATATGGTACCAATGGGTTAAGTGCTTAACTATAAGCCAAAGGGTTAGTGATTTAAGTCCACCCAGAGGCACCTCAGAAGACAGGCTTGACGTTCAGCTTAATAACCCTGTGGAGAGAGTGCAGTTTCATTCTGACACACTTGAGATTGCTATGAATTGGAATCTATGGCAACAAAAACCACCCTTACATTGGCCTGAAATTTGTCTCCCAGGAATTCGATCCTTGGTGTTAAGTTTTCCCTTGCGAAGCTTTTTTCTATATGCAAATCCTTCATCCTTATAAAGGTAGATTATGTCTGCTTCTTCCTATCCCTAGATAAGTGTTGCTGAATAAACCCTCCTGTTCTCACAACTGTTCCTCACAGGGAATAGCCTCCAGACCTAGATAGTTCCGTTTGTAATCTCCTTCAAGTGCAGAACACCAAACAGGCCCATTCACCACAGCAAGGGACTGCTCAATCTGAAGGAATGAGGGCCTGTCCTGGCCCCTCGTCTAGCGAGTGTTTCTTTTCCATATTTAGTTGCTATTTCTTTTGATATGGTCTTGATTTCATTAATTCACAACTTGTCTTACTGACTTGTTAAAATGAACCAAAGCCCACAGGTCTTCCTCACATGAATGTTTGTAAATCAGCCCTGCTCTGCTGTAAACTAAGGCATGGGCATATCTAGTTTTATTCAATTGCACTTCACCTTACTTGTGCCTTGCAGAAACTGCATTTTTTAAAGTTTTTAAAAAGTTTTTTAAGTTTATGGAGCCCCATCATAAGCTACATAAACAAGTTGAGTGCCATTGTTTTCCAACATCATGTGCTCACTCCGCATCTCTGTGACACATTTTTTCATAATGCTATTAGGAGTCCTGGTGTGACGCTGTGGGTTAATGCGCCAGACTGCAAAGTCATTTGAACTGCAAAGTCAGCAGTTCAAGCTCACCAGCGCTCCTGGGAAACCCTTTACAAGGTTGCTATGGGTCGGAACTGACACTGGCACTTAACAAGTAGACTACAGTATAGTCTAAACATCACTTAACATGCATCAGGAAATAAAACAATCTGTGAGACTCACTTTATTGTAATACTTTATTGCAGTGGTCTGGAACTGAACTACAGTATTTCTGAGGTATGTCTGTAACTGGCTTTTATAAATGGCACTTGAGATTTGTCTTTTCCTGTTAGGTTTTATCTTTTAGCTCCAAACCCATGTCTTTCTAAATGGAAAGCACTAGACCAAGGAGGGAGGCCTGGTGGTGCAAATGGTTAGGTGTTTGGCTGTTAAATGAAAGGTTGGAGGTTCAAGTCTACCTAGAGGCACCTTGGATGAAAGTCCTGGCAATCTACTTCTGAAAAATCAGCTGCTGAAAATTCTGTGGAGCACAGTTCTACTCTGACACAGAGGGGGGCCACCATGAGTCAAAGGCAGCTCAGCAGCAACTGGTTTATTTTGTTGTTTTTGTAAAAGGGAACTCTAATAGTGCCTTACCTGAGGAAGTGAAGTTGGGTCAGAAAGAGCAAGGTTAGTTCTCTACTGCTGCTTCCTAGCTCGGGAGAAGGGACAAACACCTATTGTTTTTAATCTTTTCATTGGAAAACAAATTGCACGATTCCTCAGGCATCTCCAGGAAGCAGGCAAGATGGCAGGTACCAAAGGGGTCCAGATCAGACAACTGGACTGCTTCCACAGTACAGATGACTCTAGAACAGCTCAGGGGCTAGGGGTGTCAGGCTCCCATACAGCCAGAAATCTGTGTACAACTTTTGACTTCCCCAAATCGTAACTACAAATAGCTTATTATAATAGGCTTACTGATAACATAGTTCATTAACACATACTTTGTATGTTATATGTATTATACTCTATATTCTTACAATAAAATAAGCTACAAAGACAATCTTAAGAAACCCATTGTTGTTGTTAGGTGCCGTTGAGTCGGTTCTGACACGTCGACCTTATGCCTGGTCCTGCACCATCCTCACAATCATTGTTACGCTTGAACCCATTACTGCTGCCACTGAGTCATAAGGAAACACATTTACAGAAATGTACTGTAGTTATCAATATTTTATCTATTATATATTTACATCATCAGTTTGCAAGATGCATCATCTTCACTTTGAGTAGGAAGAAGTGGAGGAGGAAGAAAAAGGTTGGTCTTGCTGTCTTGAGTGGCAGAGGCAAAGAGGTGGAGAAGATGGAAGGGGAGGCAGGCATAGTAACTGTAATTTTATGGACATACTTCATAATTTCTAACTTTTTGGCGTTTTCATTTCTTTAAAAATGTTTCCATATGATACCAATACTCCTTTCTGAATTTGCTCTAGCTTCAGTTCCTGTATCGTTGTTAAGTGCTGTCAAGTAGTTTGTACTCATAGTGACCCTATATAGGGTTTCCGAGGAGTGGCTGATGAGATTGAACTGCCAACCTTGGGGTTAGCAGCTCACTGCTTATCTTACAGCGCCACACCAAGACTCCACCTGTATCTTAGAAGGGCCCATGCCATAAAAGAAGTCAAAGCAGCTGGTGTTTATCTTTCCCCTTCCTGGATCAGGGACCGCCTGAGATAAACTTTATAGATAAGGGCAGTCCTGGTCACAAACCCACTGCATTTGCACAAAATGGATTATCCCTTCCTGCCTTGAATCCTGGTGCTCACTTCTCTTCCTTGCCAATAAATGTCCAATGTGGCATTCCTGCCTCTCTACTCACCCCCCAACAATAAGGCATTTTCATCTACATTAAAAAACGGTTCAAATACCCTTTCTCCTCAATGACTTTCTTAATGGCGTCCGCAAACTCATCTACTGTTTGTCAGCAGAAGCTGTTTCTCCTGTTAAATCGGCCTTTTTAAAGTCAAACTTCTAAAAATATCAAACCATCCTTTGCTGATATTGAATTCTCCAGCTTTAGATCCTTCATCTTCCTTTTGCTTTGTCACATGACTTCACTTTTTCTCAAATCATATTAGTCTATAGGCACATCTGCACGTATGGTAGTTCAAATCCACCAGCTGCTCCTTGGAAACCCTATACAGGGTTGCTATGAGTCGGAACGGACTCAATGGCAATTAACAACTCCTCTTATAGCAATCCTGCACCCACATAAAAACTGCCACGAGAAGGTCATTTTGCAAAAAGTGCAAGGTTTTTGTGCTTATAGCATAGCTGCAGCAGTGCCTTCATGAATTTCCCCATTTTTACAATGGTCCATATTGGATTAATTTATCTTGAAATGGTGGGCAACCACAGCTGCAGATCTCAATAAAGCACTTCAGATCAATCAACTCAACGTTTTCTTGTAAATGTCATGGCTTTTCTCTACTTCTTGGGATCACTTCTGCTCCATGGGAGAAAGGTGAAGCTTTCTGCTTCTGCAAAGATTCACAGCCTTGGAAGCCCTCTGCAGGGTCCCTCTGACTCCACGGCACAGAATGGAATACCAGTATGTTTTTAATGCAGTTATGATTTACTGCCACAGCTTTACATTTGTTCACACTTCTCCTGAATGTAAACAATGGTGCAATGTACACTGTGTGCACAAGTTTTGGTAAATTTTAATTTTTATAATTGATCTTGGAGAATATTGAAAGTGCCATGGGCTGCCAAAAGAACCAATAGATCGTTTTGGGAGACGTGCAGCCAGAGTGCTCCTTGGAGACCAAGATGGCCAAACTTCATCTCTCATACTTCGGACATATTGTCAGAAGGGACCAGTCACCGGAGAAGGATATCATGTTTAGTAAGATGGAGGGTCAGAGAAAAAAAGGAAGACCCCTAACGGGATGGATCGGCCAAGTGGCAGCATCGATGGACTCAAGCGTGGCAACAGTGGTGAGGTTGGCCCAGGATGGGGCGGTGTTTTGTTCTGCTGTGCATAAAGACGCTATGAGTCGGTACTGACTCGATAGCACCTAACAATCTTATGGTGGCAAATGACAAACTAGACTACTATCTAATTAACATACTTAAAAGATGGTTTTTTTTGTTGTTGATTTTTTATCTTTAGGCAACATGCTTCACATGTTAATTTTTTCCAATTGTTGCAAATCTCCAAAAACTTTTCCAATATTACTGAAAAGCAATCCATGTACAAGTGGACCGGTATAGCTCAAACCTGTGTTGCTCACAGGCCAACTGTGTTTGCCATTAAGGAGCAGTGAAGACAATGCAGTCTGCATTTCCAACCAAACCATTTATCGAGGGCATTGTGAATATACTGCTGCCATTGCCCCCATTGAATCTCTGCAGCATCCCTGCTGTGATCCTGGCAGTCTGGATGAATCAGATTTAGCTGGGAATGCTTTCAAGAATAGGAAATCTCAGGCCTGATCTCCAGAGATTTTATTCAGGAGGAATGAAGTAGGAACTTGCCTTTCTCAAAAGCTTTTCCAGTAACCCAATGCACAGCTGTTATGGTTAGTGGCTTATACACCTCCTTTGAACACTTGCTCCTGGAGAAGAGTTTGGGTCTGATCCATCTTGCTCCTGGTAGCGCTCAGTGCAGGGGCAACCCTTGGATGCACATTCAGGTGCATGGAAGGTGCCAGGAAAGTCATGGTGGCCAGCAGTCCTGTAGCTTTCTGCAAGCCAGGCAGGAAAGCAGCCTCTGGAGTCCCTGATGGACTGACCAGCGAGAGGCACAGGGAAATAACCCCCCACCCCACCAAGGCTGCCTTGCCAGGCGGAAGAGGCTGGCCACTTCTGGAATGTAGCCTTCATCTCATTGTTAGTCACAAAAAAAACGGTGTTTAGACAAATTTAGGTAAGGAAAATGCAGCTGGATAGTGGAGGTACTGTTTAAACAGCTCTTCAGGGATCATGTGAAGGGCACAGGGAGGATCTCCTCAGTGTCCACAGGAGGCAGGGGCAGGGGGGTATTGCCAACCTGTCCAGTTTCATTCTCCAACTCCCCATCCAGTAGGTTTCATTTCTCTCACCTGATGTTAGATTGCCATCCCTAAGTGCCCAGGTCTGGCAAGGTGGAGCAGGGCTCAGACATGCTACCACCATTCTGACTGACCGCATTAACTAATGCCAGAGCTGCAACCGCTCTCATTTTCCAGGAGAAATTGAGGTGCTGACGGGGAGGCACTTGCCAGAGACTGAGCCCAGATCTCCTCTACTTACTGCCATTCCTCCTTGGGATATGCAAAGTCAAGTAGGGATACAATCTTACTTTGTTCCACAAGATTAAACAATGGACCCAGCACCTTTTATTGATGAGTTAGTAATAATAACTGTATTGCCCTATACCAGCTTCATAAATTATAATTAAGTATGACCCCAGGACAAACCATGACTAGCAGGAAGTGCTGAGGTGGGCACAGCAGCTGCGTGAGCACTGGAGGCACTTTCACATTGACTACTGATGGGAGCGGTGCCCACACCTCAGTAAGGGAGCAGAGACCAGATGACCATCAGGCAGGAAGTTTGCAGAGATATGCTGCTGAACTCTGAAATCCCTTTCAGTCCCAGGATCTGAAGTGACGCTAATAACGGATTCCGGGCTAAAGCAGATCTTGGCTGAGGGCTGTTGGGCTCAGCAGACTGCACAGGCACGGGTGCCAATGTGCCTGGTGTGCCCACGCTCCCCTGGGTTAAGCTGCTGCTCTCCGTCTGAGAAAACGGACCAGGTGCACGATCTGAAACTGGGAGACGGTGCCAGGACACAGTCAGAGACCTCTTCCGGGCATTCTTACGCTGCTGCCTGACTCCCCCTCTGCACCAGTACAGCCTGAACAGGGGCTTTACTGGGGGCTTGGGAAGCTGCGACAGGTCAGCATGCAAGACTTTGGGGACTTGGGACAGCTGCCAAGAGACAAAGATGATGGGCACCAATCTCAGTGGCTCGGGGTATTTCCTCCTCAGTTTCTTAGGGGCAGAGTGCAGAGAGGGCTCAGCACTTCACAAACTGGTGTGTGACCTCGTAGATTCCCACCGACTCCTGAGCCTTTTCATCATAGTCGGTCCAGTCCTGTGAAACAACAAGGTAACATTAGCCTTACGAGGTAGCCTAGGTCTGTGTGGGGAGTAGAGGCCTGCGACGGGAGAACTCCAGCTTAGGCCTGGCCGCTGATGTTCATGAACACGTGTGATCCTGAACAAGTCTAAACTCCAGTTCTCCCAGCTTTGTGACTGTGGGCAAACCACTACTCCTTTGAACCTCATTTTTGTACACAGGCCTAGCTCAATAAATGCTAGATACTAGGTGCTAAGTGTTGGGCTCCAGGTGTGGCACTGTAGGGTCAGCACTGTTCAGAAACCCTGTACAGGGCCACTATGAGTCAGAATTGACTCAAAGGCACTTAACGTGTACTGAGGAATCTTCGTGTGGTGCTATAGGGTAAGCACTGGACTACTAACTGCAAGACTGGCAGTTTAAATCCACCAACTGCTCCTTGAAAAGCTGACTGTTGTTAAGTGTCGTCAAGTTGGTCTCGACTCAGAGAAACCATGCACAGGGTTTCGAAGAGCAGCTGGTAGGTTTCAACTACAGACCTGAGAGTTAGCAGTCTGGTGTTTATCCTACAGGGTCACTATGACTCAAAACTAACTCAACGGCACTTAATCACAATAGTGTATTGAAATTTCTGTCTTTCCGTGAAGGCCCAAGAACAAAGCTTCCTTGTTTTCAGAGCAGTCATGTGTCCAACCGACTCCAAGGGTCAGTCAGCTTTCCAATGATGAGCTTCATTCACCCACAGAATACTTCTACCAGCTGCCCTCTAGTACCCTATAGCGCCCCAAGACCCGTACCTTTTCCTGCAGGTTAATATCACTGAAGACAGTCCCCGACTCCGTACCTTCGGCAGCAAACCCAGCCTGCAGGTGACAGAAAGGAGCAGTTAGCCTGAGGAAAGGAGGCACTGGCCTGGCCAGGAATGGCCTCTTCTCGAAGCACCTTTGGGATAGGGTGACAGAGAGCCAGTGTGGACAGCTGTTTTGGACTAACTGCTGAGTTCCCAGGGCGTGGCAGCTCCCTTGGAACTCATATGATCCCTCCACACTAGAGCCTTAGACCGTGGGGCATGAGGGCTGGGGCACAGCCTCCCACTACCTGTGATGTGCTACAGGACCTTGATTTATTTCTAATGAAATGGGGATGACATCGCAGATCTGCTGGGCCGGAAGCACACTGTACTAGTAAAGTGGGACAAACACCGACTCTAGAGAAGGCACGACGCGGTTCAGATTACAGCTCCCTCCACTGTTTGTCAACTGTGTGACCCTGCGGTTCCTTCCTCATTTGAAAACTCAGATGAGAAATCTCGTAGGATTACTGAGAGGACTAAATGAGGTGACATGTCAAAGTGATGGGGACGGTGCCCAGCATCCAGCAGGCACTTAATAAATGACAGTTACTGTTCATCTTGGAAAGAGACTCCCTAGTCCATGGTTTAGTAGGAAGCGAAGTTCTGCTCTCACTTCTTTTAGCTCCTCCCCAGACACAGGTTCCCCAGGAAGACACACGCACCTGAGGCTGGAAATCAACTGGTTCGAGACCCCGGCACTCAAACTCTACTATTGTCTTGAACTTCTCACTGTCTTCAGCCTGGAAGAAAAGGGTATTGAGGAGGAGGGCCCCAGCTAGGGCTTCAAGATGATTCCATGGCACCTGCCCTTCCTGCTAAGTGGATGATTTCTGAAAGGAGCCTGCGTTGGGCTCCTGTTTCCATGAGACCTTCTATGGACATACGTGCTTAAGTGTGGACTCTGGGGTCAGCCAACTGGCTGGGAGGCTGAGCTGAGCCTCTCTTCCCCTCTGGGCCTAAGGCTCTTCAACTGTCAAACCTCTGCAGGTCTCCTGTCAGAATTTGAAATTGCAAGTAAAGGAGAAGTTCAGTGCTATGTTCAATAGACGATGTATAGAGTTAATACCCAAAACACAAGTAAGAATGTTAAGGTATGAAGTCTCTGATCATACCATCAGTCCCAAGACACAGAGCCACAGACCTGTGCTAACTAACCATCTGCCATGCTGAGGGCACAGGACTCACTGACAGGCCCTGAAGCAGGCTGCGAGTGGAGGAGGTACCTTTGAGGGAGTTGTCACCCTTTCCTGACCCAGGGGCTCTAGACCCCAACCAACAGTCTCATTCTAGCAGCCACTGCATTCATTTGCTGGCATGGGTGGGGCACTTCTGTTTGATGGTCTGTCTCTTATGCTAGATCACAATTTCCTCGATGGTGAATCCTCGTTTAATTTCTCTCTTTAACGTCCAAAGTTGAGAGACATTTTAAATATCACATAAATATGAAACAAATGCCCTTTAAATAAACTAGCAGACACAAAGTACAAGGCCCTTTTGGGCTATTTTGTTACACTTCTGGACTATTGTTGTTACATGCCATCAAGTCAGTTTCGACTCAGCGGCTGCGGTGCTTGAATCGCCGACTTTGCAGTCCAGTGCATTAACCCAAGTGCCACACCAGGACTCCACTATTAGTTTAGTCTACCTTAAATCAATTTCATTTAAGATATGAAAGCACAGATTAAGCAACCAGATGGAAGGGAAGATATGAGGGGATTTCAAAAAGTTCATGGAACAAAGGAATTAAAAACAATGAAAAATTTCCAGTAACTTTTGAAGCCCCTTGTATATAATACATGAGTGCCAAGGAACCAAGGAAAAGAAGATGAAAAGAGACAGACATTCTCCCCAGAGCCAACAGAGAGCCTTCTCCTGGAGATGGGCCCTGAATTTGGACTGCTAGTCTCCTAAACTGTGAGGAAATGTGTTTGTTAAAGCATTTTTGTTTTAGCAGCAGTAGATAACTAAGACATAGTACAATGTAACGACTTAATATCATAGATAATATCAAGGGGAACACTATTCAGAGGACTATCCTACCAGTGGATTTAAAGATGACTAACGAGTCCCTTAAAAAGTAGACAAGGCAAGCACTGTGAGCACGGAAACTAAGCAGCCAGGCTGGCTCAGAGATCCCGAGAGACCCACATAAACAGTCTGTTTATGAAGTCTTTTCCCTAGCTAACAGTCAGTCAATGTGTGGTGAATAAACGCCTGGGTGAGTGAGTGAGTGAGTAAATGAACAAATGTCCCAGAGCAGATCACGCGGATGCAGCTAGAACTCTAGGACCAGGCCTCCCAGTTTAGGCTAAATCCCACCACGCCTGCCACTGTAATAAGAAACTTACATTGTAAGATTTGATGGTACTGCTCAAAATCTCTGCAACAGAAGAGAAGATAAAGTTGAGTCTCCACCCTGGCCCCACTCAGGTGCCCAGATGTGGTTCTGGGAAAACAGGCCTACCCTGCATAGGCTGGAACACCCACAGATAGCATGAGCCTGCTTTTGGTCTGCTTAAGAAACGGGGGTCCAGCCTGACAGAGCTCAGTGTTCATGCCTGACCTACCGATGGAGTTCTCCCGAGAACACAGCTTGCACTTCTGGACCATGGAGGCACTGCCTCGACCTCCTTTAAGTGCCACACTGTCCTGGTGAGGGACAAACAGATCATCTGGTCACATACCAGTTAGCTGCAAGGGTCCCAAGATCAAATCCCACCACTGAGTGTTCAGGTGAAGAGATCAAGATCCCCCAGAAGGTGAGTGACTTGCTAGGACAGGAATCCTGGGGAGACTGCTAGAGACTGAAGAAAAATTCAAATTCCCTAGATTTTGAATTCTGTCTCACATCCTAAAGGTGCCTGTTGTTTCACTGCTTCACAATGATGACTGTCATCCCCCAAACCATAAAAAGCAGGGTCCAGAGAGACTCCCCGAGCCCCTGGCCTACAAGTGTAAGTGTGTTGGTGTGTGTGTGCACACGACAGTGTGAAGAGCCATTACCATCAGCCGAATGTACTGCCACTTCTCTGAAATCTCACCACAGTTGCCACATTTCATCTTAGGAGAGAAAAGAGCATTAGTCAAACAGCTGCTCTCAGTTGGCAGAGAGAGGAAAATGTAAGAAAACTGAGGTGAGCAGGCTTATTAATAACCCATCATTCTGTCAGCAATCTCACCTCATCCTTACAACCAACCCCAACCAAGGCAAAACCTAACTTCTTTTAGGTGAAGAACAGGCCAAGCTGCTTCTCATGCTGATGTCCAGCTAAGAAGAGCTTTAACTGGGGATTCAAGGATCATGTGGTACAGAAATGGCCTTGACAGGCCCCTCATCTACTCTGCTGGATTAGGAACATCCTCTGTGTTTCCACAGGTTCTAAGTATTTATCACTCTGCTTTTACTGTATTTCTCTATCTCCTTCACTAGCAAGGAGAGAAGTTAATGAACATTGACTTGAAGTTAATTATTGAAGTTAATGAACATTGACTTCCCAAATAAGTGCTAGAACTTGGGCTTCAAATATTTGGAAATAAAGCTGGTCAGAGAAGGTTTCCTGAAGGAGACAGTGATTTTGTAGAGTACTGAAGGAAGCTGGATTTAGACTAGGAGGAATTCTGGGATCTGGGAGAGTGAAGCGCCTCTAATTGCTTGGATAAGAGGAGGACCTCTGTAGGTCATGCCACTGTTGTTGTGAAGTGCTGTTGAGTTGGTTCTGACTCGTTGTTAATGCCGTCGGATCCGTTCCGCCCATAGGGTTTCCAAGGAGCTGCTGGTGAGCTTGAAATGCCGACCTTGCAGTTCAAACGACTTTGCAGTCTGGTGCATTAACAACCTACAGTGCCACACCAGGATTCCTCTGACTCATGGTGGTTGGTGGTTATATGCTGTGGAGTCGGTACCAACTCACCGCGACCCTGCATAAGGTTTCCGAGGCTGTAAATCTTTACAGGAGCAGAAAACCTCATCTTTCTCCCACAGAACCACTGTTAGTTTCAAACTGCTGACCCTGAGGTTAGCAGCCCAATTCGTAACCACTACGCTACCAGAGCTCCTTTTTGACTCATAGTAGCCCTTTAAAAAAATAGGGTCTTCAAGGAGCATCTGGTGGGTTTGAACCATCAACTTTGTGGTTCGCAGCCCAGTGCTTATCTTACAACGCCAATACACGTAGCACATTTACCAGTGGGGTGGAGAGGTAAGGAAGGGGTGGTGGTTGTTAAGTGCCATAGAGTCGGTTCATAGCAACCCTATATAGGGTTTCCAAGGGAACCATCAACCTCATGGTTAGCTGACCAGAGCCACAGTATAACACTAAACAAAGGATTTCACAGTACATGAAATCTAATCAAGAAACTAAGGAGTCCTGGTGTGGCGCTATGGGTTAATGCGACAGATTGCAAAGCCGGTTGAACGGCAAGGTCGGCATTTCAAGCTCACCAGCAACTCCTTGGAAACCCTATGGGCGGAACCGACTCTACTGCACTTAACAATAACAACAACAATCAAGAAACCAAAAGGTGAAATTATTAATAAATAATCACAAAAGTTCCCTTCAAGTAGCACTGTTTCCTGTCTACTTAGAAGCTATGAAAGGGAGGGAAAATTTAAACGGAGGAGTTCCAGAACAATGTCAAGTAAGGATTAACCAATACATTCTTTAAGATATATAACGTTATAATCAGGAAGAAAAAAAAGAGCATTTAATGTTTGGTGAAATATTTTTATCTGGCATGGAAGAAAGCACCTCGCTCGCTCAATCCTGAGATCAACCAGTAAATCACACAACTACCAGGATGGGGAACCTTTCCCGGGTCAGCCAGCCCGCGCCCTGCCCCTCAACCGCTAAGCAGCCCACAGCCTCTCGGAAGCTCCTCCCATCTTCCCTCTGTCCTAGGGTCCCGCCCCTCTAGCTGCACCTTCAGGTACCACCGGAAGTCCTCGCCCACAGGCCGGAGGCTGGTGACGTTCTCCAACGTGGCTTTGAGCTGCAGCGCGATTTTCTGAGAAGAGGGCCAGAGCCACAGCGTCAAACGCGCCGAACCCATCCCCGCCTCGCCCAGAATAAGCTCGGCTTCCCAGTTCCTCAGCACGAGCCCGCTCCTTTCATCCCCTCCTGGCTCCCAGATTTTCGCCCGCCCTGCCCCCAGCGGTGCGACCTCAACTCACCCCCATAGTGGCTCAGCACAGTCTAGTGCGGGCTGTGGCCGCTACTTTCCGGCCAGTCGTAAAAGGCGAGCGCCGCCTGCGCACTGGTGGTGCCGGGCCTCTAGCTTTTGCCAGACAGGGGCGGGAGAAGGGCGGAGCCCCAAGGACCAGGCGTGCTCTGCGATGCGCTGCAATCATTACCTGTATGGTTTTTATCGATTCAGTAAAATGAAACATGTGACAGTAAAGAGTCTGCAATTAACCAGTTCTCAGACCCGCTGAAACCGGCCTCCAGAGATCGGTAATTCCTTGAGTATTTACTAAAAGCCGATTTTGTGCCAACACTAAGCTAGTCTGAGGAACACCCCAGCGAGCAGACAGTCTTTGCTAGAACCTTTGCCAGTTATCTTTCCTGGCGCTTAACTTTTCTGCTTCCAGTACCCAGCTCTGCATTTGGTCTTTGCCTGACCGCTGAGGTTTCTCAGGTCACGTCGGTCATTCTGTCCAGCAGCCTAGTCGGTTTGGGGATGGCAGCGATCTGCACTAACCTGTACCTTCCCTTCTTCCTTCTCCCAGATTTGGCTTCTAAGCCTCCTTCCTTCGTCCTATTCATGTGCTCACAACTGAACCCTCTTCTTCTCTGGACTTCCATCTTGCTTATCTTTCTATGTTTACTGAATCTTGTTTTTACTTGTCCCCTTGTCCAGGGCACTTCAAACTACATAGGAGCTTTGGGCGTTGCTTTTTACAAGGAACAGGGCAGCAGACTCAAGTTTTGGGGTAACATGTTACCATTCCATTTCAGCTTCCCTTGCAATTTATTGGAGAAACTACATCTATAGGGTGTCCTGGTATGGCACTCTAGGATAAGCACTGGACTGCTAACTGCAAGGTCAGTGGTTGAAACCTACCAGTTGCTCCTCAGAAACCCTATACAGGGTCACTATAATTTCAGAACCAAGTAGACAGCATTAACAGCATATCCTATAGAGTTTCCTCTCAGGGTTCCTGAGGTTGTACATCTTCACTGGAGCAGAAACCTCATCTTTCTCGCACTTTATTTTCTTATTTCCTGTAAATAGGTAGTTATATAGAGAGAGTTGCTTAAAATTTTGGGCAATACTTAGTGCGTTCAGTTTTAAAAAGTAGTTGAGAAGAGCTCACATGGACATTCCATTCACATGGAGTCTTTATAAAATAATAAAAATTGGATTTTATCACATATTTATTAAAGACAATCACTTATAGTTTATAAAAAATACCACCCTGATATACACAAAAATGTACTGCTCATGGGAATTAAAAACAACTATCCCCCACACCCCTCATGTCCACATCAGTATTCAATCTAGATTGGCTTAATCTTGAAATGTAATCCAATAAGACTGAAGACCAAACACTTCAGGTCCTGGACAAGATAATAAAACACTCGTAAGCCTTCTGGATCCCTAAAACACAAGAAGAAAAAACGTTTTAAAAGTTGTGAAAAGCTTCAGAAAATACCATTTTGTAACTAACTCAAATATTAAAAAAGAAAGAAATGATACATGAAAATGCAATGAGGTCATTTAAACTTTTTTTTTTTAATGTGGATATGCTTATATTAAGTGAAAAAAATAAAATAGCATCAATAATTTTTTGTAAAGAAAAAATGACTAGAAATTCTTCAGGAGGGGATTGCAATCATTGTATTGAAGCAAAGTATATGATTTGCTGAATGTAAAACTGCTGATCTGCTCTGTAAACCTTCACTCAATTCATAAAAGTTAAAAAAAAAAAAAAGATATCAACAGTAGTTGTCTAACTAATAAAAAGATGAAACTTTCCCTCTTTCTACTTCTCTATATTTCCTGTGTTTTCTACATTGAGCACATACTATTTTCAGAATTAGGAAAACTAAATAAAATTTAGGTAGGACTAAGCAGTACTATGAGGCAGGAATCATTGGCTTGATTCCTTAGTGAACAAAGGCAGTCCAAAGGAAGGTGATCACGCCATATATAATCCCAAATCCTTAAAAAAAAAAATTGTTCCCATGGACATGAAGTTAAAAATCAAAGACCAAAGGCAACAGAATCAAGGCTTCAAAGAATCTTCAGTCTCTCTCTAATGAGGGGAACAATGTTGCCGTATCTCTGCCTTACACTTTACATCACATCTGCCCAGTATGCTCCCACTGTGGCTAAAGATTTCCCATCAGTCTTCCCCAAAACAGATATAACTGGATATAAGGATCATGCACACTTACTTGGACTGATTAACATCAATAAGGGAACCAATTTTTGAGGTTGTGAATGAAATGTGTTCATCACCAATGACAATTTCAAGCTCCTAGAAACATTAAAAAAAAAAAATCTTGCCGAACCAGTTTTCATCAAGCACACAGGAGAAGGGTTTATCATCTACCCAAAGCACACAAACTCTCTACAGGGAGCCCAGTTCACACCAAACGATTCCCTGGTAGTAACAGTATTTATATCTACAAATAATACCAGAGATACTATCTGTAGATATAATTTCTGTTTTAGTCCTTGAAAAGCTCATACTCTTATTAGAGAAAGTTGTACCCATGAGGCCCCATTATTTCTGAGATTTGGGATAATTTCAGTAGTGTTTTGTGTGAGTTTTCATTATTCACAATACCCGGCCTGGAGAGTGACATGGACAGAACTGTGCTTTCAGATTACCAAAGGATCCACATATCTGGGCAACATGGGATAAGATAAAATTCCATCCAGGGCTTGGGTTTGAGCCCATCTTTGCTACTTGTGTCTCAATTTTTAGATAGCAAAAGGATCATAAACTTTCAAAAAATACGTATGGGAGACCTACTGTGTGCTGGGATTGTTCTCAGTGCTTGGGAAAGATGAGTAAGACCAACCAAAACAAACACAAATCTGACGTGCAATTTACATTCTAGTGGGCCTAACTTTTTTTTTCCTTCTCTTTTTCTACTTCTTTTTCACTTACATTTTTAATTATGAAAAAATCTGAACAGAAATTAGAGAAAACCAGTTCAATTTTGCCCAGATTTAAGATATTAATGTTTTGTCATATTTGCATTAGATTTTAAGGCAATAAAAAATAAAAAGTTTGGGTTCACCTCCCACTCTTCTTGAAGCTGGAGTATAATCTTTCTTAGGTTTTTAGAGTATTGGTAATGTATTTTGAAGTTTTTATGCAAGTGATCATGCTATATGTTATCTTAACATTTCTAATTCAACACTGTGTTTGAGATTTATGCATTTTGATCACTACAGACTTAGTTCATTTGTTTTAAATGCATTGCGAGTATTTCCTTATGGAAGCACACTTATGAAAATGTCTACAAGTAGCATATTAAGTATTTTTAATTCTGCCAAATATTATCAAATCACTCCCTAAAATGGCTGTACCAACTTTATTCCTACTAGTAGTATATCTCCCTTTTTCTCTTATCCTTTTTAATACTTGGTATTACTTTTTGTCACTGTAAGTGGACTGCAAACAAGGTAGGTAGTTTGAGCCCACCAGCCACTCCACAGGAGAAACATGAGGCTTTCTGCGCTCACAAAGACTTAAAGCCTCAGAAATCCTATATGGAGTTCCTGTGAGTTGTAACCACCTGAATAGCACTTAACAACAATGGGCTTGAAATGGCACATGCTCATTTTTGCCAGTGTCAAGGGTCTGAAATGGTAGGCTCAATGTTATGTGCAGAGCTGCAATTTCATCTTCCATTTGTAAAGTTTCTGCACCTCTAGAGGTAAGTTACTAAACTGCTTACCTGTCGGCCAACTCGGTCTGGAGGAGGCCACAAAGCATCGTCCTCCTTGGTAATTTCACTGTCATCAATTATTCTCTTCAATTCTTCCATCACACTTTTGTGTACATAAGCCTGAAAGCAAATTAACAAACAGAATTTGAACGGTATCCCTAAGTATTCAAGTGGTATTCCCTGACTCAGGTAGAGACGGCAGATAAAATGAATGCTCCTAGAGACATGTTTCTGGAACCTGTTTGTGGGAAGACACTTAGGCTGACCATGGACAGCATGCTAGAGAAGAGGGGCAGGGTCAGAAGTGCCATGTAGTGGTTACCACTTCTTTGTACACCCTGTTCATACTTTCTCTGCCACAAATCCAGAGCACACCTGAACTCAAAATACAAGATGTGGGTCATCACTAAATACCTAAGAAGGCCTCAAGTCCTGGTGATTTTTAACTAGATGGCATGCTTCCAAAGAGAGCCAGGTCTTTCAAAATACATTTAGCATACTATACTAATCCACAAAAACAAAAACAAGATGCTCATATGTGAGCATTTAATTAAAGAATGGCTTAATTAAATACTATGAAAATATAGTGAGTGCAGAGACATTTTCAAATGTGATAAAGTGGTTGAAAAAAAAGAACAGCTCTGAAAAAACCTTTATGGTGTAGTAGAAATCACAACTGAGTTGAGCATGTGGACTTGAAACAATGAGAGGTTTGGATTTATTGAAAAATTCACTGTATTTCTTACTAGTGGTAGTTAAGTTTAAACAAGACCCACAGTTAATATCTGAGCTTTCATTTTTCCTCTCTGTAAAGGGGATATCTACCTAGTGTAGTGGTTACGAATCGGGCTGCTAATCTCACGGTCAACGGTTCAAACTACCAGCTGTTCCACGGGAGAAAGATGAGGCTTTCTGCTCCCGTGAAGATTTACAGCCTCGGAAACCCTGTATAGGGTCACTATGAGTCCGAACTGATTCCACAGCACATAACAACCACCACCACCACCTGTCTATTAGTTTGTTGTACTGGGGTGGCTTCCTGCATGTTGCTGTGAAGTTGGAAACCATACTACCAGTATTTCAAATCCTAGCAGGCTCACCCATGGTGGACAGGATTCAGCAGAACTCCCTGATCAAGAGAGGTGACCAACTTGCAAAAAAATTGGCCAGTAAAAGCCTATGAATCATGACAGAACACTATTTGACTTGCTTGTTCTGAACATGTACCAGGAAGGATCAATTGCTACAGGAGATCGTGTTCGGTGAAGCAAAGTTCAATGAGGGTGATGGAAACGCTCAGTGGATTGGCACAAGAGCTGCAATGGACTTGAACATCATGAGGAAGACACAGGCTTGGTAACATTTTGTCCTGTTGTACGTACACAAAATGCTCTTTAAAAAATTCCAATAACTTTAATTCCATTTTCTACTACCTTTTTGAAGCCCCCTTGGTATATGTAACATGTTATCTAACAAGCATTCAATGAATGTTAACTGCTTTCCCATGTTCCCTTTCCCAAAGGAAATATACCAAGCACTGAAGTATAACATATTTTGTTCTACAAGAGCACTAAACAGTTGCAAGGAGGGCAGATTTTACTATTTCTGTTTTTGTGGATGAGGAAACTGAGTCAGCTAGTTCAGCCAGAAAACGGACTCAAGATTATATGGTTAGTTAAGTAACAGATTCAGGATTCAAACCAAGATCTGCCAGACTCCAAATTACTAGTAACTGGTTCAGCATTGTGAAAGAAAACACAAAATCAGGGAAGATTTGTATCAATACCACTTTCAGAAAGAACAAAGACAACACAGAGCAAAAATCTGAACTGTAGTTAAACGACGGGCTATCAGAAGGCTCACCTCTTTTCTGATCATTACATCATTTTTGTAATTGCTGTTGTTGGCATATCTCAATTTCCCTGCAAGGAGCAAAAAAACAAATTCAATATACAATAAAACACACGACTAAAGCATCATTGGTAGTGTAGTGGTTACGAATCAGGCTGCGAACCTCTGGGTCAGCAGTTCGAAACTACCAGCTGTTCCGCGGGAGAAAGATGAGGCTTTCTGCTCCCATAAAGATTTACAGCCTCGGAAACCCTGTACAGGGTCGCTATGAGTCGGAACTGACTTCACGGCACATAACAACAAAGCATCATTAGCTACCAAGACTACCAGCTGTGTGGCTTAAATGTATCCAGTTTTCTCTTCATATTATCTAAAAGATTTACTATTTAAATTTTTAGTGTTTCAAATAATGCTAGTTTTAGTTTTTCACTGTAGGCTAAACAGCCGCACACAGCCCAAATATACAGCTGACACTGAACTATATTTCATGTAAAAGGCAGGTCAGGTGCACTAAAATAATATAAGCAGGCTCTTCTGTGAGCTTGGGCAAATCAAACCTCACGGGCTTAATATCCTCACTTACAAATAGGTATATCCGACAAAGTCCAGTCACTGAGTTGAGTCCAATTCATAGTGACCCTAGGAGGGTTTTCAAAACAGGCACAAGTGTAAAAAAAAGCTAAAACTGTGTCTCCATGTTTCCCTTCCTTGTCTTTTCCCTTTCAATTCATTCTCCATACAGTGGACAAAGTGACCAAGTAACAGACCCATCTAATTAGATTACATTCATGCTTTCATGCTACCAGTAGCTCCCAGGTACCTGCCTGAAAATTCCCAACTTCTTAGCACGACAACTGGAGCCCTACTTGCCTTTTAAAGCCTCACTCCTGCAATATTCTGCTCTGGCAAAGCTGGAATTAACCTAACTTGCTTCGTTTCGCCAAGAAACATCCCATGATTTTTTTTTTTTTTTGGTTTTCAGACCCTTTGCTGTTAATGCTGCTCAAAATGCATTCTTGTTTCTAGCCAGTTCTTACCACGTCTAAAGATCCATCTTCCTCCTCTCTCAAGTCACTTCATTCAGGAAGCCTTCCCTGAACTCCAGGCTAGATTTGGTGCCCCCTCTGTTTCTTTCTACCACAGTACCTACTACAGGTATTCCCTGCTTTTTGAGAGCTTGCTTTATGACACTTTACTCTTAAAGACCTACCTACGTTGTTGGTAAGTACCGTGGAGTCGGTTCCGACCCATAGCGACCCTGCACTGGATTTCCAAGGCTGTAAATCTTTACGGGAGCAGAAGGCCTCATCTTTCTCCCACGGAATGGCTGGTAGTTTCGAACTGCCGACCTTGAGGTTAGTAGCCCAATTTGTAACCAGAGCTCCTTATCTACATTAGGACCTGTTTTTGTTAACAGAGAAATCCGAAGATTTTCGATTTTACGAAAAAGAAAGGCAAAATCAGCGTTTAGCAGTTGTTTTGTGGGTAACCGTTTGAGGCAGCGTGCAGCCAAGCACCAAGAGTGGTGTCACCAACCTCTTTCTCCGGGAACTACACTCAGCCTCAAGCCACCACAGCTTTACATTGTGTCTGAAACACGGTTATTAGCACTATTTTATGTTATTTTGGTATCATTTGGTAGACTATTTCTGGGGGGCCTGGGAACTCTCAAAAAATCCCCCCATATAAATTAATGCTAATTGCACCTTCACTTTACACCATTTATGAAAAGTTTTACAGAAACAAGAGTATGTTCGGATAACGGGGAAGACCGGTACACTGTTCCCGCCTGTCTTCCTCACCATCAGTGTTTGTCAGATTCATCTCCATTTAGTGGGAGTTTTCTGTCATGTTGAATTCCTCGTTCCATCACAAAAGACTCTCCCTAAATGGTATCAATCAGCAAAGACCCATTGGTTCTGTTCCCAATAATATTTTTAATTCTCCTCTCCATTTTCACCCTAGTTGTAACCAACACCCCTTTTGTCTTTACAACTCTGTCTCCTAATAAATAGCCCATTAAGTAGCCCTGTTTCCGCTCTTGCCCATTCTGCAGCTAATGGCAAGAACACTCGTCAAAACTAAAAGCATTCCAATTCAAAAGTCATTAAGTAGAAGCCCTGTACAAAGAAAGGATCAGTAGGGCTACGCAAGAGCGTTTCTTTCAGTCTGCGCTACACGGATCTCTGTCTAATCTTCAGCACTTTCCATACCTCGGACCGACGTCCCCACACGCCTGCCCCCAGGCTTAGTCCCCGCAGCGGGCATCTCTTACCGTCAGGTCGGAACTCAAACTCCAGGAACTCGTGGCCGAACTTGCCCTTGTGACCCACGTAGTAACGCAGATAAAAGTCACTCTCCATGGCTAGTAAAACCCAATGGAGACCGAAGTAAGGCCGCAGTAAGCGCCTGACAATGACGTCAAGGAGGCGCACGGAAGTGACGCATACGACGACCGCTTGCCGTGGAGACAGCTACTTCGCCCTCCAACTACCTCCCCTAGGCGGGAGCTAGACTGACCCGCCCCTTTTACCCGGAAGAGGGTGGGGTCTGCCCCATCCTTCTTGTCCAGAGGCGGGAACGAGATTACCCCACCCCTCTGGTCCAGGGGTGGGATCAAAGCTTTATTTATCCGCTCAGTCTAGTTGTTTTTGTGGTGGTTGTGTTTCGTGGAGTCGATTCCGACTCATAGTGACCCTGCATAAGGTTTCCGAGGCTGTAAATCTTTACGGGAGCAGAACGCCTCATCTCGCTCTCCGGAGGAACAGCTGGTAGTTTCAAACTGCTGACCTTGAGGTTAGCAGCCCAATTCATAACCACTTCGTTACCAGAACTCCTTAGCGAGGCTAGAAGTCGTCTGACGAACTCTGGGTTGGGGCTTTGACCCTGAAGTCGGTAACACATGAAGACCCTGACTGACACTGTGAGCCTTATTATCCAAGCTCAACCCCTGGCACTGTGAATCAGGCAAGGCTTCATCATCGCTGAATCTTGTTAGGTGACATGGAGTTGGCTAGGACCCGTCTGTGTAACAGATGGGAAGGTTGCCTGATACTGCATCATCCTCATAATTGTTATGTTAGCGCCCACTATTGCAGCCACTGTGTAAATCCATCTTTTTGAGGTACTTATTCTTTTTCACCAGCCCACACAAGGTAGGTGGTTCAAACCAACCAGCTGCTCCTTGGAAATCGTGTACAGGGTCGCTATGAGTTGAAACCAACTTGATGGCACACAACAACTACTTTATTAGGCATGATGTCGCTCTCTAGGAATTGTGTTAGGTGCCAAGCCGGTTCCAACTCATAGCAACCCTATGCACAATAGAAGGAAACACTGGTCCTGTGCCATCCTCACAATCTTTGTTACACTTGAGCCCATTGCTGCTGCCACTGTGTAAATCCGTCTCATTAGGGATCTGCCTATTTTTTGCTGACCCTCCACTTTACCAGTATGTTATCCTCCACGGACTGGTCCCTCCTGATAATATGTCTGAGGTATGAAAGATGAAGTCTGGCCATCCTGGATTCTAAGAAGCACTCTGGCTGTACTTCCAACACAGATTTGTTTGTTCTTCTAGTAATCCATGGTACTTTTAATATGCTCCAACATCATAACTCAAATGAATCAATTCTCCTGCAGTCTTACTTATTCACTGTCCAACTTTCATATACATGTGAAGCTGTTGAAAATACTATGGCTTGGGTCAGGAGCACCTTAGTTCTCAAACTGACATCTTTGCCCTTGAACATTTTAAAGAGGTCTTCTGCAGCAGGTCTACCTAATGCAATATGTTGTTTGATTTCTCAGCTGCTACTTACATGACCATTGATAGTGAATCCAAGCAAAATGAAGTCTTTGACAACTTCAATCTTTTCTCTATTACGATGTTATTTATTGGCAAGTGGTGAGGATTTGTGTTTTCTTTACACTGAGGTGAAACTCATACTGATGGCTGTGGTCTTTGATCTTCATCAGTAAGTAATTTAAGTCCTCTTTGCATTCAGCAAGCAAGATTATATCCAATCCAGATGTCACATTCTTTTTCATATAATACAGTTTCTCAGACTATTTGCTCAACATACAGATTGAATAAGTATGGTGAAAGAATACAACCCTGGCACACACCATTCCTAATTTAAAACCATTCAGTGTTCCCTTGTTCTGTTTTAACAACAACCTCTTGGTCTACGTACAGGTCCTCATGAGCACAATTAATTGTTCCAGAATACTCTCCACAATGTTGTCCATAGCTTGTCATGGTTCACACAGTCAAAAGCCTTTGCATAGACAATAAAGCACAGGTAAACATCTTTCTGGTATTCTCTGCTTTCAGCCAAGACCCATCTGACATCAGTAGTGAGATCCCTCATTCCATGTCCTAATCTGAATCTGGCTTGAACCTCTGGCAGGTCCCTGTCATTGTACTGTTGCAGTTGTTTTTGAATTATCTTTAGCAAAATTTTACTTGTGTGTTATACTAATGATATTGTCCAATGATTTCCGCATTTAATTGGGTCACTTCTTTTTGAAATGGACACAAACGTGGATCTCTTCCAATCAGTTGGCCAGGTAGCTGTCTTCCAAATTTCTTGGCATAGTTGAGTGAGTGCCTCCAATGCAGCATCAGTTTGTTAAAAGATTTTAATTTGTATTCCATTAATTCCCAGAGCCTTGTTCTTTACCAAGGCTTTCAGTACACATTGGACTTCTTCCTTCAATACTATTGACTCTTGATCATATGCTCTCTCTTGAAACGTTGAACATCAACCATTTCTTTTTGATACATGACTTGATATCCAGGTCTCCAGGAAATGTTCCTCCTAATTATGTGAAGTCCTGGCGTGTCGTTGTGGGTTAATGTGCTGGATTGTAAAGTCATTTGAACCGCAGTCGATGGTTCAAGCTTACCAACTGCTCCTTGGAAACCCTATACTAGGTCATTATGGTTCGGAACCGACTTGATAGCACTTACCAACAACAACAACAATGATGTGCCCTGGTGTGGTACTACAGGATAATGTGCTGGACTGCAATGTCAATTTGAACCACAAGTTTGGCAGTTCAAACCCACCACTCGCTCCTTGGAAACCCTATACAGGATCGCTGTGAGTTGTAACTGATTCGATGACACTTTAAAGCAACAACAATGATGTGCCCAAAGTAGGCAAACTGAAGTCTCACTATTCTCATTACTTAGGAGCATTTATGCTGTACTTCCCCCAAACAGATTTGTTGTGACAGACCATAGAATTTTCAATATTCTTCACCCAAACCATGACTTACATACATCAATTCTTGGTCTTTCTTATTCTTTGACCAGCTTAAGCATACCATGGCTTGTGGCAGGAGCACCTTAATCTTCTAAATGACATCTATGCTTGTATGTAACACTTTAAAGAGATAGTTTGCAGCATGTTGTTTGATCTTGACTGCTACCTTCCTTAGCTTGGATGTGAATGCAAGTGAAAGGAATTTCTTGACAATTTCAGTATTTCATCATAGGGTCACTATGAGTCAAAACCAACTCGTTGGCACCTAATACCAATAGACAATAACGTATCGGGAATGAATCATCATTCATCAAAGATATGGAAATCTGTCACAAGGCAGGGCTGTGGGTACAAATCACAATGTTGAGGTGATAAATAGTATGTCTCCCTGTGTATGGTTTTCAACCTCAGTAGGCACTTTGATTCTTGAAGCTCCAGTTAGTTGTGGTTTTAACAGCTAGGACTGGGACCCGGGCACTCCAACCTGCTCCATCTCTGCTCATTGTCAAGAAGCTAGTTGGCTTTGCACAAAGAGACATTTTACAAATGTTTAAGCTTGTTTGTAACTACTGACCAGTTCCCTGATCCGAGGGAGAAGGGGATGGGCATATACACAGGGATAGCCCTGGTGTGGCGCTCACCAGCCACTTCTTGGGAACCCTGTACAGCATCGCTATGAGTCGGAACCGACTCAACAGCACTTAACAAGTTAGTTTAGGATATAATTTGCTGCTGGGGCCTTTTTCTGCTCATGGCTGGAGAGAGCTGAGCATTGATGTTTGCTATTTACATCACCAGCAGTGATTCTCAGCTCTGGCTGCCCCATTAGAAACACCTGGTATGCATCTGAAAAATGTCCAGGCTTGTAATGGTTAGGGTTCTGTGTCAACTTGACAAGGCCAGGATCTCCAGAGGTTTAGTAATTAAGATATGCTTATTCCCATGGTGATGAACCGTAATACAGGCATGGTTAATTCTATGATGAGTGGCTATGAGCAGCCAATCAATTAAAGGGATGGTTCCTTGGGGGTGCAGCCTGCTCCCAATATAACGGACAGATAGTAGGGACTCTCTTCTGCCAGGGACATGAGACTCTGTAATTTTAAGCCATTCCCTTGATAATAAACTTTTCTCTTTATATATACACATACTTCTCTGGTTTTGCTTCTCTAGAAAACCCGGACTAAGACAAGGCCCCATGCCAAGCCAATTCAATCAAAATCTCTGATGGTGGACCTGAGCATTGGCATTTTATTGTAAAGATCCCCAAGTGAGGAAAGGTTGACTCATTGTTTCAGACCAAAGTGGTTGACTTCTGTGAAGGTTTTCTGGCTGTGGAAAACATTTTCAAGTTCATTAAACCAAGGGCACTCAAAATGCTACTTATAGAAGTAGGCTTTGCTCATCTAAATTCCAACCACAGAGGGGAAATGGAGTTGGCTCTGGATAGTGCTGAGAGGACATCATTCTTAGGGACTGGTGACTGTAACTGCATACTATTCTGTTAACCAAACCAGTGGCCCTGATTCTCATTCCCAGTTTCTTCTCCTGAAAAGAACATTATTAGCCGAGTGTAGTACAGTGGCTGTGGTGGAGAAAAAACAACAACACTGAAGATCTAGATTATAATAATTCTTTACATACAAGTGATTCATTGTGACCCTAAATGAGCTGATTCAACTTTTGAGATCTCCGTTTCCTTACCTTTAAAATGAGCAGAAGTTATACACCTGGCAGAACTATTGTCAGGGTGATAAAAAACGTCTTAGAAAATACTTTGCAAATTATAAATAGTTATAAAACCAGAAGACATTTGTATTATAAAACATGGGATTTGGCAACAAGGGAATTGTATAAAAAAAAACACAAGAGAATTGCCAGGGATTTCTACTACCTAAACACACTGCCACTGAATTGATTTGGACTCATAGCAATGTTGTATCGGGTTTCCAAGGCCATGAATATGTATGGGAGCAGAAAGCCTCATCTTTCTCCCTTGGAGCAGCTGGTGGATATGAACTGCTGACCTTGTGAGTAGCAAGCAGCCCAGTGCTTATCCTACAGGGCTACCAGGGCTCCTTCATCATGCATTAAGCACCTAATAAACCCCTTAGTAGGAATCCTGGTAATATAGTGGATTATGAGCTGGGCTGCTAACTACAAGGTCAGCAGTTCAAATCTACCAGCTGCTTTGTGGAAGAAAGATGAAACTTCCTTGCTCCTGTAAAGATTTAGTCTCAGAAGCCCTATACAAGGTTACTATGAGTCAGAACCGACTTGGTGGCACACAACCACCACCACCGCCAGACCTTAGGTTGGAGGGCAGAGCTTGTTTCAGTGGCAGGAGTTTACTCTTCTACAGGGAGACCTGGTTTGATTCCCAGCCAATGTACTTCAAGTGTGGCCACCACCCAGCTCTCAGTGGAGGCTTGTGTGTTGTTACGCGGCTGAACTGGTGTTAGCAGTGTTTCCTGACTAGGAAGAAAGATCTGGTAATGTATTTCTGAAAATCAACCAAGAAAATCCTAGGGATCATATCCGTCCAGTCCCAGCTGATCCTGGCACAGGACTGTGATAGTT
The DNA here is from genome assembly GCF_000296735.1 of Chrysochloris asiatica. Taxonomy (NCBI): domain Eukaryota; kingdom Metazoa; phylum Chordata; class Mammalia; order Afrosoricida; family Chrysochloridae; genus Chrysochloris; species Chrysochloris asiatica. Next base: position 18,464,555 of record NW_006408544.1, read on the forward strand.
ATGTGTCAAACTTCAGTGATTTGACAGTCAACACATAGCAATCTCCCATGATGAGATCTAATATAATGTGATCACTCCTGTCATGAGGTCATCTTTGAGCAAGCCAGTCAGTCGAAAGGAAGTTTCCTGAGGTGTGGTCTGCTTCCAATATATTAGACACTGGGTCAAAGCTTGCTTGCTTTTTGCTGGGTCTGGACCCTGCATCTGGTTTCTCATAAGACCTCCAGTTTGGGGACTTGAGCCAGCAACCTGCCATATTGTCTAATGATCCTGGGCGTCACCAGAAGCTTGTTATCTTTCCTGCTGACCTTGGAGTCACTCATTTTTGCAGCCAGAAGCCTGCCATTTCACTTGCTGACCTTAAATTCATCAACTTCTTGCTTTTAAAATAAAAGTCATTCTTGTTTCCTTGGCATTTCTAAGAGGAGACTTCTTAAAGGAAATGTTCCAGACAGAGGGAACAATATATTTAAGGCGTAGTGGTTACAAATCAGGTTGCTAATCTCACGGTCAGCAGTTCGAAACTACCAGCTGTTCTGCAGGAGAAAGATGAGGCTTTCTGCTCCCGTAAAGATTTACAGCCTCGGAAACCCTGTATAGGGTCACTATGAGTCAGAACCAACTCCACGGCACATAACAACAACCACAAAAAACAAAGCTATAAAAAAACATGTTCATTGGAAGAACTGAGAGAAGTTCAGCGTAGTTAGAATATATGAAGGGACTTCAAAAAGCTTGTGGAAAAGTAGAATGAAAAGATAATGGAATTATTCCACGAATTCTTTAATGCCCCATCACTGACTAGTGAGTGATTAGGATGGAAAAGAAGCCAAAGGCAAATAATTACAAAGTCATATTTAGAGTTTGGCTTCCAATAGTATTTGCAGGGCTTTACGCAGGGCAATAGAAAAGGGTAGTGACAATGAGATCTATTGTGTTTTAGAAAGATCACTTTTTCTGTTTTTGTGGATTGCTAGTTTACATGGGAGAACATTGGTTTTATACTCATTGTTTCATTGCAATGATTACAATCCCCTCCGTGCATCATTTAACAGTATTTGCTACCATTCCTTCTGTATGGTTTTTTTTCTTTTTTTTTTTTTTTTTTTTTAATGGGGGGGGGTAGGTTTGTGCACCAAAAAACACTCAGGAATATATAATAATTTAAACCAAAGGGTCCTGGCCGTCAGCACACAGCCTTTCTCTTTCCATGAGTCTAGAGTCCTCAACTGCTCTATTTCTCCATGTCATCATCTCTGGTGTCACTGCTTCTCTGGATAGGGTCCCATATTCCGCTTGTGCTCTTCTCCCTTGATGGACCTAGGGTCCTCTGTTCCTGGACTGTAAGATTAACTACTCCCCGCTTTTTGTTACAAAACTTCGACCTTTACAGTTGTGACAATCGAAATTAATCATAACAACTACTCATTATTGAATCTTAAGAATCTCATCCCCATCTCCTTTCACCAAACCTGTCTAGACACCATGAAAACGATTCAGTGTGGATTCTACCTTCCCCCACACACTCTGAAATGAAACTCCCTCTTGAAAATTTATAAGCCAGTTACTTCGTGCCTTTATTACTCCACCCCTATTTTGCTATAGAAAGATCACTCTTGCAGCCATGTTTTAGATTAAATTTGAAAATTGAAAAACTGTTACTGTCATCAAGCTGGATCCAGGCTGTTGGCGAACCCATGCACAAATGTAGCAAAAAGCTGTCTGATCCTGTTCCATCCCCATAATTGGTTGGGTATCAAACCATTGTGATCAAAAGGGTTTCCACTGGCTGGTTTTCAGTAGATCAACAAGCCTGTCTTCCTAGTCTACCTTAGACTGGAAGCTCTACTGAAACTTACTCAGCATCATAGCAAAACCCTCCACTTAGGGACAATGATGGTTGGGATTAGAAACCAGGTCTTGTGTGTGGAAGGTGAGTATTCTACCACTGAACAACCATAGCCCACTATGGGGAAACCAGAGGTATGATATTGTTGCTGTCCTTAAGTGCCATCAAATCAGTTCCCAACTCATAGAGAGCCACTATAGGGCTTCCGAGGTGCTACTGATAAGTTTGAACTGCTGGCCTGGTTACAATCAACCTTGAAGTCCTGCAGTTGTTAAAAATTCATGGTGCTGGTAATTCCAGATGATGTTGACTTGTATTCAGATAGTGGCAGTAGAAATCAAAAAGTGAATGGATTTGAGATGGAATACCAAAGGGTGGGCAAAGGCTAAGAAATGGCCAGAAAGGTTGGGGGAAATCCAGAACTGTGGTGTCATGGAAACCAAAATAAGTGCATCCCAGGAAAGGAGTGTTAAATACTGACCACAGGGTATGTTGCAAAGACTGTTGCAAGTTCTAATGGGAGTTGAATACCCGTCCACCCCCTACCCACTATTATCTTTCCACATCTGATCTTTATTTCTCTTTGGAGGTTGGAGGCCTTGCATATAAACATCTGAAAATGATAACATCAGCAAATTATACTGTAATTATTTTATTATTAGTAATATGTGCTTCATACTACAACACTGTATGAAATGTGTATTACTAACAATAAACAAAAATAAATGGTTATAAGTTTGGTTCATTGTAATTTGAATGTGTTGTAACTATAGAACTACCTGAACTCTTTCCAGGATGAGGAAAATAAGGTCTGGAAATGTTTACAAGGTTTATGATCAAGGAGATGAGGTCCTCATTAGTATGGGAATCAGGACTGGGTAGAAGTATGGGGCTAGAACTAGGCATAAATTGCTGTGGTGGCATGGAGTTGTTACCTACCACAATCTGAGAGATTAGGGAAGAATTCCAGGAAGAGGCATTACCTAAGTGAAGTCCTCAAGGACAAAAAAATTTGAGTCAGGTGAAGGGGCAGAGAAGGCAAAAATGGGTTGAGAATTGTATAGGTGCAATTGCTCTTTGGCAACACTAAAAATAGCCATGAACTTGGGCAGTTACTTTATCCATTTCTCTGTCTATAAAATGGGGATAACATTGATAAAACTTGTCTCCCCAGACTTTCCATGAAGATTGAGATAATTTCCGCAAAATACCTGGTCCACATTAGGAATTCAACCTATGATAGTCCACTGCCCCCTCATTAAAACATCACAACAAAACAATACTTTTCAGGTTTAAAAAAATGAATTTAATCTCTCTCTAGAAACAGTGCACCGATTTTACAAATGTCCGCGTTTAGTTTTCAGTACAGCTAGGGCGGTACAGCACACCACCTCAGTACCTGCACCTTTGGAAGAGAAACCAGACTGCAAAGGGTACTGAGTACAGAAACTATGGGAGCTTGGAATGAAAAGAAAAAAAGAGCAGAAATGGTTAGTGTGAGCAAACATCTGACATGCCTGTTAACAGCTGATATGGTAATTTGAGGGGGAGGGAGAACACAGACAAGGAAAAACTTCCACTTGGGTACAATGTGATGGAGTTTGCAAACTGTTATTTCACCCCCAAATTAATAATAGCTAGTATAGAACAAAACATTTTAAGAGTGCATGGTTTGTACAAGTTTGTTTTCTCTTGTAGTTTTTGTAAAAAAAAAAAAAGATATCAAAACCTTCATATCTTTAAATATATATATATATTTATATGTATACACAGGTGGCTTTTTCATTATTACTTTTTATAGCACAGTGTTTGCAGACGCAGAGGATTTCTGCAGATTCAGGACTGTGCACATGGTGCATAGCCTGAATGAACAAAGCTTCCAGATTTCTTTTATCAACTGAAAATTTGAAGCTGTAATTCTTTCACCTCCTAAATTTTCCATACCCTATAAACCCCTGTTGTTGTTGTTGTTGTCAGGTGCCATCGAGTCAGTACCGATGCATAGCGACCCTATGCACAACAGAACAAAACACTACTCAGTCCTGGGCCAACCTCACAATTGTTGCCACGCTTGAGTTCACTGATGCTGCCACTTTGCCAATCCATCTCGCTGGGGGTTTTCCTCTTTTTCTCTGACCCTCCACCTTACCAAACATGATATCCTTCCCAAGTGACTGGTCCCTCTTGACAATATGTCCCAAGTGTGAGACGAAGTCTGGCCATCCTGGCCTCCAAGGAGCACTCTGGCTGCACTTCTTCCAACACAGATGTGTTTCTTCTTTTGGTAGCCCATGGTATTTTCAATATTCTTCTCCAACACCATAACTCAAATGCATCAATTCTTCTAGGATCTTCCTTATGCACTGTCACACTTTTGCATGCATATGAGGTTATTGAAAATACCATGGCTTGGGCCAGGCACACCTAATACCCTAAAAATGCAGCATGAAGACTCTGATACTCTACCTTCATGCATGGATGGGAAAGGAAATGACTTGGTTTGTAACTTTTAACTTCTTACTTACATCCAGTGAATCTATGAGTTAGGGAGAGGGATGGGACGGCTCACAGTTCTGTGCATGCTTCCCTTCCCACCACCACCTGACCGGACAATGATTACATACCCTCTCCCGATTCCATGCCTTCAAAACACCCAGGCTTCTTTCTCATGGCTGAGGAAATCTCAGAGGCTCTGGACAATCTGCAATGTTTCTGTGAACAGCTTACTGTCCCGTTTGCATTAGTTTTCAACGACCATGTAACAAAAATTTGACTCAAACCTATGAAAAAATGTTATTTCCCTTTGGCCACTAGAAAACTTGAGGTTGAACACGGTCACGTCTGCAAAGCGCTGATAACGCATCCTGGTGAATTTCCCATGATGCACGTGGTGACTCCTACACAATGGATGATGCAGAAATGTTGCTTCATTCGAATGAAAATTAAATAGAAGTGTTTTATAAAGTGCTTACATTGAACCTGTCTTCCCAGCCAGCCTCATGTCCCCCTTGTTCCTGCCAAAATGAACTACGTGCAGTTCCTTAAAATCTCCATGCTGTCTCATGTTCTTTTGTCTTAGCTCCATTGCCTCTACCAGCAGCAGCCTGAATACCCTTACTGAATTTTTAAGATTTAGCTTAAGGCCACTTCTCTGATGCCATTCCTGACCCCATTCTTCATCTTCATCCCCTTTGTCCTCTGTGCCCCAACAGTATTCTGCATAGACTCTGTCACGTTTTTCTTCCCACATATGTCTTTCTCTTCTGATTCTGTGAGATCCCTATGGACAGACAGACCTTTATATTTGCAGAGCCGGGCACACAGTTGGCACCTAGCTAAGTTTCAGTGTAATCACATAGGGAATTGGAGGGATTGATAGTACTTACTGCCATAAACTTAAGTCCCACCCATCCTCTTTTTGCCAGGTGAAGGTGAGGCTACTTCACTCTGTGGTACTGTAGGAAAAGTACTGGACTGCTACCCGAATGGTTGGCAGTTCAAGCCTACCAGCCACTCCTTTCTGCTCCTGTGAATGTTTACAGCCTTGGAAACCTTATATAAGGTTGCTGTGAGTCAGAACTGACTTGATGACAGTGGATTTGGGTTTTGGAAGTTCATCAAGAGTCAAAAGGATTCCTGGTGGTGCTTAAGTGTGTGGCTGGTAACCAAAAAGTTGGCAGTCTGATCCCACCCTGAAGCTTTGTAGGGTGATCCGCTCAGGTAAACATCACATCCTAGGACACCCTCAGGGGCTGTTCTGTTTTGTCACATGGGGTCACTATGAGTCAAAATTGACTTGAGGGCACCCAATAACAGCAACATCAAGAGTAAGTAAATAACTTTTTAGTTTGTCTTGTTTTGGCCAGTGCATTCATAATCGCATCGGAAAGACAGGCTTAGGTAGCACATTTCATATGATGCTCAGGCAGCTGCAAGTAGTCCCCCTGAGAAGCAGAAGGGAGAAAAAGGACTAGGTACCACTTCTTTTAAACAGAGAAAATACTGTGTGCTGAATTTATTTTCTGCCCCCTTCTGACATTTTCTCTAAGGTTCCTTCGTGCGCTATAGTACGACTCTTTGATCCATTACTGGCTGCAGGCTGATCTATGATGGGCACAACAGCCAAAAGGCAACAGAAACGCAACTACATTTCAGGAGGTTCAAAAGTTCCCCAAACTTTTAAAATGTCCCATTAGTCTAGAAAGTCTAGTCCTTCCAGTTGTGCATTTTCTCTGTTTTCCAGCAAAGTCTTTCTGCAGGTACTGGGGGCTTGAGGGAGCGTGGACCCGATCCCTCGGATTGCATCTGATTTATTGCCATTCAGCATTATGAGGATTTCTGTTTGTTTTTGTGAGTTGTTCCTGTTGTTGCTCTCTTTCAAACTGCTGTTGTAGAGTATTCAGGAAACGTGATGTCTTTCAGAGCGTGGTGACGTTTGTTATAATTTTGAGCTCTCAGGTTGTATCGTTCTGACTTATCCATTTATTTTTCCCCAGGCAGGATCAGACTGAAAGTTAGAAACTAAGCGTTCATTACGGTTGTCATTTAATTTCCCAGGAAATCCAGATGATTTCTTTGGAAGCAGGATACAGAAAAAGTACTTTAAAGTTCAGTGGTTGTTATTTTGCTTTTCTTCAGTCAAAAATAATTTAACTTTCCATTCTTGTAAGAATAGCAGTAAGTGATAAGGCTCCATAGGAGTTGGCCACCTGTTCTTTAAATTCGGTTCGTTACTGATCACTCTAGGTTCATTGCATTTCATTGCTTAATAAATACTTCAGGACTATCAACACATGCATACCATAAGGAAATTGGTGCACAGGGTCCCGACCCACTTGTTTCCTCAGAGGTTAGGAGACCATGAGTGATGTAGGAACAGGGTGCTAAAACTTCTCAATGTCTACCTGAAAATTCAAAGGGTATCTATCATGCTGATGAGACAGTGAAGCTTCACCTAGTTGAGGGATGGGGTTGGTATTTGCTTAAATGAGTCAAGTTCCAGGTATGTTAAGGTTAGACATACTGCCCCCTACTTAAGCCAAAACCTTTTGTGTCTTATCTTGGCCCTAGTAGTCTCGTGTGAGTGAAGTGGCAGTACAGCAGGGAAAGAGTTAAGAAGAGACCACACCTTGGATGAGAGAACCAGTGGGACTGGATTCCTCCTGGGGCTGCAGAATTATGTTTCCTGTGGTGGAACCCCACCCACCATGGCCCAGGAAAAACAAAAAAAAGTGTCCATTATGAAAAAAAAAAAAATCTATATTTATACAGAGTTTCTTCTTTTATTTACAAAGTAGTAGTAAACCAAATTCCTGGTGAGCATATATACGTCCAACGTACTGCAATATTACTGGTGCCACTTCCCTTCTCAAAGGACTTCTGGTTTGGCTAACTTGTCCGACTTTAGTCAAAAATTAGTTTCACCTATATGAACATATGGTGGTGAAAAAACCCTACTTATTACTTTAAAATAGTTTCCCTACCTAAAGGAAATGGTAGGAAGTGAGGAGAAGGGAGAAACAGAGACACAGTAAAACCTATTCCACTGTCCAATTCCTCATCACAGCATGTCTCCAAGTTCAGTGCTAGGATGAACTTGGGCTGTTCTGGGAACGTTCTCCACTTAGCTTTGTACGCAAGGATGGCACCCTTCATGGCGCTGCGGAGTAAACTTAGTGATTTCAACCCATGAATCCTGAAGGAAGCTAGTTACTCAAGAGTTGAACATTTAAAACTAGGAGCAGCTGAGGTGCTGGCATGTTCTGACGTGAGCTCTTAAGTGCTGCTGGCGCTGTATAAAGTCTGCACACTGACGTGAACCACAGAACAGAAAGCCCAGGTACAAGTCATGGCCATGGCCAAGTGGAGGGCTTTTCCTGCCTGCCTGGAGTCTCAGGGACAGCCAGAGGTGGAAAAGATCTGCCTCCTCCACTGGGTATTTGTACAATCCATGGTATCTGTGTTCTGAGTCAAATTTCTGAAGACTTCTCTGAAAACTACAGATACCCCTCTTGTGCACTGTCTTAAAATATATTTATCTTTGTGTATTTGAACAAAAGCCATTGATGTGCACATGTCTCTACAGATTTCTCTCTCTCACAAGCACACACACACACAAGCACACACAGAGTCTTCATGGAGAACCAACCAAACCCACAGCTCTTGAATTAATTCCAACCCCACAGGACAGAGTAGAACTGTCCCCACTGGGTTTCTGAGGCTGTAAGTCTTTACAGAAGCCAACTGCCACATCCGTCTCCCACGGAGCAGCTGATGGGTTCAAACAACTGACCTTTTTGGGTCGCAGCCGAACACCAGAACCACAGTGACACCAGGGCTCCTCCACGGAAAGCCAAACATACCGAAAATAAATACTTTCACTTGTGTAAATTATTTATAGAACTAGTCTTATTCTTGAAATATGTTAATAAATAATCTAAATGCAGAAAGGGAGTTCGAAATCTTTTTCTACTTATGTTGATAGATAGCCACAAAGTATAATTATAATTTTATTTACAAAAAACCAAAAGCACCAAACCTAACAAAACCCCCCAAGAAACCAAACATCCTCTGTAAATACAGTTTCTAAATGATGAGTAAGCTACTCTGTTTCCCTCGGCCCCAGTTTGGTTATGAACATTATGTTAGTGACTTAGCAGTAGTCATTCCATGAATTCTTCATGGATAGTGCAGCCAGTTAAAAAGTGTATAAAACATTATACATAGAAAAACTCTCACATCCTTTGGATGTTTGCAGTTCATCATAACTTTGTGGTTACCTTTCTCCAACATAAATTAAAAAAGAGAGATAGAAAGAGAGAGAGAGAGAGAGAGACATTCTCACACACACTCACACAGGTCCACATACAGAAACCAGGCATCCAATACACCATCCAGAGAGTACTCTGCAGGGGACTGAATTCCATGAGGCACGAAGAGTGTGGTCCCATCCTCAGGGCAGTCCATCATCTTCAAGGCTTAATGCCACTCGCTGGGGGGAGACAGAGCAAAGAAATCATCATTAGACCCAAGGTAGCTACTATTTGTTGAGTATCCACACAGTACCAGACATTTAATTACTTTGTAGGTATAGCTCATATTATCTTCAAACAACCCCGAGCCAGGATTTGTCAGATTGATTTTACAGGTAAGGACACTGAGACTCAATGAGCTTACGCAACATTTGCCCTAGATCACATAGCAAATGGGTGAACTTGAGGCCCATCCAAAAAAACTTACAGCCCTCGAGTCAATTCGGACCCATAGCAACCCCATAGGACAGAGTAGAACTGCGCCATAGGGTTTCCAAGGCTGTGTATCTTTATGGAAGCAGATTATCACATCTCCCTTGTGTGAACTTGAGCCAAGGTCTCTGTAAGTCCAGGGCGGTTGCTTTTCCATCATTTTAGCCTGTCTCTTCAAAAATGAGGCTAAACCTTCTTAATCATCCCTTACAAGGTTTTAGGTCTGGACACCTTTAGTAAGTTAGCTTTGGCTAAGTACTAGACCCCAGGCTATTAGCGACTTATCTTCAGCATGCTAATCACAATTAGGAAGGTAAATCTCCTGCATCCCTCCCAACTAGTGATACAGAATTGGAAGGCAACGTAACTGGTCAATTAAATGCAATCCCTCTTTCTCTTAGCCCTACATTCCAGTCATTAGATGCTAGACTCCGCTCTACCACAGTGGCTGCGCACTAGACAATGAGCTCACTGTGGACAAGGACTCAAGTTCTTCCCTAACCTGATGTGAAAGCTAATTCTACGTCTTAGATTCAAGACAGTTCTTCAGAGGACAACACTTGAAATGTACAGATGGTATTTGAGTTCCCTATGCATCCTTCTGAGTTTTTACTTCCCCTGACTATACATCTAGCTTTCCCCAATGGGTTCTGATGTAACCTGGTCTCCTAATCTTCTGTTTCCTGGATACCTTCTTTTAGATAATCTGTTATTTAATACCTATCTTAAATTTGTTGGGAAAAGCTTTATTGAGATATAACTCAAGTGCTATACAGTTCATCTATGTAAAGTACACAATTTGGTGTTTTTTTTTATAAAACATGCTCACAAGCAACTGTCACCACACTGTAGTTTGAGAACATTTTCATCTTCCCCCAAAGAAACTCTGGAGCAATTGTCAGTGACTGCTCATTCTCCCTCAATATCTTTCTCATAGCTGTGTGGATTTGAGCCAGCCACCTCACCTCTCTGAGCCTTAGTTTCCTCATCTGTCAAATGGGAATAATAACAGAACCTCCCTCCTAAGATTATTGGGGAATCAAATGAGATAATGCATGTAAGTGCTTAATACAGTACTGAACACACATAGGGCCTAGTATATTCTATACCTGTCAGCACAAAACAAAACAAAACATTTTACACATTCTACATACGATACTTCCGTGGGAGAAAGATGAGGCTTTCTGCTCCCATAAAGCTTTACAGCCTCTGAAATCCTGTACAGGGTCGCTATGAGTCGGAACCTACTCCATGGCACAAAGTAACCCCACTGCCTATCAAACCATCTATGGACTATTTGTAGTTTTGTGTGAAGGTCGTAGCCTTGCTCCAATAGCAGAGATATTTGAGACTATCTTCTCATTCAGCTACTTTCCCACTCTCTTCAAGAAAGATCTTTCAGGCCAAAAGACAGGGCCCAGAGTGACGGAGGAGCTGCCTGAAAAAGGGGCAAGGGAGAGAACCTTAAAAGAGAAAAGTCTGTTGAGAATACTGATTTTCAGAGCTTCAAGGTTATTGACCTTGTGTGATAAAATGGATACAGGAGGAACCAATCCCTGAAAAAGGACATCATGCTTGGTAAAGTAAAGGGTCAACATAAAAGAGGAAGACCCTCAATTAAATGGATTGATGCAGCAGCTGCAAAAATGGGTTCAAACATGGCAACAATGGTGGGGAGGGTCCGGGACTGGGCAGTGCTTTGCTCTGTTCTTCACAGACAGTTGATACCATACGATAGCGGGAAAAGTGTGGGCTTTTGTGTAAATGCAGACTGGAAGCTCAAAGTTGATTCTGCTGCCTCCTGGCTATGTGACCTTGCTGTTGCTGTTGGTTGCCCTCTAGTTGTTCCGTGACCTCACCTCGTAGAAGCAGATCGCCAGGTGAGCCTTCAGAGGTGTTCCCAGGTAGATTTTAACCTTTTGGTTAGCAGTTGGGCTGGTAGTTACAAACTGCTGACCTTACGGTTCGCAGCCCAATACGTAACCACTATGCTGCCTCTAGAGTTCCTTAAGTGACCTGAGACAACTTAGTTAGTTTTGAGTCTCAGTTTCCTCATCTGCAAACCGAGACACATACATCAACTTAATAAGGTTATTAGCCAGACAAAAAACAACCCAAACTCATTGACACTGAGTTGATTCTGACCCTGTACTGGGATTCTGAGGCTGTCCATCTTAATGGGAGCAGAAAATCTCATGTTTCTCCTGAGGAGTAGCTGGTGGGTTTGAACTTCTGATCTTGTGGTTAGCAGTCCAATGCCTGGTCATTATAAAAATTAAATATGAAAATGTTTGCAAAACACATGGTATCCCACCCTACCCCACTGCCTCTGAGTGGATTCCATCTTAAAGCGACCCAACAGGGCAGAGTGGAACTGCCCAAAGGGTTTCCCAGGCTAGAAACCATGATGGGAGCAGTCAGTCTCATCTTTCTCCCGCAGAGCAGCTGGTGGGTTCAAACCTCTGTCCTTGCAGTTAACCCACCACTTAACCCACTGTGCCACCGGGGCTCCTTGACACGTGTTGTTGTTGTTGTTAAGTGCTGTCGAGTCAGTTATGACCCTCTATAGTGTTTCCGAGGAGCAGCCGGTGAGTTTGAACCGCCAACCTTGCAGTTCAAACAGCTTTGCAGTCTGGTGCATTAACCCACAGCGCCACACCAGGACTCCTGACACGTGGTAGGTGCTCGTTAAAATTTTGATTTCCTGACTCTTGTATTCCATTTGTCTACCGCAACCGACAGCAGCTTCTTACATGGCTTTACACTTGCCAGGAACAGCTCCTCCTGGATCAGCTACTTCCTGCCCTGGAAATAACGCCACTTGGCTATAGAGAGTGCGACATCATTCACACAGTGCTCTTACATGTGTAATCTAATTCGAACTTTACAAACTTGGGAGGCGGGTAAGATAAGGGTTATTATTCCCATTTTACAAATAAAGTGTGATGGGAGAAAGGCTTAGATTACAGGGCGGTGGAATAGCGAAATGGGGAGTCATTGGCTCAGTCCAGGCTCAATGCTTCTTCCACGGGACTCCATGCTCTCTCTGATCTTTAAAAATTGGTTATACAACCATTTGCTGACGTTGGCTGCGGTTAAGGATCCTCAAGACCCTCTGCTAACTCTCCCCACAGGCTCTGCTTCATTTCTCCCATCTCCCCTTCAAGAACAATGTGCTACAGCAGTTCTGTGCTCTGTCCCATACTTGATTTCTCCCACATGCTATTTCCTTAGTCTGCAACTAGCCCGTGTTTCGTCTTTGCCCCCGACACCCAGCTTACAGTCTGCATCCTTGTAACATCAGAAAGCCTGCCAGCATTGGCTCTGCCTGGCTGGTTCCACGCCCTCACTCACCAGCCCCTCGGACTCAGAGTGGCTCGGCCCTACCTTGCACTTGACGACAGGCAGCTCGGAATGAGGGTTCTTCGGGAGTTGGTGCAGCTGTGACCTTGGTTCCCCCGGCAAGACAAAAAGCTCCTTGAGGGCAGGGGCTGGGTCTTCCAGTTCTCTGGTCTCCCCAAGACAGGGCTCTGCCCACAGTGGGCGGTCAAAGCTGCTGATTGCCTGACAGGGGGATGGACTGGATGACCTCTGAGGTCACACTCAGCCCCCTGACTCTGCTACACAACAATGACATCTGCTCTAGCCACTTGGTGGTCCTTGCTCCCCCCAAAAGCCATGCTCTGTTGTGCCTCTGTCTGGGATGCCATTTCTCTCCTTCTCTGCCTGGAAAACGGCTTTTAATGTTTCAAGGACACACTTTACCTGCTTGATTTCCTAAACAACCTTGTTGATGTTTCCATAGCATTTTTCCAACAAACATTTAGTAGCAGCAGTTAAGCTGTGCTAGGCACCAGGGAAAGAGATTCATCAGACAATCCTGCTCTCAAGGAGCTCACGGTCCAGTGGGGAGACGAGTAAGTAAAACAATTAACTAGACAACAGTGTGACAGGTGCTGTGATGGAGAAGAGGCCCAGAGGACTATGGGAGAACACAGCAAGTCAGAGAACGTTTCCTAGAAGAGAGAACTCCTGAGCTTCCACCATGGCACTTGGCACATAGTTGTTCAAGAACATTAGCATTTCTACTCCCCCACCAGCTCCCTGGGGGCAAGTGCCACCAGTCCTTATTTACTTTTGAACACTTGATACATCTAATGTGGTGCTTGGCACATAATTGGCATACTGTGTTTGATGAAAGGAATACATTTAAATTGAATGGCCAAGATTACAACTTCCAGACCAAAGGTTTTCTTAAAACTTACTCTGCAGAAATGAAGACTTTACTGCTAGGAAGAGGCCTCTAGGTACAAGGTGGTCCTATTGCTCTTCCACCCCAACCACTTGCCCTAGCATTTTTGTGTCCCCGGGGCCTAGAACAGTACCTGGCTCATGGTAGGTTCTTGATAAATGTTTGAGGAAGGAAGGGAGGGAGGAAGACGGAGCGGGAAGGAAGATGAGAGGAAAGGAAGGCATTCTCTAACAAGGAATACTTACTGCCGGATAGACATGGCCAATCTGAGCAGTCCGTCCTATATGGAGTTCATCTTCATCCTCTTCTTCTGTTGTTTTCCTGTATACTGGGTTGTCAAAATTCATGCTCTTGGTGTTCTTCCGCTTCCAGTTCCTCCAGATCAAGTAGCCACTCATGCACAGCAGGGCTATGACACCTGGAAGAAAGGACACATTACACTGGACCTTCCAGCAGGCTCCCACCTGCTACTCAGACATCAATGCATTTCTTGCCACCTGTTCCTCAGGCTGTTTCTGCGGGGGTTTTTTCCGATGCCTGCCTGGAATGCCCTTCTCTCCCTCATTAACAACTCATCCTTTAAGATTCAGCTCAAAAGTGAAGTCCCACCCAAAGGCTCTAGGCATTCATAGTGCTCCCAGGCCATGGGTACCTTACTTTGCATATCTGTACCCTAAACTTGGTGTAGTCCTGGTATGGCGCTGTGGGTTAATGCGCTGGACCACAAAGTTGATTCAACTGCAAGATCGGCGGTTCAAATTCACCAGCCGTTCCTTGGAAACCGTATACAGGGTTGCTATGGGTTACAACCAACTCACCAGCACTTAACAACAACAAACCCTCAAGCAGGGAGCCCTGGTAGTGGATTGTGAGCTGGAGTGCAAACCGCAAGGTCAGCAGTTCGAATCTGTGGGAGAAAGATGAGACTCTCTGTTTCTGTAAAGATTTATAGCCTTGGAAACCCTATGAGTCGGAACCAACTCAATGGCACACAACAACTACCACCCTCAACCAGACTGAACCCTTGGAAGGCAGGAGCTTCTACTGATGTCTCTCTGTCCAGTGTCATGCACTGCGTAGGTGCTCACAGTAACACATGCAAAACGAATGCATGGATTTCCTCCCCATGTTTGCCCTAACACTGCTGCTTTCCAGGTGTTCTCTAAGTAAACTGTCCTCTCCCCAAACTGGAGTATGGGGGGTGCAGCGTTTATTTCCCAAACTGTGTTCTGCTAGAAGAGGCACATCTCTAGAAGGAGACCAGCAGGACCACCCAGGCTCTGAGTTAGAATAAATGAATAATTTAATGAGTAAAAGAGAACGCGCTCTCCAACAGAACTAGGCAAAAATAGGACAAGCAGTTTCCTAAGGGCCTAGGACAGACTCTGGACATTCAAGTGGAGTCTGCTGAAGTCTCGGATGCTGTAAAAGAGGTTTCTGCTTTAGCAAGACTCGAATAATTAATACCCATTCAAGGCAGGAACAAGGCAAGGATACCTGATGTTATTGCTACTACTTATTACCCTGGGCACCCATCCAATCCAGTCAGGACAGATAAAGAATCGAAGGGCATATAAAGATGGGAAAGGAAGACCCATAACTGTTATAAGAACTATCTGTATGTTTAGAAAAGTCTTAGAGAAGCAGATGAAAACTATTAGAAATCATTTTAGTCAGTAATCAATATAAAAAAATCAATAGCTTGCTTATTAACCAGTAATAACCAATTAAAAATGTAATGGAATAAAGACACAATCATAATAGGCCCAAAAAACTCTATAAAATACCTAGGATAACCTAGCAAAAAATACATATGTCGTATACAAGCTATTAAATTCTACTGAGAACATATTTTTTTAAAGATTCAAATAAACTGTTGTTATTAAGTGCCATTGAGGTGGTTCAAATTCACAACAACTCTGTATAGGGTTGTTGTTATTGTTGTTGTGCACCAATGAGTCGGTTCCAACCCATATCAACCCTGTATTGGGTTTCCGAGGAGCAGCTGATGAGCTTGAACTGATGATTTTGTAGTTCAAACCAACTTTGCAGTCCAGTGCATTAACCCACAACACCACACCAAGGCTGCAAATCTTTGCAGGAACAGAAAACCTCATCTTTCTCCCAAGGAGTGGCTGGTGGGCTCAAATGACTGACTTTATGGTTCGGAGTCTAGTGCTGTTCCTATTGAGCCACTGAGCTCTCTTTCAAATAAACAGACATGTATATTCCTGGATGGGAAGGTTCAATATTATAAAAATGTAAATTCTCCCCCAGCATCAAAATACATCTTTAAAGCAATCTCAAAAGTTCTATCATAATTCTTATTTACAAGATGATTCTAAAGTTCATTAGAATAGAGGCTAGGCAAAAATAGCTAAGATAATGTTGTGAGACTAATAATGTCCTGGCGGTGGTGGTGGTGATGGTGGTGTGCCATGGAGTCAGTCCAACTTACAGCACCCTGTTGTATCAGGTTTGCAAGGCTATAAATCTTTACAGGAGCAAAAAAGCCTCATCTTTCTCCCAAGGAGCAGCTGGTGGATTCGAACTGCTGACCTTATGGTTAGCAGCTCAACTCGTAATCTACTGCTACCAGAGCTCCAATAATGTCCTACAGATATTAAAATGTATATAGAAACAGATAGACAATCAGTAGAGGAGAATAAACAGTCTAGAAGCAGATCAAAGTATATGTAGGTATGTGGTTTATAATAAAGATGACAATTCAAGTCAGAAGGAAAGCATAGATTGTTTAAAAAAATGTTGTTGTTAAGTGCCATCGAGTTGGTTCGGACTCATAGTGACCCTGTATAGTATTTTCAAGGAGTGGTTGGTGGGTTTGAACCACTGACATTGTGGCCTACAGCGCCACACCAAGACTCCATTTAATCAATAGTTTTGGGAAAACTAGTAAGGCATATGGGGGCAGGGAAGAGTTAAATCCCTACCTCACACCATACACCAAGATAAATTCTACACTGATTAAACTTGTAAATACTAAAATAATGTTTAAAGTAGAAGAAGAAAATATTGAAACATATTTTAATAATTTAGAGTGAGGCAGAACATCCTAAGAAAGATGCTAAACCCAGAAGTCATAAAACAAAAGACCAAAAACATCTGATACTTAAAAATTTATACATGGCGAAAGATACCATAAACAAATTTAAAGTTCAAGTAGTGGATGAGGAAAAATATTTTAATAAATATTGCAAAGGTTTTATATTCGTTATATAAATTTCAATATATATTGCAAAACTTTAATCTTCATTATCAATAAATATTCCAACAAAAAATAGGAAAAGACAGTGAATAGGCAATTCATAAGGAATAAAATACAAATGGCCAATAAACTTAAGAAAAGATGCTGAACCTCACAAGAAAATTTCAGGAACCTAATATTCATCCTTCATTCCTCAAATGAACAGAAGTTAAAAATATTGACTACATCAGAGGCGGATATATCAGGAGATAGCATGCACATGCCTTTTTATAGAGTTAAAAATATTGACTACATCAAGAGGTGGATATATGAGGAGATAGTATGCATATGCCTTTTTATAGAGCAGCACTAAACAACATTTGGAGGATTTTCCACTCATTCACTCAAAATAAGCCTGGAACAACTGAGCTGATGAGCACAGACAATGAATAGGAGTATGAATGAGGGGGTGGAGTGGTGGGACTGGATCCTGAGGTGCCTGTGTGCCAAGCTAAAAAAACAAATTTAATCAGGACTGGGAGTAGGCAGGGAGGCTGCCAGGGCAGCAAAAGTCAATGGACCAAGTTTTCTATCTACAGGTGCTGTGGGATACAGCACTGGACCACAAGGACAGTGTGAATCACAAGGTCGGCGGTTCAAACTCACCAGCTGCTCCTCTGAAACCCAATACATGGTTGCTATGAGTTGGAACAGACTTGAAGGCACTTAACACCAACAGTGTTTTTTTCACAGGCCCTCGGCAGAGTCTTTCATCTCTGCCCAGTAACATGAGGCCCCACTCACCCATGGGCACGATGATCCCAATGACAGCAGCAGTGACTGTTGAACCCATCTTGCCACCTTCATTCCCATCTGCAAAACACAGACATTTGTAGGATGATGCCCATCACTGAACAACCAAGACCAAGAAACTACCCAACTGTTTCTTGCCTTCATTTCAAAATAATGATCCTGGCTAATATTTAGTTCAGTCTCTCCAGATCCCTTCAAAACTCTGGAGAGGCAAGCAAGGCAGGGCCTATTTCCATTTCAGAGACGGAGAAATTGAGTCTTACTGAGGCGTTTGGGAAATCACAGAGGTGCAAAGCTGGGACTTGAACCGAGGCCTCATGACTGCAAGTTCCATGCCCTTCCCTCAGCATCATGGTGGGACTATGTCTGGCAGGGTGAGCACGTAAGTCTTTATATTGTGGCTGACTGGGCCAGTGGCCTTTTACAGCC
Source organism: Chrysochloris asiatica (assembly GCF_000296735.1). NCBI lineage: Eukaryota > Metazoa > Chordata > Mammalia > Afrosoricida > Chrysochloridae > Chrysochloris > Chrysochloris asiatica. The sequence continues at coordinate 18,482,347 of NW_006408544.1, forward strand.
AATAGTTACTAATTTGTCAGTTGTTTTTGGTGGACCTGTCCATCTGCACTAATTTATAACCATGGACAAGTTATTTATTGCATTATATATTACATTATATGTATATAATGCTCTATTTTTTGATCTTTGAAATGAGGATAATGATATTACCTACCTCCTAGGGATACTGTGAAGATTAAGTGAGGTCATTCATGTAAAATGCTTAGCACAATGCCTGGCACAGCGTTGTCTAGTTGAAAGAGGGCAGGGAATGGGATTTGGGTGTAAAAAATCACATTCTAAATGGAAAAATGCTTTGAAAATGTACCATATATTTAAAAATGTATATTATGTAATCTTTCTTTCAAGCTTATAATCATCATCAACACAGTCCTCTGAGGCATGAAGAGGAGCCAGCGTTTCCATTCATTCCAATAGGCGATGACTCCCCACAGGCAATGGCCCCAATTCCATCTCTGCTTGTCTGCTTCTGTGAGTCATTGCAGGGAGCCTAAATATTATGCGGAGAAAAGAGCTAGACTGCTTACAAAACCAACTGTGGGAACGCTCTGTCCTCTCACTCCGGGGCTCAAGCCCAAAGCCTGAGGAAGCCAGAGGTGAGGCTCTCGGTCTGAGGCTCTGTCCCAGCTGAGAGGGGCTGGAGTTCACACGTTTCACTTGTATTTCCACACTTGGGGGTAAATGTTCAACTCTGAAAATCCCAACCTATGCTGGTAAAACAAGCTCAGTTAGAAAGATGCTACCATGCAGCTTGGTTTCTGGGCCATCCACGTATGGGAAAAAAACCCAACAACTTTAAAAGATAGTTTATCCTTTTCAAAGAACTCCCCCTGGCAGGTAACTCAATTAAAAAGACATTTGGTGGTTAATGAGACAGAGTATTTCTAGCAGTGACAATTACTACTCCTGATGATTTAGTAACTGCTAAACTTAATTATTTCCATCTCAGGGTTTGGAAAGAGGCATGAGCAAGAACATAGTTGTATATATTACTATCTGGGGAGCCTACTGAGAGCTTCTGAAGTTTCTAACACGGGGAACACGCCCTCATACACACATCAGCATAAGCACTTCTGGTGGGTGATGCTGCCTCCTTTGTCGCTCAGGGAAATTTATGAAAGGTGAGGGGGACAAACTGAAAGCCGAGAGAGGGGAAGGTGGTGTCCTTCAAGACGCTCTATAAGTGAGGTGCACCTCAAGATTCCTAAATCGCAGTTGGGACTCCCTGCCCTCTTTGCTTCCTCCTCTGAGGTATTCAGCATTCCTTTAGCTCTGGTCTGACCTCTTCTCACAGGTGCTTCCATCCTGACTTTCCTAGAGCCCTCCCAAGTCACGGAAGAGATGGAGCCTCATTTCCTTACAGTGCTGCGAGTGGTTGCTGGTTGCAGGGCTTGCAGTGGACGGACTGATGCTGGGAGCCCTGGGGGCACTAGCTGAGCCTGGGACTGAAGTGGCCTGGCTCTGTGGCAGCGGCATCTCTGTGCTGTGGTTCTGGTAGGTGGGGCTGTGGGCAGTGGTGCCAGGGGATCTTGTGGTGGCGGTTACGGTCCTTGTCATGGTAGAGGCTAATGTTGTAGTTGAGGTAGATGGTGGTGCTGGAAGGAAATAAAGAGACTTTTGTTACTTTAGTGTCTAAGTCACTCGCCCTTATGAATTATACTCATGAACTCATCCTTCAAGTTTCAGTTCAAAAGCCACTCCAGTGAAGCTTCAGTAATACTCTTGAATGGGCTATAAGCTGTTCTTTAGCTGAATCCCAAGCACTTTGTCTATGCCTCATTTTGGTTTGATAAAGATGAGTCATTAAAACAATGCCATAGAATTAGTGGGGTGTGTGTGGAAGGGAGAGAAGAAATCATATGAGGGGGATTCAAAAAGTTCATGGATATTACCATTAAAAGATAATGGAAAACTTCCACGAACTTTTTGAAACCCTTTCGTATCAACCTGAAAATATTTTGTACTGATTGCTATAATTTTATTTATTTTTTCTCTGCACTTTAAAAAGCTGAAACTGATTGTCATAAATGATGCAGTAGCAAAGAATAAGTCTTGGCCTTACATCAAGATTGGTGAAATAATAGAAATTTAAGCGGTTAAAGTAATAACCCAGGAACTTTTAGTTCCAGTCACATCATAAAAGGGTTTCTATCCTGGTGCTGTGGTGGCATAGTGGTTACGAATCCGGCTGCGAACTGCAAGGTCAGCAGTTCCAAACTACCAGCTGTTCCGCAGGAGAAAGACGAGGCTTTCTGCTCCTGTAAAGATTTACAGCCTCGGAAACCCTGTACAGGGTCGCTATGAGTCGGAACCGACTCCGTGGCACATAACCAACCAACCAACTATCCTGGTGTGATGCTGTAACTGAACTGCTAACCACAATATCGGTGGTTCAAACCCACCAGCTGCTCCTCAGAAACCCTATACAGAGTTGCTATGAGATGGAACCGATTTGACGGCACTTAACAACAACATGTAGTATCTTAGAAGCCCTGGTGGCACTGTGGGTTAGGTGCTGGGCTGCTAACCACAAGGCCAGAGGTTCAAACCTACCATTCACCCAACAGGAGAATGATGCAGCAGCCTGTTTCTGCAGATTGACAGCCTTGGAACCCCAGTGGAGTAGTTCTACACTGTCCTACAGGGTCACTCTGAGTCAGAAGTGACTTGATGGCAAAGGGTCTGGGTTGGTTTGCTTATGTGGTATCTAAGTTCTAGGTGAAGTAGGGAAACACAGAGCCAGCTGCATACAAATGAGAGAAGCTGAAGCCATGAGGTCTTCTTTCTAGAAACTCCCTAACACTGAATAAAAAATGTGTGTACATGTACACTTTTCTTGGAAGTAAGCTGAGAAGGACTTGGAAGGACCCTGGTGGACACCACTTCTCAAGGGTGGGAAAAAAGGTGCTGAGTAGTCAGAGGAAAACCAATTGTACACAGTGTCCAAGAAGCTCAGGGTATATTTCAGTAAGAAGGGGATGGCGTCAGTAGGTCCTACCCTCCCGGGAGCTGTGCTTACCTCGGTAGCACCTTTTCATATCTGGGCCAAGCCACATGGTGTCAGGACAGGCACACGTGTACTTGGGAGAGTGGCTGGAGGTCTGAGGAGCAGGAAGGCACAGATACTCACAGCCTCCATTGGGCTGGGCACTCAGCTCACAGGCATCTGCAGCTAATGGCAGAGAGAGGGAGAGAGAGCTGGGGCACTGCCAAGCCATCCCGACGCCTCCTAAGGATGAGGCTCCTCCTGTTCTGTCTGCTCAAAAAGCTTTCCCTTCTTAGTGGTCACTGACCGGGCCTGTCCCCACACTCTCATATAATCCTTTATAATAACTCTGAGAGCTGGGTGTCTTGCCCTAAAAATGCTACCTAGGCTCAGAGACAATGAACTTGGTAAAGCTATACCTCTAGTAATGTTGAGTCAGGATTCAAATCCAGGTCTGTTTGGCTCCAAAGTCCAGAGTCCTTCATCTCTCATTTATATTTCTAGATTTAGGATCAGGTACCAATTTCATTTCCTATCCCCCCTGACCCCATTTGCCCCTTTACCCTGGAAACCAATACCTCAGGTATAGTTAGCAGAAAACCTAGTAGTAGTATTTCCGGATTCCACGCCAAACCAATAGGCTGACTTACTGAATGGCCCAAGGTAAGATACATTCTTTAGCTTACCCTACTGCAACATGGGTACAAATAACAAATGAGACACCATGTTTAAAGGCAGGAGGAATTCTAGAACCAGACGGATCTGAGTTCAGGTTCTAGTGCTATCACCTCTAACATCAATTCTGTTTTTATTACTAAATAAGAACAGTGAAACCCATTTCATGAGATTGGATAAGACAGGACATTCGTGTATTTATTCATATTGAATCTTATTTCACAAACAGCTTGAGACAAAATACAATATATGATGGCAAAGCGCTCTAACAACAAAAAAGTTTACAGTTACTATATTCCTGGGGGTGCTGAGACCTGGCATGGAGGTCAGCACCAGCTGCCTCATGGAGAAGACATGGCTGGGGACCAGGGGTCGGGGAAGGCTCACCTCTTGGCTGCTTCAGCTCATGGAAGACGACAATGTCATGTGGGTTATTGAGTTTCTCAGCTAGGATGGAGATCTCCAGGCCATTGAGTCGATTTGCACTGAAAATGGCCTCGTTCTCCAGGTCTGTCCAGAACACCTTGTCCTGTGGGTACAGGTACAGAGGATGGAAGACCTCGAGCCTAAATCTAGGATCTCAGTCTGAGAGCCCTAAACCACAGTCACAAGAACTACCCCAACATCTCCTTGAGGCACCCTGATCTGTGATGTATACTCCCTGGTTCCCATCTGTCACAGGGCTATTCTGTGACTCTCTACTTTGGCTAAAAGGCCACAAACCTGCTCAGTAATACTGAGTGAGGCTGCTTCTTAATGCCGAGCAGAAACCCGAGGCTGGGTCTCACATTACTGGGGCCTGGGACTAAATTAGAGGGTCTGTGTGGGCTACTGAGGGCAGTTCCCGCTTACAGCCTTTGGTATACATGTCTGAATACATACAAGTCTAGATGTGCATCTACAGGCAATTCCATATTTCCAGGCTCGATTCATGCATCTTCATGCACAGGTCTAGACACATACCCAATTGTTCCTCTTCACACACAGGCAGGTACCAACATAAGGATTGGTCTGAAATCCATGTACATACTCAAACACTCACCTGCACCAGCACATATAGGAATGCCGCTTGTATACTGATACATGCACACAGACATACTTTACACACATACACACAGATGTACAAGCAAACATACACGTGTCTGTACACACATCTGTCTTTTGACGCAGGGACTGGACTTGGAGATGAGGATTTGCCCACAAGTTCAGAGCCAGTGCTGACTGATGTTGCTCCAAACAAACATTGCCAATGCCTATCAGAGACCACTGTCTCCTCCCTTCTCCCTGTGGGGGTAGGTAGTTTCAGGGAAGAGGCAGGTGGTTGGTTCTGGCTTCCTCATTCCCCAATGGTAAAAGTTTGTTAGGGTCAGAACACAGGAAGATATTTAGAGTCTTCAACTTCCTGGGAGCTTTGTGAGGATGGGGGAAATGTCTGGTTCACTTCTATGTCCCCAGGGCCCAGCAAAACTCAATAAAACATATCGTATTAAGTAGCACATCTCAGACCATTTCCATCAGGAAATGATTCTAAGGACAGGCATATTCCCTCTCCCTCCCTCCCTCTTGAGCACCTTCTGAAGATGCGGGTACAGAGAGGAAACATACATGATCTAGCTGCTCACCCTCAGAGAAGTGTTCTGAGACTGGCTGGGTCTTGGCAAAGGAATACACACAAGGATGCCAGGCAGACAGTGGCTGTTTGCAAAGCCTTTGTACGTAGGCTGCTCACAGAGGTTGCACTAACAAGTCAGTTGGCCTCTGTTGTTTGATTTCCTTTTGGACCAGCCTCACGGCCTTGTCCTATTTGATTGAGTAAGGGCTTCAGCTTCCTGAGGGGCCATGCCTCCCCACCATGGGGCTCACCTCAAACACTGCTATCCCAAAAGGGTGGCTCAGGAAGTCTGTGGAGGAAATCAGCATCTTCCTGTTGCCGCCACTGAAGTCAATGCTGGAGAGCTGATGCAGTTTAGAGTCAACCCAGTACAGGCGCTGGCTCAGCAAATCTTGGAGACAAGGAGACGGACGGGTTCAGGTCATGAGCCTGGGATTTCAGCCTGGATCTCTGTTTCTCTGTGGCTCTCTCTGCCCACCTTTCCAAGCCAGGCCTTACTCAAACAAGCTTGGGGCAACAATCAGGGAGCAAAGGAACTGGCACCAAGAGGGGACCATAGAGCTCCGGATAGTGGTCAGGACCAGGGGCTAGAACAGACTCCAAGCCAAGGAAGGTAGGGCTCACCCAGAGTGATTCCATTGGGCCATTCAATATTGTCTGACACCAGTGTTTGTCGGTCCACACCATTGAGTCCAGACTTCTCAATCTTGGCCTGATATCCCCAGTCAGACCAATACATGAACCTAAAAAAGAGAAGATCCCAGTGTGACTGCTGTCTGGGGCCAGGATTAAGTGGTGTGGGTCACATTGCATCAATGATCCACTGAAAACTCAAGGAGTGTCTTTTGTGGTGACTGGCAAGATGTTTGAAATACATTGGAATCATCAGATCTTAGAATTAGCAGGACTTCAGCTTCTACCTCACTGGAGCTCCTGGGGGGGCAGTCTCTGTGACAGCAACCCCCAGGCCTGGACCAGTCATCCACTACTGGCAGCTCTAACTAGAGCCCTAGAATGTCAGATAGGAACAGTCCTATCCACGTTCTTTCCTTCCCAGTTTGCAGAGGAGAAAGTGGCTGACCTACCCAAAGTCATAGAGTGAATCCAAGTGAGAACACTTTCCAACGCTGCTGATTTGTCTGGAAGCATTTATGCAGTGCTTCCTGTGTCAGCCATAACTGAGTAGACTCCCCTCATGTTCTTACATTTGTCCATACAGTCTAATACAGTCTACAGAGCTTTGACAAATGGAAACGAATTGTCACTCAGGGGCGGGGGAGGGGGGCGCGCGATCCACGCAGAGCCGGGCCCTGAGGCAGGTGGAGCAGAGGCTGCTGTGCCTACCATGGCATAGAGTGACTGCACGGCATGATGCCAGCCCTACAGACACTGCCGTTTTTAAAGCTGCAGTGGCTTTTCCCATTGCTCTTAAAATAAAATCCCAAAACCTTACCACTCATTACAGGGATTAAGCATGCCTACCCCTCCACCTATCCCTCCTAAGTTTACAAACCCTGTACCTGCCTCACAGGGCATTTCTCAGTGCCTCTGGGTCACCAACTCCCTGCCACAGATCTTCGCAAATGCTACTGCCTCTGCTCTTTCCCCGGTTCATTCTCAGCTGAAATGGCTTTTCAAGAGAGAATCTTTCTCTGATCCCTCAATGCAAGAAGGCTTTGTCTGCTGTTAGCTCTCAAAGCACCCTCCTCTTTCCTCCCACAGCCAGCAGTGATTCAGTGGTGCCCATGACGCTGGGAGCTCCGGAAGGGCTGCCTCCTCATCTGTCCTGTCTCTCACTTTGTACCTTCCTTGTAGTCAGTGCACAGCACATCACTGTGAAGTGCCGTTGAGTCAGTTCCGAACCATAGCGACCCTGCATAGGGTTTCCAAGCAGCGGCTGCTGGGTTTGAATCAGTAAACATGTAGTTAATGGTCCAATGCTAATCCTATAGCACCAGCTACGTCAGGAATTCATGCATGGCACAGAGTAGGTTTATTTAATATTTACTGAGTAAAACAACAATTTCTCATAACAGTCAGATTTTACAGAGACGTTGACTGTAAAATGACTTCACTAAGATTAACTCCTGGTATGGTGTTGTAGGATCAGCACTGGACTGCTAACCACAAAGTCAGAGCTTCAAACCCACCAGCCTTTCCTTGGAAACCCTATACAGGGTCGCTATGAATTGGACCCGACTCAATGGCACTTAACAACAACCGCAGCAAGATGGCGTCATTAGTTGAGTCTTCACATTCAACCACCTGGATGCCAAAATCTATGCACTTTGTGTTTGCCAAAACTGGCTTTCCTGAAACCTGGTGTCAAGTCAAGGCTAACTCTGGGCTGGGGCGCTGAGTGATTGTCCTGGAGACCTTCCAGGTCTGCAGATTTATATTCACCCTCCACCCACTCTGCTCTGTCCACTCAAAAGCCGGCCCCTACAGACCACATTCATGGGACCAGCTCTCTTGCCTCTGGCTTCCAGTTGGATTCAGTAACATACAGGGAGGTGGGAAGAGACTGAGGACACAGTATGGATCCCCCTGATGCCCTAAATGTACGTTCGCTTCTGGTTGATGCTTTAAAGGGGACCCTCTCAAAGTCACTCTCCGTCTCAGTTCTGGTAACTCTCCCAGCTCTTATCCCCTCGAATCTGCTGTTATTAGCTCTTACCTACTCCTTTGTAAATAGTTCTTTCTGTCTTTTTAAACCTTTCTCAAATTATCCTATTAATTTTTAGGATAATTAGCAGTAGGTTTCCTGTTGGGGCCCTGACAAATTGGTTCACAATGGATCAGGCTGAGCTGGGGTAAATATGAGGGGGCTTCAAAAAGTTTGTGGACAAATTCCATTCTTTTTTAATTCAAAATCTTCAAGAACTTTTTAAAGCCCCTTCATATATGGCTTTGGGGACAGAGTATGTCAGGGCAGTACCAGAGCTACGTGAGGGCAGACAGGGAGCAATGGTTCCTCACTGATGGGGCTGAGATGAGGGTGAGGGGAGGTGCTCAGCATCAACGGAGAACTGGAACTGGGTGGGGCACCTACCATGCTCCCTCCCTGTGGCTGTTAGGCACTTTCCTAGGCCAGGCATCTGCTCTCATGCCACCCCACAGCCAGCTGCCCTTGCTGGCAGCGCAGGGTTTAACGGGTAATGAAAACACCAGTAAGGAAGTGGGTGATCCTGGTAAACGAAGTATGATGTTGTTGTTGTTGTTAAGTGCCGTGGAGTGACCCTGTATAGGGTTCTTATGAGCGGCTGGTGAGCTTGAACCACCAACCTTGCAGTTCAAACTGACCTTGCAGTCCAGCGCATTAACCTGCAATGCCACAGCTGCTGAAAAACCAATGCTGGGGACATCATTACTGAAGAAGGTGTGTGTGTGTATGTGTTGAGTGGAGGCTGTCCTGTTCCGTTCAGAACTCCTGCCCCAATACTGAGGTGTGGGTCAGAGCAGCGCAGCCTGGGTGGTGAAGGGCCCGAGACTGGGCGATGGGTTCAGGGATGGAGGATGGAGGTAGGCACCTGGAGCAGAGAAGACCCAGTGATCTTGGTCCTCCCTCCCAGCTTGCTGGTTACCGTGTAGGGCAGGGAGTGGGTATGCTTATTCAACTCTAGAGGCCAACAGAGGAATTCCCAGGGAGGCAGATTTGGGGACACAGAGAAAACAACACAAAACAAAACAAAAAGTTCTAAAAACAATGCAACAGGCCCTATGGGAAGTAATGAGCTCTCTGTCGTCGAAAGTATACAAGCAGCTACCAGCAGCCTCAGGAAAGGCTTTCTGCCTCAGGAGCTTCTCCAGAGCCCTGATGTAATGAGTGAGAACCCTGATGACCAATGCACCAAGAACCCCGGGTCAGGGATGACCAGATGGAGTGGACCTCGTGGCCTGCACCAGACTATGAGGAATGAGGTGGGAGAATAGACGGCTTGAGGGTGCACACTCACCCTCGCAGGGGGTCGACAGCGATGGCCCGGGGTTCACTCAGGTCCCGGCTGAAGAGAGTGCATCGGCGGCCACCGTCCACTGTGGCCACTGAGATGGTCTTATTGCCCGAGTCAGTCCAGTAGATGTGCTTGTGGACCCAGTCCACTGCCAGGCCTTCTGGAGAGTGCAGCTGCTCATCAATGAGGACCTCCTGCTCTGCTGGGTCGCTAGCCTTGTCCATGTAGGCACTACAAGCAACCATGAGGCAGGTGTTCCACTCACAGGCCCATGAGGAGCCAGCTGTGACCCTTCTCTTCTCCTCTAGGCCAGGAACATGGCTAATTTCCATGCAACACGTACTCCCTGGGCTGCCAGGGTGGGGTTACAGGCTTGAACTAGCCACTGTTCCTGGCTTGGAGGAACTCCTAGTGGGGATGGCCACTTGCAGCCAGACAATTATGAGGCAGTGTGATTACAGGAGACACTAGAACCTACGGCAGCAGAGAAATGGGAACAACTTTGTGTGTGTCCTAAAGGATTCGTTCACATAGGACAGACAGAAAGGCATTTCAGGCCGAGGGAACAGCACACACAAAAATCTAGAGGTGAGAATGTTTGCAAAAGTGAGATGTTCAGTGGGGCTGCCTATGAGGGAGGGTCTGGGCGGGATGTAAGACTGGGGATAAGTGTAGGCAGGGCCCCATCTTGAGGGCTTTGAGAGCCATGCTAAGGAATGAGGACACTATCCTGGGGTGATTATTGAATGGTTTAAAACACGTCAGAGGACACCATCAGAAATGCATGAAATGTGGAATCTGAGAAGATGCCAGGAAGGGGAGAGGGTAAAGGCAGGGAGACTGGTTGGGAGGCTGTCACAGCATCCAAGGGAGAGAAGAAAAGGGTCTGAATGGGAGCCGTGCCACTGAGAACGGAAAAGAGGCCGAAAGCACAGGAGACACATAGACAACATTCGTAGGACTTTCTATCTCCCATATGCTGTTTTTCCTTCTCCTCGGCACCCTCTCTCTGGGTGATTAGTTCTGCAACGTTCACTGTTACCCAGAACTCTCTGACTCCCAAATCTCCAAGGCAGACAACTCTCTTAGATTCTGGACTATAAAGCTAATCAGCTCCCCTTGACAGCTCCACACACCCTTCCAACTTAACATGTCCAAATGGCTTACACTTCAACTTCCAGCCAAATGGGACAAACTGCCTAGCACATTCCCTGTTCCTCCTGCAGTACTTCCCATCTGTTATGGACTGATTATATGTATCCAAAACATGTGTTCTGAATCCTAACCTCTATGTGTGTGGTTATAATCCCATTTGTGAATGGACTATCATTGTGATTTCATGAGGCTGGATCAGAGTGTGTCTTGAGTCAATCTCTTTTGCGATATGAAAGAGATTGAACAAGCAAGCCAGCAAGCAAAGATGGAGGAAGACTGTTAAGGAACAAGGCCCTTCCTTCAGAGCCGACAGAGAGAAAGTCTTCCCCCCAAGAGCCAGTAGCCTGAATTTGGACTTCTAGTCTCCTAAGCGGTGAGAACATATATTTGTTTGTTAAAGCCTCCCACTTGTGGTATTTGTTATAGCAGTACCAGAGAACCAAGATACCATCTGAGAACAGCACTGCCGACCAGAAAACCTCCTAGCTAACGCTGACTCTTCTTCCTGCCCCACACATCCAGTGTGCCATCAAACCCTGCCTTTTAGTTACCACTATTGGCAGGAACTGAGCTAGTTCTGTTTCTGGGTGTGTGAGTGTGGGCTGAGTGTGTCTTTGCATTAGGGGTAGGTATCTAGTTGCCATTTGGTACATTTGCTTCTATCCATCGATCTATCCACCATCATCCATCCATCCATCCATGCATTCATACTATCAATCCTTCCATCAGTCAGTGTCTAGTCAGCAGCATTCCTGCTTGGTAGATTTCAGGACAAAGTGAGAACATGATGCCTTCCAGAAGGGGAGCCGGACATGAGGGAGGCAGGCTTGTGGTATCTGACAGAGACAGGGAGGAACCTCCTTGAGTGTAGGAACAGACTTAAGAGATGGTCTTCCTAATTGACACAGTCCTCTGACCACAGGTTCCCTGAAGGGTTGGACTGAGAGTAGTGTTGTCAGGAGACGTCCTGAGACCTCCTCTGTACTTCCTCTCATAGGTGGCACTATGCTATGAGTGGGATCCTCTAGGCAGGGACAAGCTGTGTGTGATCCACCACACAGAGTTGATCGCTGTCTGAAATCCTCCCCAAAGCCAGGGATCTCTTCCTTTCTGAACATCTCCTGTGTCTTGCACGTTCCCAACAGGCTGCTGGAGAAAGCCCAGCTATGTGGGCCCACAGCTGCTCTCCCCACAGCTCAATTTAGTAGGAGACAGAAAGTTGCAGGTGGGCCCAGGGGGTGAGGTTCTATTGGTTCCAAGTGTCCCTTCCCAAGCCCCAACTGTGTCCTGGGGATCCTTGGGGCAGAGGAGGTACAGAAGTCACCCTTCCACATGGCCCTGCCTGGCTCCTCCATCAGAAGCCCCACACCAGGCTGCTCACCTGTAGATCTTGCGGTAGGAAAGGTCACACCAGTAGATGCGATTGGTGACAACCTCGACGTCCAACGCCACGACGTTCTTGAGCATGGGGATGAGGCGCGAGTAATCCCGCTTCACCAGGTCGATCCTCCGCACCTCATGCCGGTTGGTGAAGATTAGGGACGGGCTCTTGCCAGCTGCCACACAGGGAGGGTGGGAGAGAAATGGTCACCGAGAGGCCTGGAATCTGGAGACTAAGACTTTGCACTGATTTGCTGGGTGATGTGGGCAAAACCTTTCCCATGATGCCTCATTTTCCTATAAAATAGGGATAATTCCTACCTCACAGGTTAGAGAAGCAGATGAAAAGTAGGTATAGAAACCATAAGGTGCAAAATATCACACTTAACAGTAGGATTTCTATTCTTATTAGAAACAAACTCCCTCAAAGTCATTTGTTGTTAAGGGTTGTCAAGTTGGTTCCAACTCTTAGCGAACCTGTATAGGGGTTCCAAGGACTGGCTGGTGAGTTTGAAACTTCGACCTTGCAATTCAGTGCTGATCCTAGAGCGCCACACCAGGATTCCCAAAGTTGTTTATAAGTTCCCATTTCCATCTGGGGTCTGCACTCAAGGCTTTCCACAGGTGGCCCTGAGCTCCCTCATTCCTGTACACATCTTGACCCCAGTCACCTGACTGCCTATCCTGACCTTGCAATGATAGGCTTCAGTGCCTTGGGAGCCTTTGCTGAAGCTGTTCCCTTCATCTCAAATACTATTTCTCCCTAATAATTACCCTATTTCTATTTGGGGACCCACTGCTTATCCAAGGGGGCCACCTGAGCAAACAAATGTCTGAGAAAGATGACTGAGGCTTCAGGAGAGATGACAGCCTGCAGGACCAGAGCTGAGACTGGAGTGGGGAGACTCCTCAAGGAGGTTGTTGGGAGATGTGAGTTTATGCAGAGTGGATGTGAAGACACAGCAAGAGATGAGGCTGCTGAGATTGACTGGGGTCAATCACGAAGCACCCTGTGAGCTGGATGAAGTCTAGACTTTGTCCTGAGCCAGTGGAGGGATGGGACATATTTGACAAATGATTAGATTTTAGGAAGACCATCAGTAACCTAGATTCCTGGCCATTGTCCAGAACCAATGGGGGCCTAGCCTGGCTTCCCTAGCCTCTCATTAGATGCCTATGGCCACTCTCAGGAATCACTGCTGTCTGAGTGATTGTCCCTGGAGGTGCCTGCCATCTCACACTCTTGGTTTCCAGTGGACACTTCTGCCCGCAACCTGGTCCCCATCACTGTACATCTGGGCCAGGATCATGCATTCCCCAGGGGCAGGGTGGGAGAAGCATTGAGCCCTGGAGATTCCAGATAGGTGTGTGAGCGGTGTGTGGTGGTGGAGACTATTTCAGAGCAGGTGGGAGACGAAGGGAGGGGGCACAGACAAACAGGGCTCCCAGAGGAGGAAAGGGCAAGGAGGCAAGCTGGACTCTAGGCCCAGCTCTGCCTCTGAGAAACTTTGAGAACCTCCTGGCCTCTAAATGACAGCTGTGGTATTTACCTTCCTGAAGGTAGGAGCTGGGCTCCAGGCTATCTGAGGTGACTTCTACTGAGATCTGTGACTGACAGGCACCCTGTGTATGAGCTGAGTTTGTGTAAGTACACTTTAGGTATTTGTGAGGACGGGCTTTGTACATATATTGTCTCCACTGTTCCTACATAATCTGTGTATTACACACTCCACATGGCTACATGTTACCTGAGATGTGCTAACGTCTGTGTGGATATTGTGCAGTTTGGGTGGTATGTTTTTGGGGTTGAACTACAGGTCAAGTACTGTGGTTGCTGTGTTGGAATAATCTCTGTGTTATATACTATATTTATGCATCTAAACTCCAGACTCATATGAGACTCATACATCTAAGCGCCTACTCAACATCTCGGCTGGGATGCCTACCGATTTTCTTCAGCTTAACACATCCTTAACAGTCTAACCATCCACTGACCTTGCTTCTCTCTCTTCCATTCATATCAATCTTACTTCTCATATGTTCACCTAAAGCCTGGGAGTCATCCTTGATGCACTTTTTTCTTCCATATCCCCCCATTCACGTCCTACTGGATGAGTTTCAGAGTTTAAAGATTTGCAATCTGTCTACTCCTCGTTACTCCCCCTGCACCACTCTGGTCTGAGTCCTCATCAGCTCTCTTCTGGATTATTGCAATAACCTCTTAAATTGCTTCCCTGCATCTTTCTAGTCCCCAACCTGCTAGTCTCAACAGAGGGAGCCTGATAAAGCGTAAGTCACACCATGCCCTCCTCTCCTGACAAATCTCTACTGGCTTCCTCTGACTTAAGGTGAAATCCACAGCTGCTCCTTATAACAGCCTAGACAGCTCTATGCAATCTGCACGAGTCACCTCTCTGGTTCTATGCTCTGTTCTCCTTGCTCTGTGAGCACTGGCTTCCTCACCTGTAGACTCCTGCCTCAGAGCCTTTGCACTTTGTCCCTTCTTGCAGATCATTTCAGGGTTCACTGCTTCCTCAGGATTTCAATATTATCCTCCCAGTACTGCCTTACTTCTATCTGAAACTGCAGCCAACTGCCCTCCTGGGTCCTAGCCCCTTCCCTACTTTCTTAATCCCCTTAGTCCTTACCACAGCTGCCATGATTTCCATTTCACTTTTTAATCTTATTTCTTATCTGTCTCCCTGACTGCAATGTAAGCCTCATGGAAGGCTGGCAGGGATTTGTGTCTGTTTTGTTTATGTTGAATCTCCAGTGCCTACAGTTAAGTTAGGTTTTCAATATAAACAACGGAGTCAATTGAATGAATTCGGTTGATAGAATTGAGCAGTATGTAGTGTTTAGGTCTGCATGTTTTTGCGTGGTCGCAGTCAGTTTGTGTCTATACATTGCGAGTTGAATGAGTGTTGTTTCTGTGGGTTGAGCGGACTGCGATGTACAGTTAGTGTGTGGTGTGGGGTGTGTGTGAGGTCTATTCCCGCTTCAAGCAGCGTGTGTAGCCTGTGGACATCCCCTCCCAGCATAACAGAAGCACGCTGCTTCCCGTGACCCTGTTCCCACCTTGGGGGCTCCATACCAACAGCTTTGCAGTTCTTGGTCAGTGTGTCCATCTCATAGCCTGGGTAGCACTCGCACTTAAAGTAGCCCTTGTAGTTGACACAGATCTGGCTGCAGGCGTCTGGGTCCTCGCACTCATTAATGTCTGTGGGGAGGAGCAGGCGTCAGAACCGGCAGGAGCATCTGCCTCTACTGGGGGGCGGGGGAGGGGCTCACCACCACAAGTCTTCTGGTCCAGGAGCCGGAAGCCTGCTGGGCACGTGCACTCAAAGCCAATCTTGAGGTCTGTGCAGATGTGGGAGCAGCCTCCATTGTTGTGCATGCACTCGTTCAGTCCTGGGGAGGGATGCAGGCCTGAGGGTCCAGGAGCCCAAGCTGGGGTCGGGCCAGGGCAGGGTGGGGCCTAGAGCAGAAGCAGCGGGACTCCCACAATGCTAAAGCCTGGAGGGTTCTGCCATCTCCCTGAGCCTCCCCTTCATCAACCCGCTGACTGGGCAAGAAGAGGGACAGGCACTTGATCAAGGCCAGACACAGGATGGGGGGAGAATGGAATCAGAACTCAGGTCCCGGTATAGGTATAGCTCCAGGCTGGAGGCAGCTGGGCCTTCCTGGGTGAGCCTAAAACCTCTGCTTTCACAAACATGTCTCTTGCAATGACTCCTTCTTGGTGACCTCAGAGTTGAAGGGACCTGCATGTAGGCCCAACGTTCACTCCCAGAATCTTGCAGAGCTCACTGCTTCCCAGTCGCCTGTTCTTGCTCTGCTGTGTGGGGCTGGCTTGGGTCCAGATACTCCCTCAGCATCTCCTCCTCAGAGCACTGGTTTTGAGTCCTCTGCCATTCAGGTTCCTTTCTGTAGACGCACCCCGTCTGGGCAGGATGCAGCGTTAATCTCCCTGAATACAGGGTGGTCCCTATTAAGCTTCTTTTAATCTGAGACTCCCAGGCCTCCCTTGTTTTTTTTTTTTTTTTTAAACAAGGAGCTACTCCCAAGTCATTTCTCTCCCACCTTGAAGGAATACAATGCATTGTTTTTTCCACCTGCTCTCCTCCTGACACCTGCTCCTATTCCTACACTCAGTCATGAGCCTGGTGCCCCTGCCCCCCTCCCACCCCCACCCAGCTTCCTTACCGCCTTCTGGCGGGGCCCTAGGAGAAGTCTGGGAGACCAAGAACACAGCTCGCCAAGTTCTCACAGTGTCCCCAGAGCTCCAGAATCACACACAGCAGGTTAGTTCTGCAAGCCAAGGGAGGGGCCACACCCTCCCCTCTGCCCACCAGACACAAGCGCCAACACTGCAACCAAGCTGAGCTGAGCCAGCCCGCCCCAGGCCATGCACAGCTGTGGGCACCCCACCTCCAGGCTGAGCCATGCTTAGCGAATGTCCCCTTTACCCCTGGGCCTCCTTCTGTTTCCCCGGGACGTTGGAGAAGCTGAAAGAACAAGACCACAGCAACCCCATGACTGGGTGGCCATGGGTGGAGGGGAGGGGAGGTGACCCAGTGTCAGATCCAGGACTGGGAAGCTTGTCTCTTGAGCCACAGTAGTTAGGGGATGCTCCCTGCGGGAATCTTTCCGACACTCCAAGATCTCCCTGAACTCTCTGGTACTGGTACCATCCATTCATTTGTTCACTAACACACCCACTGCTTCATTCATGCACCCATTCACTTCCTCACCCCCTTGTGCAAGCAGCAGAGCTTAATGACTGTTCTATCCCTGTCACCCCCTTCCCTGGGTGGCCTGCCCAGGTCCTGAGCCAGCATGGAGAGTGACGCTAATGGGAAGTTTCTGGTTCTTCCCCATTCCAGCCTGAGGTGATTCTGCTGGGGAGTCTATCTGGGGGGTCTAAGTTCTGAGAGAATTTGAGGCTGCCCTGGAAAGAAGGAATTTTCCCACTTTCCCCAGCCCATGCACACACCTGCATGCACACACAAGCTCACGTGCAGAGGCAGATGGGCCACCGACTCCACAGGCATATTCGTAGACATGGGACACACGCGGAGACAGATGCATGCATGCCCCTGTCTTATTCAGGGGGTCATGGGCACAGCAGAGACTGTCCTCTCACTAACACAGGGACACAGAGGGCACACACAGACACAAACACATGCACGCATACGTCTCTCGGTGAGCCATGCAAAAGGGGAAAGCCGAGAGTTTAGCAGGTCAGCACTGAGGTGGGAGGGGAGGGTGGTGAGACACAGCTGCTCCTGAGCCCTGTCTCCCTTTTCCTTTGGTTCTGCCTCCTGAGATTTCTCTTGGCAGGTCCTTTGTGTGTGTGTGTGTGTGTGTTTGGTGGTGGGGTGGGGGCAGCGGTGTGTCTTCTCCTACAAGCCCAGGTGGAGGCTGAGTGAATTTTGCCCATGTATTCTTCCTGTCAAAATGAGTTCTTTATCTTCAAAAGGAAAAGGAAACATGCCGTTCCAGGGAAGCTCTGCAGCATCAGCTCCTCTGAGCCTTCAGGAGGGTTGGTGAGGGGCAAAAGCAGGTTTGTAAGGGAGGGAGGGGCTGATCCAGGCTCTTTCTTCCCTGGGGGTCTTTGGCCAAATCTCTCTCCATCTCTGACCTCATGGTATCTACAGAGGGATGACTTGATCTTTGAATGTTCTCTGGGATGTCCACCTTACCACTTGGTTAGCCTTTCCTGTTCTTTCTAGCCTGGAGCCCACCGTGACATTTTTAGACATCAGGGCAGCTCCCTCCGTCAGTTTCTTAAGCCTGTTTAGCTTGTAAGTCTGGTGTTCCCAGCCACTCTGAGTTCCATAGGCCGAGGATGGTGTCATTTCCTATGACTGGGTCTACCTACCTCACCCAGGCCTGGAGGAAGCCAGATAGCTCTGGGATGTATCTCAACTGGCCACTTGCCTCCTGTTCCACACCTCTCCCACTACAGGGCCTCTTGTGGGGCCTGGGAGTCCTCAGAGGTCAGGGCCTTGACTAGTTCATCAGGGCAGGGACATCGAGGACGAGAGAAAGTGCCAGAGTAAGCACACGCTCAGAGTTTAAATGTGGAAGGAGTGAGGAGCAGAGACCAGGCTTGTGAAAGGAAGCAGTCTTAAGAGCATTCAGGCCAGGAGGGAAAGGCCTTGAGTCTGGTAGGGGTGGCAGAGCAAGAGGCCCCAGGACAGGGCCTGAATCCAGAGAGAGAGCCAGAACAGAAGGCAAGGAAGTACAGGTGAGTGAGGAGGGCCAAGAGCCCGAAGTCAGGAGTAGGGAGCAAGGGAGGATTAATTTGGCATGGAGCAGACAGGTACTGTACCACACTCTTTCTGAGGCTCATCCGACCAGTCCCGGCAGTCCCTCTGAGCATCACACACTTTCCCGCCGTCCACGCACTCGCCACTCTTACACTGAAATCTGCGGGGAGCCTCACAGGTAGACTCTGTCAGGCCAGACAAGAGAGTGGATAATACCTGTGAGGCCTTGGGCAAGAAGGGCTGAGACAGGGTCTGGCTCCATGGAGGCTATGGAGTGCCAGTCCCAGGTCCTGCTGGTCTCCAGAACAGACAGCTCACAGGCAGGGCTGTGGGTGCGCTGCTCATAGAAGGCCTGACTAGGACCTCACGGCCATCTGAGCAGCATCTAGCTGGGCAACACTATGAGTCTGGGTCTGATCTAGGGACCCTGCAAGCTCCTGAGGGAGGAGCTTTACCCCACAATCCTGGATAGGAGAGGGTGCCTTACTGCCCACTCCTTACCATTCCTCCAGGTGACCAGTGTGGCAGGATTCCCGTTCCTATTAGTGGGGTGATTAGAAGAGCCATTTGATAATTAAAGGGGCTCCTAGGTGAGCAAGACTCAGTCGGCTACTAGGAAGGTTGGACAGGGATGAGTGGGGGGAATGGATTTCCTGTGGTGCGTTTCACATGCCCCTAGGTCTCTTTTGGCTTTTGCAAAATCCTTAGAAATTCAGTTCTGGCACCACTTGTACCCCAGGAGACAGAATCCAGGTGATTTAGGGGTCAGTGATACTCTAGGGTCAGACACATTGCAGGGCGCAAGGGGAGATCTCACCATTCTTTCTCCAGAGCAAAGGGAGAGCCCCTCTGTCCTGGAAACCCAGTCCCCTGGCCTGCCCCACGCACCCTGCAGGCAGCCGGCTTCATCACTCCCATCGGCACAGTCCTGCTCCTGGTTGCAGCGCTTCATTGCAGGGACACAAGTCCCATCTTTGCACAGGAACTCATCCCCACTGCAGGTCCCTAGCGCTGCCGGGAGAGCAGTAGGGGAGGGTCAGGATCAACAGTATCTTCCCCATCCAGAGCCATGCCCACCCCTGGCAGGAACAGACGAGAGTGGCTGAGTTTTGGTGGTCCTCCAAGGGGACCGGGCCAAGGCACCGCCAATGTACAGATGGGGAGACTGAAGCTCAGAGAGGGGAAGGGCCTTGCCCAAGTGGCAGTGCCAGGACAAAAACTCAGGTCTCCTGTTTTCCATCCACTGCCTGTCCCCAGTGACTCCCTTAGGGCAGCTTGTTAGCTCTCATTTGCATCTTGGTACACTCTGCTTAATAGCTCATCTGGCAGACCCTTCTTGAGC
Organism: Chrysochloris asiatica; assembly: GCF_000296735.1. Lineage (NCBI taxonomy): Eukaryota > Metazoa > Chordata > Mammalia > Afrosoricida > Chrysochloridae > Chrysochloris > Chrysochloris asiatica. Next base: position 18,501,725 of record NW_006408544.1, read on the forward strand.
AGGGAGTCAGGAGCTCAGAGACAACTTGGCATAACCCCCCTCCTCTAGGAACTCGGGATGCAGAGGGACTGAGGACTGAATTTCCTCAGGTACCCAGAGGAGGGGTCCAACCCAGCAGAGAGGGTTAGGAGTCAGCAGTACCAAGGAGGGTGGAGAAGTTTCTAAGGGTATCCGCAGGAGAAGGGCAGAGGGTGAAAGGAATCTCAGGGAGGGGTCACCTTCCATCCCCACTCCACCCCCAGGCACAGGTAGCCTTGAGGACGCTCTGGAGATAGACCTGCACTCCACCTGAACGGAACTTTCCCCACCTCGGAAATCAGAAAATGCTTTCCGGGCGGATCCGCAGCCCCAGGGCCCGGAGGCAGCGGGCAGGGGCGAGTCGGTGGGGCGAGGGGGCTTACGGCAGTCGGCCTCGTCCGACTTGTCCTTGCAGTCGTGGTCGCCGTCGCAGCGCCAGCCCAGGTGCACGCACTCGCCGCTGCGGCAGGCGAACTGGGCGGCGGGCGCGCAGGCGGCGGGCGCGGCGGTGGCCCTGGGGCCCGCCCTGCCGCACAGCTCGGCTGCTTCGTCCGAGTGGTCCTCGCAGTCGAACTGGCGGTCGCAGAGCCAACGTTCGGGGATGCAGGCGCCGCCGTCGCCGCCGCACCGGAACTCTCGGGGCCCGCAGGCCGGGTGGGTACAGCCGCGCTCATCGCTGCCATCACCACAGTCGTCGTCGCCGTCACACACGAACACGGCGGCCAGGCACGAGCGGTTGCTGCACTGGAACTCGTGCGGGGCGCACACTGCGCGGGACAGAGAGCCGGTCGGCTCGCTGGACCCCATCCTGGCCAGACCCGCTGCAGGGGCCCTGACCCTCACTCTGCGCCAGCATGAATCTGCTGGGAGCTGTGGCCTAGAGCAGCCAGCTGGGTGACCTTGGGCAACACAATTGCCCACTCTGAGTCTCACAGGCCTCAGTGGGTAAATGATAGCAAGACATCCTGCCCTGCGGCTAGTGGGCCAGTAGGACGCCTTGTGATGCTCTTGGAAAGTGCTCCATGTGTTGGGCACCCACCTCTAGGTCCATTTCAGTGATGCATCTTAGCTCTTAGCTACCCTAATCCTACCTCCTTCTCGGGCGTGCCTGGTGCCCTCTTGCTTGGGAAGCTCCCTCTCCTCTGCCCTCCTTTTGAAGGTGGCTCAGGTGTCTGGGTTTCATGTCCTTCCCTGTCTGCTTTATGACCACAAGCCCCTCAGGGATGGCCACCAAGACCAACCCACGCTGTCCCTGGGCCTGGCACAGAGCTCTCTGTGAGCAGGTGTGGAGTGGATGGGCACTGAACAGACCACAGGCATGAGGGGTAATTAACAGTGAAGCCCACTGGTTCCGCTTGAGGGCTTGGGTTTCCCTCTCTGGTGGGCTGCTGTGAGTTCAGGTGCTGGGAGAGCTTTAGGGAGCAGCCAGCCCAACTTTCAGTTTATGGATGGGGAAACTGAGGCGCAGAGAGGGAAAGGACTTGCCCCAGGTCACAGTCAGTCTATGATGAGGACTGAACCAGAATTTGGGTTTGGGGTTTTCCCTTCCTACTGACTCCTCGTATTAGTTTTTCCGGTTTTCTCCTCCCATCCCGGAGTGTAAGCTCTTTGCAATGGAGTGACCTGCTCATCTCCTTCCCTCCCTGGTTGTCCATCCACACCTAACCAAGCACAGGCCTGAAGGCCCAAGAAGGGAGGGTCTGGATGTGGCTTTAATTCTAGGGAATTTGATCATGGTAGTACCAAGTCTGTCCACCTAGGGGCACCGAGAGCCTGCGTTTTTATTTTCTGACGGAAAAAATAGCAATTTTCATTGTTATTGAACATAACAGAGTGATGTCTTTAGTTTCACCATGTAGGCAGTTCATGCCATGTGCTTTTGACAGTTCTATCACGATTCTGACAGCTGCAATTTTTTCCCTTCTGGGCTTTTGGGATGTTGGAGCCTTGGTGGGTAAGACACATGCTACCCCATGACACCAGCCTCCCCCAAGATTATGCTGATGTCTCGTTAGCTCCCCTCCTTCCTGTCCAGCCTTGGCTTGTACTGCTCAAGGGAGGGGGCGTTCTCGTGGGAAATGCTTCTTTGTACTTCATTCTTTGCAAGTTATTGGAGCAAACAAGAACTTTAAGATCTATGGTCTCAGGCTTATACCTGGGGACCCTACCCTCAAACAGAAGAAACTCTGAGATACTGAGGGAAGATGGAAGAATTCTTTCTCTTCTGCTCAGGTGGTTGGGAGCTGAAGCAGAGAAAAAGCCAGTAAAGCCCAATAATTGTCCATCATTAATGGGGAATGCTTCTACCACTATGTGCCCTAGTTAGAGACACTTCTGCCTTCTGCAGTAATGACTGGTGGCTTTTGTAGCTGAGAAAAAAAAAAAAACTGGCCATAGGGCATCGAAGAGGGAAGAGGACCCAGGCAGGGTTCTTATTGACCAGTGAGGCCCAGTAAAATCATCAGCTCTGAAGAAACAAGCCAATGCACTTATGGGGCTTTGAAACTGCCAGGCCAGTATCTTTGAAATCATTGAAATCTCAGACGTAGAATTCTAGAATGCTGTGACTCAGAAGCCTCTGGAGGAAGTGGCGTTTCTACAGGAAACATGCCAATGTAGAGGCCTGTGGAGGGGAATGGATGTGGGCAAGCGTTTGGTGAAAGCTCTCCTCAGTGGCTGCCTGTATCTGAGCCTAGCCTCCCTGTTTAGTTACTGACTGTTGTGAGCTCCCAGAGGCAGCCTGGCTCCAGGCCTGGCACACAGTCAGTGCCCATCGAATTGAAATGAGACCAGGCCACGCTCCCTGCTGGCCCAGGCCCTGCCAGCCCCTCTTCCTGGGAGGGAGATAATCCTGTGTTTGAAGCTCAGTCATGTGGAACTGTCCCAGTGACCACTTCCATCTGTCCCTGCCGAGGCTGTAGGAATGTCTTCCCTGCCGCTCTGTGACACTAGTGCCCGGATTTGAGATTTAAGCAACAGTCATCCTTTACACCTTAGGAATCATCCCCTGCTCCCCTACGACACTGCCAGGGCCAATTCTGGCTCTGGCCCCTCCCCAGCCGCCCTGTTCTCTCTAGGAGGTCAGTAGAGACTTATGGAATGGATGGGCAGATGGCAGACGTGGTAGAAAATTCACGGGCTGTGCTGTCCCGACCTGAATTTGCATCTCAGTTCCACTCCTTAGCCTTCGGCATTGTCCCTCCCTTGTTTGAGCCTCAGTTTCCTCATCCATAAAATGGGGATGATGATGGCTATTCCTGGGGTGGTAGTGAGGATGAAAGAAATGTTTCCAAAGTGCCTGGCCAGTACTCGTGCCCTGGTCATCATCCTTCCTGTGTACCTCCCACTCCCCTGAAGCAGCTCCCTGAGGCTGCCTGCCATGCTTGACAGAGCCTGGGCCCTGGAGCCCGGACTCACGGGTAGCACAGCCAGCCTCGTCCGCTCCACTCTCACAGTCCTTCTCCCCATCGCAGCGCCATGAGGCGGGCACACACTTGTGGCTGCTGGGTCCACAGCTCAGCTTCTCTGGTGGGCACACCTGCTTGGCTGCAAAGACAGACAGACACATGTGCACGGTTTAGCCAAGGCAGGCACAGACATGACATTAATCAATCCTACTGCCTGGCTCTAGCCACCTTCATTTGAGAAGCTTCCTTCGAGAAGAAGCCCCCATTGTTATTAAATAATAGATTTTGACCCCATGGCACAGAGCAAGACCGTCCCGAGAGGGTTTCTAGGTGGCAATCTTAATGGGAGCAGATTGCCAGCTCATTTCTCTCCACATAGCTGCTGGGTAAGTTTGAGCTACAACCTTTCAGTTAGCAGCTAAGCACCGAACTAACTGATAGGCCACCAGGGCTCCTTTGCCCCTAATTCACAACCAAACCAAAACAAACTCATAGCAACCCTATATGACAGAGAAAAAGTGCCTCATAGGGTTTCCAAGGCTGTAGTAATCTTTACAGATGCTGATTACAGGTTTCTCCCAGAGTGGCTAGTGGGTTTGAACTGCTGACCTTTTAGTTAACAGCCAAGAACTTTAACCATTGTGACACCAATGGTCCTTTGTCTACCCCTAGGACTCTAATTCTCAGGTAGATAAAATCCGAAATCTGACCCCATCAGTTGGTCTATATAACACACTCTCCTGGTCCCCCTGCCTGCCACATCTGTCCCATCTCCCATCCTTCTAGGGCTCAACCTTTGAGTTCTAGCAGCATGGAGCCATCATACCCAGTGCATTTCTCTGTTATTTCCCAGCTGGGTGCCCCTGGACAAGATACACTAACTGAACTTCAGTTTGCCCTCCAGATCGATGACTCTATGAACTAAGTCTGTAGACTGGTGGGCTCACCAAGGCCCCGAAGACCCCTCTCCCTCAGTGATGCTGACGAGAGCAGCGTTGCCTGGCCGAGCCCAGTGGGACCTCACAGCTATAATTACTGCAGTGCAAGCATAGGCTGACTCAATCAGGGGCCTGGAGCCCCAGGGTGGATTCTCAACTTGGAATAAAGAATGAAAACCCAGTTCAAGGCTGGAGATAGCAGCTCCTGTCCTGGGTTCCTGGGCCGCATGAGGTAGGCCCATCCCAGACTTCCAGGGCTGGCTCCTCACTGCCTTCTAAGGGCACACAAGAGACCACGTTCATGATCTCTCGGAAGCGCCAGGCATGGAGTTAGATACATCCATTTAACCTTCCCTCTCTAGTAGAGTAGTGGTTACGAATCGAGCTCTGAACCGCAAGGTCCGCAGCTTGAAACTACCAGCTGTTTCACAGGAGAAAGATGAGGCTTTCTGCTCCCATAAAGATTTACAGCTTCGGAAACCCTGTATAGGGTCACTATGAGTCAGAACCGACTCCACAGCACATACTGACAACACCAATCAGCCATTCAAGCTCACCAGCCACTCCTTGGAAACCCTATTACAGGGTTGCTATGGGTCGGAACTGATTCAGCAGCAGCAGGCACACAGCATGTGGTACTGTGGGATAATGCACTGGACTGAAAAGGCAGCTTGAACAGCAAGGTCAGTGATTCAATTCACCAGCCACTGCTTGGAAACTCTATACAGGGTTGCTATGATTCGGAACCAACTCAAAGGCAACAACAGCAACTGTCATGTTGTTGTTGCCCCAGCAGGTTGCCTGGGTTCAAATCCTGGCTCCAACACTCTCTGCCTGTGCAAACTTTGGCCAACAACGTACTTCAGTACTCAGGCCCTTTGCCAACAATCATCTGCATCATTGGATTGTTACGATGACAAAATTAACACCTGTAACTTCAGAAACCCTATACAGGGTCACTGTGGGTCAGAACTGATTTGACGGCACTTAACAACAACAAAAACACATAGAACTGCCCAAGAAGTGACAACTATTATTATTAGCCATGTATTGGAGAGCTTCGAGGTTGTTTATTTTCCAGTGGGTGTTTTTTGAGCACTGCTGTGTATCAGACCCGGTGGTCAAGGAGCGCCAGGGGATTCAAAGTCAGCTTTGTCTGAGGTCAGAACCTGGGCAAGGTCCATCTCTCCCCAGGGCAGCAGGCCACTCCTGCCTCTTCCCCAGATTTGTTGTCTCTTTTCCTTCTATACCCGCTGCTGTCTCGAGTCCATTCCTTCTCACAGCGGCTCTGCTGGACAGAGTAGAACTGTTTCCTAGGGTTTCTGAAACTATAAATCTTTAGAGGCACAGACAACAGCCTCATCTTTCTGCCACAGAACAGCTGGTGAGTTTGAATGGCTCACCTTGCTGTTAGCAGCCCCATGCTTAACCCACTGTACCACCAAACTCCTCTTCTTTCCACAGCTAGGCTGGATGGCCACCAAGTCTGCAGAACAGGACACAGTTGGGACGGGGGCAGGTGTCTGAGCTAAGACTCCCCAGAGCCTTGCCCTGCCCTGGGAGAAGAGCCCCTTGGACTCCCCAAGTGTGACTCGCACAGGTAGCCTCAGAATACATGTTAGGAAGCATAAAGCTTGGGAACACAACATTCATAAGAGCCATTTTACAGACACTTCCCATTACAAACAACTGTCTGGCAGTGCTCTGAAAAAAGTGCTGACATTCAAGGGACATTTTAAAAAGTCTGCAGTGCTGGGGGTGGGGGCGGTGATATGGAGGAGGGGGACTGGGAGTGGGAGATAGGTCCTTCTGAAGCACGTCCACCACCAACACAGGGCGGGACCCTCTGAGTCTCCCAGCGTGCCTTCAGAGCAAGGCGGGACAAGGGGACTTTGAGAAATGCATGTTCTTGGGTCTCAGTTCTAAGTGATTTAATCCAGACTTCAAGGGCAGAGTTTAGGAATCTGCATTTTAGCAACCACTCCTCCTACCCCCAACCCCCAGCCCTGGTGATTCGTTTGCACCCACGGTTTGAGAATGCTCGGGTGAACATTCTACAAGTCTACAAGATACAGGGCACTTCTTCTTGTTAACTGGTCTCTTAAATTCACTCTAATAAAAATGTATTTGTTGTTGTTAAGTGCCATTGCGTTGGTTCCAACTCAATGGCACAGCGACCCTGTATAGGGTTTCCGAGTGGCTGGTGAGCTTGAATTGCCAACAAAGAGGATCAAACCTATTTTGCAGTCCAGCGCATTAATCCACAGCGCCACACCAGGACTCCATGATACAGGTATCCCAGATGTTTGCTAGCTCCCAACAAAGCACTGGAATGGATGGATGGACAAGGCATCCATTGACCTCTGAGGCAGGCCTTGAGAAATGACTCCACAGAGAAGTTGGAAGGGAGTTATTTTTACTGAGCACCGTAGTGTGTCAGTCAACTGTTCCACAAGGGTGGTATGTCCTCACAACCCCTGCCAACTGTGAGTGTGGACTCTAGGGGGGGGGCATTGTATTACAGTGCCCTGGAGTAGAGCAAGGTGGGGGTACCACAGGTAAATATTCCATTTTACAAATTAGGAGACTGAGGCTCAGAGAGACCAAGGTACTGGTCAGCACGTAAGAACAGGTAGAGTCTGGAGTCCTCTACCCTCGTCACCAAGCCCAGCTTTCCTGTCAGGAAAGAAGGCACCCAGAACCAGCTCTAAACTCTACCCTCCAAAGCCCAGATGACTGCAGGGGCCCTGGGCCATCCACACCACCTCCGGGGCCTGGCTTCTGCAGACCTCAGCGCAGCAGGCAGGCGCTTGAACTTTTAATGAATATTTATACAGTTAATTGCATAACCTTTCAGCAAGGACAATGATTAAACAATCCTTTGCTTCCTTTCTTTATAATTAATAAGACATTTGCTGTGTCCCTAAATAGACAGCTCTAATTACAGGCTCTTGAGGATTCTGCACCCCCACCCCCACCCAAGAGCCGAGGCGCCATCCCGGAATGCCAGGACTTGAGGGTCTCAGAGGGCACATCAATGAGCAGCTATAGCAGTGCCATGGAGACTTGAGTCCCGAGACAAGGACCCACCTAGGGTCACTTAGATCCTAGATGTCAGGTGTCACAACTGCCTGTCACCCTGCCACTTCCCCAAGTCAGGATACCCAGCTAAGACCCCTCTACAGTGCCTCCCTACAAGGTGGGCAACACCATTACCTCCACTTAAAGATGGGGGAGTGGAGCCCAGAGGAGGAAAGTCACTTGTTTGAAGTGACTGGGCTTCCATCCCAGGTCTCTTATCCCCACCCTCCATTGCTGCTTGGGGGGTCTTTGCTCAGGCAGTGTCCACCAGGGGGCGGTCTAAAGTCCACTTCCAGCATACTGATACCAAAGGATACCAAATGTCTCCAGGCAGCATGATGCAGGAAGAAGTGTGGGTTTTGGTGTCCGGCAGACCCTGGGTTCAAATGTCATTGACCAGCACTGAGGTCCCAAACAAGTCTCTTAACCTGCCTGGATGTTTGCTTCCCTTGTCTGACAAAGTGGGTTAATAGTCTCCCAGGGTTGGTGGGTGGGTAGTTTAAATGAGGAAACATTAGGAAAGTCCTATATCATGAGCCTGGAACTAACTTAAAGCTTGGAAAAAAGTTGCCCTTGTTTTATTTCCTGAAATGCACATGGCTGGTGCAGGGGCCTAGCCAAGTCCTTGGGGATGCCCTGTTATCAGAGACCACATGTTGGCAACGATGCAGCCCCACCTCAGAGAGCAGTTTCTCTGTGTGACAGATGCCTCCAGGTGGTGCCCTTAGCCTGTAGCCCAAATGTTCTCAGGTTCTGAGAAGCAGGAGTGAAGAACCCCACTGTCTCTCAGGAAACTGGGATCCCCCAAAGTGGACAAGGGGGCCCGAAACTCCATCTTTTCATGTCTCTAGGCAATTATACATTCTGGCAGAATCCTGCCCCAGAAAGCCAAATCCACTTAGTACTTTCTCAACTCCTAAGTTCATATTAATCAAAATGAAAATTTCCGTTAGAAGAATTCAACTATTTGGTGTCTGCTCACTAAGCGATTGTGTTTACAACATCAGCTCATGAAAGTCTTAGGGGTAGACCCAGTCTCCAAATGGGGATGACAATCAGCTCCCAAGGGGACCAGTGACTCACACGGTGGTAACTACAGTACCACTCAATGGAGCAGTTCTGCCCCCAGGAAGCACAGCACTGGCATAGCCCACCATGTAGAGAGCTCGTAAACCAGCTCAGTCCTCCACTAGCTGGGCTTCCGTTTCCTGACCCCTGATGGCACTATGGGTTAGGCATTGGGTTGCTAACCACAAGGTCGGCAATTCAAACTCACCAACGGCTCTGAGGGTGAAAGATGAGGCGGTCAGCTTCCATAAAGATTTAGTCCTAGAAGCCCTCCATGAGGTCGCTATGAGTTAGAATCAACTTACTGGCAGTGGGTTTGGTTTAGTTTTTGGTTTAATAGAAAAGGGAAAGAGTCTTGGTGTGGCACAGAGGTTAAGCACTACGTTGCCAACAGAAAGGTTGGCTGGTTCAAACCCACCCTGCGGCTCCATGTGAGAAAAGATCTGGTGATGTGTTCCTGTAAAGATGACAGCCTAGAAACCACTATGGGCAGTTCTACTCGGTCACATACAATCATTGAGAATGGAAAATCCACCGCACAGCACCCAACAGCAATAACAATAGGAAATGGTGAATGTGGGTGATCCATTAAGTCACTCTCCCACTTCCAGGCGGGAAAGTTCTAAGATGCATGAATAAAACCCATTTTCAATAAGCAGCACCTGGGAGAAGATCTCATTCACCTTGAAGCATCCTCCCACCCCCACACCCCTCCCAACAGATGATAGAAGGTGGGTCAGAAGCCGTCCCCAATCAAGTGACTATAATTAGAGCTGAATAAGCTACTTTCATTAGGCAAATGTTCTGGGCTTTCCTGTTGTGACTCCTGACTATATCGGAAAGACAAAAAAACCCCCAGAGGGCAACAATGCTGGGACAGAGCATCCAGAGTGGAGAACACAGGATGGGGACCTGCTCCCAAACTCCTTCCCTCTAAATGCAAAACCGCCTCCCTCACGAGGCATACTATTCTTAATCTTAAATTGGTGGTGGGAAGCGCCTGGAGTCAAAATTGTCATTTAGTGTCGTGGAGTCTGTTCCGACTCATAACAACCCTACAAAGGTTTCCAAGAAGTGGCTGATGGATTTGAACTGCTGACCCTACAGTTTAAACTGACCTTGCAGTCTAGTGCTTATCCTACAGCACCACATCAGAACTCCAGAGTCAAAATGTAAGAACAATAAACAGCATACCCATTTATTCTGGTATGGCTATGTTTCATCCTCATAAATCCCTGTAAGCCAAGCACTATTAGTCCACTTAACAGATGAATAAACTGAGGCTCTGGGAGATTGGACAACTTGCCTGAGGTCTCACAGGTTAGGGGACCCTGATCCCAACAATGTTGTTGTTGTTGTTGTTAGGTGCCATCAAGTTGGTACTGACCCATAGCGACCTTATGCACAGCAGAACGAAACACTGCCTGATCCTGGGCCAACCTCACTACTGTTGCCACACTTGAGTCCACTGATGCTGCCACTTGCCCAGTCCATCTCGTTGGAGGTCTCCCTCTTTTTCTCTGACTCTCCACCTTACTTACCAAGCATGATATCCTTCTCCAGCGACTGCTCCCTCCTGATAATATGTCTAACGTATGAGAGACGAAGTTTGGCCATCTTGGCATCTAAGGAGCACTCTGGCTGCACTTCTTCCAAAACAGATCTATTGGTTCTTTTGGCAGTCCATGGCACTTTCAATATTCTCTTCCAACACCATAATTCAAAGGCATTAATTCTTCTACAGTCTTCTTTATTCACTGTCCAGCTTTCACATCCATATGAGGTTATTGAAAATACCATGGCTTGGGTCAGGCGCACCTTAGTCCTCAAGCTGACATCTTTGCTCTTCAACACTTTAAAAAGGTCTTCTGCAGCAGATTTGCCTAACGCAATACGTCATTTGATTTCTTGACTGCTGTTTCTGTGAGTGTTGATAGTTGATCCAAGAAGAATGAAGTCCTTGACAACTTCAATCTTTTCTCCGTTGATAAGAATGTTGTTTATTGGTCCAGTGGTGAGGAATTTTGCTTTCTTTATATTGAGATGTAATCCATACTGAAGGCTGTGCTCTTTGATCTTCATCAGTAAATGTTTTAAGTCCTTTTCACTTTTAGCAAGCAAGGTTGTATAGGGCACCAAACCCATTAATCTTTTACTGCCTACAATCTTTTGGGGCGGGGTGCAGAGAGGAGCTCTATCCTGGAAGTTGGCACAGTCCCCAGGAACCTGGTAGGCTATTGAGGTTGCTATAGCAACACCAATTAAATGGGCAGCAGAGTTGGTTGCTGGGTTCCCATTCAGTCAGGGAGTTGTGAACAAGCCTGCTACCAGGTCCTGCTGCCCCACATTCTGCCTGACCTTTGAGGTCCCCCTCAAGGCAGCCCTCCCCACCCACAGGCCTTGCTTACCTCTAATCAATATAACTGCACAGGAAGTGCGGTCTTGGGGCTTGTGCCCCAACTGAGCTCAGGCAAAGGAGAAAGAGGGTCTCAGAAAAACTGTACAAAGCACAGAATCCCCAAGCCCAGAAATCTTGGAATCATGAAGTCTTTGGGCTTCTGGAATGTTAGAGGCCTGGGTTGCAGAGGAAGCAAGAAGGGTGCAGGAAAGACACTAATGCATCATATGGCTGTGAAAGCTCTAAGGAGAACAGGGCCTCCCAACTCCAGGGATGCTGTGTGTCTTTTTTTTTCTTTTTTTACTTTGTATTGTGAATTGAGTAAAGGTTTATAGACAATATCATCAACTTTACATGCAGCAAACTACACCTTGTTTCATCTCAGTGATTACAATTCCCTCCTTCCAAGAACATTTATCCCACTTCCTCCCTATGGTTCCCCATTTACATCTTATACTTCATGCTGTGTGTCTTTGAAGCAGGTTCCTTGACTTCTCTGGGCCTCCCACTCTTCAACTGTCAAATAACAGTGCCTTATAGCTGGGAGGGGAGTTCTGATGTGGCGCTGCAGTTTAATGCGCTAGACTGCAAGGTCGGTTTGAAGTACAAGACCGGTGGTTCAAGTTCACCAGCTGCTCCTCAGAAACTCTATGCAGGGTCGCTAAGAGTCAGAACTGATTCAATGGCACTTAACAACAACAATAACAATAGCTGGGAGGGGAGTCCTGGCATGGCACTGTAGGATAAGCACTGGACTGCTATTCGCAAGGTCAGTGGTTCAAACCTACCAGTTGCTCCTTGGAAATCCTATAAAGAGTCACTATGAGCTGGAATGCTTCGAGGACAGTTAAAAACACAAATAGCTGGGAGGAAGGGGTGAAGCAGAGTCAGAGAAACATGGGGCAAGACAGTGAGGAAGGCGAGGAGGGGCTGAGATGGGAGGAGGTAAGACAGGGTAGAGAAGTAGTGTAGGGGTGAGGTGGGGTTTGGAAATGCAAAAGCCCAACAGTAACACAAAGCAACAGAGACACGGGGAGGAGGGGGACAAGACTGTCCCCCCAGTTATAACTATAATATGGCCTCTTCTCCCCCTCCCCTTCTGCCCTAGGTAGCTGCTAGGGGGAGGCTGGGGGAGCTAGCTGCCTCAGAGATGGAAACCCTCTCCCACCCTCTTTGGCCATCTCTCTCTTTGAAAAGCCTCTTCCCCAAACATGCATTCCTGTTCTGGTTCTGAGCCAAATTTTGGCTCTCCTTTTGTTAGCTGGGCAGCCCTGGGCAAGGGGCTGAACCTGTCTTGGCCTCAGTTTCCCTTTCTCTGACCGGGAATCCACTTTCTCACGTGTGTATGGCAGTCATCAGTGGGCGTGGCAGGGCTTTGTCCTAGGGAAGTTAAGGTCAGGGCTGGACTTCCCTTCAGCCCAGGGCCCTCTACAACAGCACCAAGTTTGGAGTTTCGCTCCTTGGGGAGGAAAGGACGGGTCCTGGGCACAACTCAGGGGACAAGGGCAGCTGTACAAGGAAGCAGGAGCCCTTTGTTTCAGGGCGGGGGCGCTCTTGCTCTCCCTTTCCCTCCCTTTCTTTTTCACGTGGAGACTGGTGGCTCTGTTGCTAGGAGACAAGGAAACCCAGTTATCATCAGCCGCAGTCCTAGATGGGACTCTGGTCTCCATTGTCCCCACCTCTGCCTCTGGAGCAGCTTGTGACCCCTAAAGAGGGGCTCCTGGGGTCTCTGCCAGCCCCTCCTCTCCACGTGCTCCCTTCCCCAGCCCTTTGTCTCTGGCTCTGATGCTAAAGTTCTGCCTTGGGGACTACTGGGTCCACCCCGCCCCTTTCTCATCTCCTTTTTAATTTAACAAATGTCACGGAATGACCTGGCGGGTGTAAGTTTGCTTTGAGGATTAGGGCCTGGAACAGACATCAAGGAGAGACAAAGCCCTGAGTGTGTGGGGCGGGCCTGGGGCTTGTTCAGGCCCTGTGCTCTCCCAGGGCTGCCTCTGCCTCCACCTCGTGGGCTGGCCATGGAGGCCTGGACTGCCATTAGGGGTCTGTCAGACAGAGGGGAGAGTTGGGTCCTCCTAGTCCTGGCTGTGGGCTGTGGGCAAGCCACTCAATACTGAGTCTCAGTGTGTTCCGCAGAAAGTGACAGTACCCACCTCATGGCACTGCTTTGGGGGTCAATACAAAGAGCTCGCACACAGCAAGCGCTTAGTAAGTGTCAGCTGCCACCAGGACTTTTAGAATCATGATTAGGGCCCTCGAGAGACATAGTGGGAGAGGCCGTAACCACCCAGCAAGGATGAGTTCATGAGAAGCTGAGGCCCAGGGCCACGGCCACCCTCCTGGACCTGGGGGGCAAGACTCACTGCAAGTGGCCTTGGATTCGTCCGAGTTGTCGGGACAGTCCTCCTCGCCGTCACACTTCCACCGTTCGGGGATGCAGTGACCATTGTCACAGGTGAAGTCACTGTCCGCACAGGTCTTCTTGGCTGTGGAGTGAGAAGAAGAGCATGAGGGTCCTGGGAGGCACAGGGGATTTTTCTCTGACACACATTCAGGTCACTAGGTCACCAAGGAGAGAGGACAGGAACGAAACTCTTAATCACTCCACATGCACTTACTAAGCACCAGGTGGAGAAGGCCCTGCTCTTGGGGTGCTCAAGTCCAGCAAAAGTGACACAATCCATCATACCCAGGGAATACTCATTCCTTCAGCACACCCAACTTTTCCCTCACAGTCCGGTTCCACTGTCATCTCCTCCCAGAAGCCTTCTCTGAGGCCCTCGGGCAGCTGCGGTAGCTCCTTCGGCCAGCTCTCCAAGCTATTGTCTGCTTGTCCCATTTCCCCAACCAGGCTGGTCATGGAGACCCCGCCAGCAAGCGCCCAGGAGCTCTCCATAATGAAATCTGAAAGCAAATGATTGCTTTGTGGCAAGATTAATGATGTTATGTGTTCAGAATGGTAGAAAGAGCATCTTCCCGGCAAGGTTATCACATAAACTGGATTATTTGTCCCTACCCCTGAAGTACTGATCTGCTGGAGGGGGGAGCCTCAAGACCGGGGTTTGAGTCCGCCTCTGCCTGCTTCTAGCTGTGTGGCCTTGGTGTGTTATCTCTGTAACAGGGAGGAGAATGCCGAGGGCTCTGAGGAGGAGTAATGAGAACTTATGACACGGGAGATCGTCGCACAGAGATCCTGGCAAAAAGCGGCACCATTGCTGTTTCTTAATCAGAAGGGAAGGAAAGGGGATGTTCTGAATTCTCACAGAGGACAAGGCAGGCCAAGCTCTCTCTCACCGCTGGGAGCAGAGCTGGGACACGAACACAGGACCCTTGTTCTGTGAGAGGGCTGATTGTATCCTAAGGGGCCAGTATTATTGCTCTGTGCTGTGCTGGTAGAGGACTCTGGTGGCATACTGGTTAAGCACTTAGGTGCTAACAGAAAGGTCGGCAGTTTGAACCCACCAGTCACTCCTTGGGAGAAAGACGTGGCAGTCTGGCTCTGTAAAGATTTACTACCTTGGAAATCTATGAAGTGGTTCTACTCTGCCTTACAGAGTCACTGTAAACTGGAATTGACAAGAAGGAAATAGGTTTGGTTGGGTCCTAATAGGGTCCCTGGATGACACAATTTATGCTCAACCACTAGCCTAAAGGAGCCCTGGTATAGCACTAGAGGATCAAGCACTAGACCACAAGGTTGCTTTGACCCGCAAGGTCAGTGGTTCAAACTCACCAGCTACTCCTTAGAAACCTTATATAGGGGTCACTATGAGTCAGAACCAACTCGATGGTACATAACAACAACAACAACTAACCTGAATGTTGGAAGTCTGAACTCACCAGTAATACCTCGAAAGAAAGGCCTGGTGACATGCTTCTGTTAAAATGAAGTACCGAAGGAACTCTGGTAGTGTAGTGGTTACGAATCGGGCAGTCATGAAAATCCTGTGATCAAAGATTTCATAGACAAATTCTGATCCAAAAGTGGAAACTACAGGACAGATTTTCAAATTCTCACGGAATCCACATTTCCTGGAGCCAAGAAGGCTGGGTGAAAGTCCTGCAACTATTTCCCTGTTGTTGTTGTTGTTGTTGATTTATTGCTGTTAGGTGCCCACGAGTTGGTTCCGATCCATAGTGACCTATGCACAACAGAACAAAACACCAGCCAGTCTTGTGTCATCCTTACAACTGCTGCTACACTTGAGCCCACTGCTGCTGCCACTGTGCCAATCCATCTTGTTGGAGGTCTCCCCCTTTTTCACTGATCCTCTACTTTACCAAGCATGCTGGCCTTCTCCAGGGACTGGTCCCTTCTGACAAATAACTGGTGCCTCTGGCCACCTTGCCTTCTTGAAATGTGTAACAAACAGACAGACGAGTGATGGGTTGTTGTTGTTAGGTGTCAGTAAGTCAGCTCCGACTCACAATGGACCCTATGCACAACAGAATGAAACACTGCCCGGTCGGTCCGGCACCATCCTCACCATTGTTATATGTTTGAGTCCATTATTGCAGCCATAGTAACAATCCATCTTGTTAGGGGTCTCCCTCTTTTTCTTTGACCCTCTTTACCAGCAGGATGTCCTTTTCCAGGGACAGGTCCCTCCTGATGAGAAGAAATCTCCCCATCCTTGCTCCTTCTAAGGGGCATTCTGGCTGTACTTCTTTCAAGACAGATTTGTTTATTCTTCTGGCAGTCCATGGTACTTTCAATACTCTTTGCCAGCACCACAATTCAAATCCATCCACTCTTCCCCAGCTTTCACATACACCTGAGGCAATTAAAAATATCATAGCTTGGGTCAGGTACAGTTTAGTCCTCAAAGTGACATCTTTGCTCTTTAACATTTTAAAGAGGTCTTTTGCAGTAGATTGGCCCTATGTAATAAACACCTCATTTGATTTCTTGACTGCTGCTTCCATGAATGTTGTTGGTAGATCCAAATAAAATGAAATCCTTGACAACTTCAACTTTTCCTGATTACAAACCACATATCCCCTTGTTCTATTTGAACAACTGCCTCTTGTTCAGGGTACAGGTTCTGCATGAACACAATTAAGCATTGTAGAATTCCCAGTCTTTGCAGCGTTACCCATAATAGTTAGTTACGATCCACAGAGTCGAATGACTTTGCATAGTCAATAAAATACAAGCAAACATCTGGTATTCTCTGCTTACAGCCTCCTTCCATGTCCTTTTCTGAATCTAGCTTGAATTTCCAGCAGCTCCTGTCGATTTTACTGCCGTAACCATTTAATTATCTTCAGCAAAATTTTACTTGAGTGCAATATTAATGATATTGTTAGATAATTTACACGTTTTGTAGGGCCAGCTTTCTTTGTAATGGGAACAAATGCGGATCTCTTCTAGTCAGGTGACTAGGTCTTCCAAAATGTTTGGCACAGACGAGTGAGTGCTCCCATTGGTGCAGTTTGTTGACTATTTCTATTTGTATTCTGTCCATTCCTGGAGCCTTGTTTTTCACTAACGTCTTCAGTGTGCAGCTTGGACTTCTTCCTTCAATACCATCCGTTATTGATCATATGCTTCCTCCTGAAATGGTTGAATGTTGACCAGTTCTTTTAGGTACAGTCACTTTGCATATTCCTTCCATCTTCTTTTGATGCTTCCTGCATCATTCAGTATTTTGCCCATTGTTGTTGTTAAGTACTGTTGACTCGGTTCTGACCCATAGAGACCCTGTCTGTATAGGGTTTCCGAGGAGCGACTGCTGAACTTGAACTGCCCAACCTTGTGGTTCAATCCAACTTTACAGTCTAGCACATTAGTCCACAGAGCCACACTAGGATGTCAATATTGCAACCTGAGACTTGAATTTTTCTTCAGTTCTTTCAGCTTGAGAAATACTAACTCCAGGTCTTTGGACATTTAATTAAAATCCTTTAGTTTGTCTTCTTGAATAGTCTTTTGAAACTTTTTGCTCAGTTCTTTTGCTTAATCATTTCTTCCGTTTGCTTTAGGTATCTATATTTTCACATGAATATGTCACTGGTCTTGCAAATTTCTCTCACGTAATCTCCAACATCATTTCTATCACCAAAGCCATACTGCCCTGAGATAATCTTTAAACCTTAAACTGAAAATATCCCTGAGGTCTCCAAAATACCAAACATTACTTTAGCTTAAGTATTAAAGATTGTCTGCCTTGAGTATTATGCTCTTTTAAGATCTATCCAGCCCTGATAGAACAGTGGGCAAATGCTCAGTCCAGCTCATTAACCCACAGCGCCACACCAGGACTCCAAGATGTAACTGGCGGTGGTGGTTATGTGCTGTGGAGTCGATTCCTACTCATAGAAATCCTGAATACTGTTTCTGAGAATGTCAATCTTTACAGGAGCAGAAAACCTCATCTTTCTCCTGTGGAATGGCTGGTAACTTCGAACTGCTAACCTTGCAGTTCTCAGCCCAACACGTCACCACTACGCTACTAGTCGCCATGAGTTGGAATTGACTTTACAGCAATGGCTTTAGTTGTTGTTTTTTTTTTTTTATGGGCTAAAACTGACAACAGCTAATCGAAAGATTAGCTAGGCAATTTAGCTGGCAGTGAATTTATGTTAATGGAGGAGGAATAACGTAAAAGGCGGGTGAAAACGGTTGCACAATTTGAAGAATATAATCAATGTCACTGAAGTGTACATGTAGAAACTGTGGATCTGGTGTGTGTTTTGCTATGTCTTGTCTTGACAATAACAAGAAAACAAATACATAAAAGAAAACCCTATGGAGCTGTTCTACTCTATAGCACATGGGGTTACCATGAGTTCAGCATCATCTGGATGACAATGATTTTTTCTCTTTTGGCTATCTTGGTGCCCAAGCTCCTTCCTGAGCACCAGCATCCAAACTGACCACATCTAGCTGTCTGGGGCAGGAGTGAGGGTGGTTGGCCTGACAGACCGTCAGTGAGCGAGCTGAAGCTGCCTGGCTACCTTCTGCCTCCAGGAGCCGGAAGATCTGGAGGCCATGCCTCAACCTTCACTCCCAGCATCCTTCACAACAGCCCTGGGCTTACAACTGTTAGAGGCTCAGCTCAACCTTGGGCTGATGGTCCAGGATTTTCTACAGAACAATGGACTGTGCTACGTTTTGCTGTGCGTCCTCCTAAAAATCACTCACCTTCTCTGACCCTCAGTTTCTTTGTTGGGAAAATGGATGGTAATTTGGCAAAACAATCTTTCAGGTGACTCCAGATCAGGAAGCTTGAGGGTGGTTTGGGGGAGTCTCTTCTCAGCTCAGAATACCTCAGAATACCCCAGACCTGGAGGAGTCTGGACCCCTCAACTCAGGTACACCAGACCCTAAAGCTGAAGTTCTCCTCTTGAATGACCTTGGGTCTGGATGTTATCAATGCTGAATGATCCCTAGACATCTCATGATATTTACACCATCACTCCTTGCTCAAGAAACCCTAGTCGTTAGAGGATTATGAGCCGGGCAACCGTTACAAGGTCAGTAGTTTGAATCTAGCAGTCAATTTGCAGGAGAAAGAATGAGGCTTTCTGCTCCCGTAAAAGATTTATAACCTCGGAAGCCCTATACAGGGTCACCATGAGTCAGAACCGACTTAGTGGCACACACCGCCATCACCACTCTTGGTTCACACTGCCCTTTGCCTGAAAGCCTTTTACCCAATACTACCTTCTCTCTTTTACAAAACTGGGCTAAGTTACCACCTCCTCTAATAAACCTTCCCTGAACACCTCCAGTCCGGGCCAGGGGCCAAGCACCAAGGGGCAGATGTCAGTGATAGATATTAATTCTTCGTTTTGGCAAGTCATAGTTCAGGATCATATTAAAGTAAGTACCATTATAAACCAAAGCGCCTGGGGCTTTTCCTAATGACACCAGAGGGTTACCCTTCACAAGAAACTCAGACCTAAAAAAAAGAAATGTATATCCTAGTGTGTGTGTGTGTTTCCTGCTCTATTACACTGAGCATCTCCCGTGTGCTTTACCCAGGCGGCCCATGAGAAAGGCCCACTACATCCCCACTTGACCTATGAAGGAATCCAGACCTGGAGATGTTGCGTTACATGCCCAGGGTCACATCTGAGTAGAAAGAAGCAGGGCTACTTCCTCTGACCCACTATAGCTCCCCAAACAAAACACTTAGTCACATCAGATGTGGGAGAACAGCTCAGTGGAGGTGAGAAAGGTTCATGGAAGCTTCAGTTGGGTTCTGCACCAAGCACACAGAGGAGCATCCACTGAGTTGCCCTCAGCAGCTGAACAAGCTGGGAGGCAGCTTCAGAGCAGGAAGCAGTCTCCAAGGAGGGAATAAAGGGCTCTGTCACTGGGCACTGGGCCAGTTGCTGTTCATCAAGGGTCCCTTCCCTCCTGTCATTCTGGGGCCCTGAGGTAGGTTTGGGCTCCCACAGTGTGCCAAACTCTGGTAGGGCCTGAGGAAGGAGGCCAGAGCAGTCGAAAGTGCTTTTACAGTCCTGAAGATGGCCTCAAGGTCAGCTGGGTACAGGATAGGGCAGCCACAGGGCAGGTGACTGGTGGGATGGGTTTGTTTTCTTAAACGTCTTTCCTTCTTTATATATGGTAGAATATGTTATTGCGGTTAAGTTGGTTCCAACTCATAGTGACCCCGTATAGGATTTCCAAGGCTTTAAGATGTTTCGCGGGAGCAGAAAGCCCCATTTTTCTCTCGAGGAGTGGTTAACAGGCTCGAACTACGGACCTCGTTGTTTGCGTCCAGTGCTTATCGTATGGAGCCATTTTAATCAGTTTTTACGTGTACAATTGAGTGGCAATAATTACATTCACCATGTTGTGCTAATATCATCAGTGCATGTTTCTAAACTAGAACCCTTGTGGCATAGTGGATTAAGCATTGGACTCCTAATCGAAAGGGTGGTGGTTCAAACCAAACAGCTGCTCCATAGGAGTAAGATGAGGTTGTCTGTCCATAAAGGTTTGCAGTACTGGAGACCATTTGGAGCAGCTCCTCTCCGTCCTTTAGGGTTGCTATGAGTCAGAATGGTTTGGTTTATTTCAGAAACTTAGTATCCATTAAGCATAACTCCTTGTTCCTCCCTCCCTTTTACCCCTGGTAATAACTCCCTGTTCCTCCCTCCCTTCTACCCCTGGTAACTACTAATCTACCTGCTGTTTCTATGCATTTGTCTATTATAGGTACTTTATACAAGTGTCGTTGTTGTTAGGGGCTATCAGTACAGTTCCAACTCATAGCAGCCCTATGTACAATAGAACAAAACACTGTCCAGTCCTGCACCAGCTTCACAAATGATAGTGTTTGAACCCACTGTTGAAGCCATTGTATCAATTCATCTCAATCCTCCCTTTCACTGACCCTCTACTTTACCAAGCATGATTTCCTTCTCCAGGGACTGGTCCCTCCTGATAACATGGCCAAAATACATGAAACAAAGTCTCCTTCTAAGGTGCATTCTAGTTGTACTGTTCCCTGGAAGCCCATAGTCTATTTAGTGTTCTTTGCCAACACCATAAGTCAAATGCATCAATTCTTATCCCATCTTCCTCATTCATTGTTCAGCTTTTGCATGCATATGAGACAACTGAAAATACCATGGCTCGAGTCAGGTATACCTTAGTCCTCAAAGTGACATCTTTGCTCTAACACTTTCAAGAGGTTTTAGGCAGCAAATTTGCCCAATGCAATACTTCATTTGATTTCCTGACTCCTGCTTCCATTGGCATTGATTGTGGATCCAAGTAAAAGGAAATCCTTAATAACTTCAATCTTTTTTTCATTCATCATATCGGTTCAACTGTGAGAGTGTTTACTTGTTTTCTGTTGAGATGAAATCTATATTGAAGGCTATATTCTTTGATCTTCATCTATAAGTGCTTCAAGTCTTCTTCGCTTTCAGCAAGCAAGGTTGTGACATCTGCATATTGCAGGTTAATGCATCTTCCTCAATCCTAATGCTGTTTTCTTCTTCATATAGTCTTTTCTTGAATTATTTGCTCAGCATACAGATTGAATAAGTATGGTGAAAGGATACAAGCCTGACACATATCTTTGCTAATTTTAAACCATTCAGTGTCCAACAACAGCCCCTTCATCAAGCTTAGGTTCTACATGAGCACAATGAAATGTTCTGGAATTGCCACTCTTGTCATGTTATCCAAATTTGTTAAGATTCATACAGTCAAATGTTTTTGCATAGTTAATGAAACACAGGTAAATAAATATGTTTCTGGAATTCTCTGCTTTGGTCCAAGATGCATTGGGCACCAGAGATAATATCATCTAAATGATATTGTGCCTGGCTTATTTTACTTAATGTTTTCAAGGTTCATTTACATTGGAGCACATATCCGAACTGCAGTTTACTGTATGACTGAACAATATCCCATTGTATGTATACACCACATGTTGTTGATCCATTCATCTGTTGGATGGAGATGGTGGTGATTTCTGGAACTGATTTGTTCACTGTCCAGGCCGGTGGACATTTTCCACCCTGGCTCTGGCCTAGCACCTTTCTACCATAATAGCAGTGAATGACTCTTCACAACTATTCTGATAGTTGTTAATCCTAGCTTGTTGTTGTTGTTAAGTGCCATCGAGTTGGTTCCGACCCATAGCGACCTTGTACAGGGTTTCCGAGGGTGTAAATCTTTACAGGAGTAGAAAGCCTCATCTTTCTCCCACGGAGCGGCTGGTAGTTTCGAACCGCTGACCTTAAGGTTCGCAGCCCGATTTGTAACCACTACGCTTACAGAGTGGGAAATCAGGGCTACAAACTGGTTCTGAAGGGTTCAGTCATGGCCAATAGAAAAATAGGCAGTGCATGAGTTGCATAGCAATCAAATCTGTGTGCACATTTTGATCCAAGTAGGAAATACGCAAAGAGGACTGGTGACACCATGGGCTCAGCATCGGTCTGCTAACTCCAAGATCAGTCTGTGGTTCAAAGTTACCAGTCTTGATGCAGGAGAAAGATGAGGTTGTCGGCTCCAGTAAAGATTTATAACCTCAGACGCAACAAGGAGCAGTTCTACTCCGAACTATGGGGTTACTATGAGTCAGAACTGACTCTAATGGAGCCATGACTCACTGGCATATGGAAGCTAACACACCTTCAAAGTGGTGTGGTAGGCTGCCATCTTTGTGTAGATACCACTGTTTTCTACTGGGGTCAAAATCGGCCCCATAAGAAATTTGGTTGCTATGCAACACGTAGGCTGGCCTTGTTTCTGTCAGTTGTGATTGAATCATTTTGAAATGGTTCAAAGTCTTGGAGGAAATTGAGGCTCAAAGAGGTGAGGGCCACAGAAGTGTTAGGTGGCAAAGTGGGATTCCAACGCGGTGTGGCATTTCCAGAACTTGGGGCTTTTTCCTCTAAAGTCCACATTATCAGGCTAAGAATGACAACCTAGAGGGACAAAGTCGGTGTGATCAGTGAAACTCCTCTCAGATTCCAGGGGTCTCAGATGAGACACAGTGAGTGAATCAACCACATAGCACAGAGGTACCTAAGGTGGACTCAGGAGGGATTGTGGAATTGCCTGGGTCAGGGATGTCATGTGCTCGCCTTGGGGTAACTGAGGCAGCACAGCCATTTTTAGGTTGGAGTTTAGACTAAACCATTTTGGAAGACCCTGTCCTAAGGTAAAGACAAGAAAGGATTTGGAATCAGAGTTAAGACTGAATGCTGGCACAACCACCTCCTCGCGGGTGACCCTGGGCAAGCTCCTTCTCTCTCTAGGCAGTACTGCTGCCAGGACAGAGGTTAAAAGGGCCTTTTTGAGAAGCCCAGCAAGCATCCAAATGTTGGGTCGTTGAGTGCAATGAGCTCGACAGCCCCTCATCAAGAAGACACACCAGTTCTGCTAAGACATGTGGGCCGAGGAGTTACTCTCGGACCGTCCAAGCAAGCCATGCCAGACCCCTACTCTCCAGGCCTTGGCTCCGGTTCCCAGGGCAAGTCCCCAGCTGGGCTCAAGGCTGTGGCAGCTCCCTGTTTCCAGGGATTTATATCCCTCAATGCCAGTCGGCCCCTTGGACAATGCCCACCTCTGTGAGTCCCCAGTGCTGCACAGCCCAGGAGCATTACATCCTTATCCAGGGTCTGTGACATCATAATCTGGTGCCATGGTAACAGATGGGCTGCCACAAAAGACTCTGGATTCGGGCAGTGCAGGGGTGGAGAGCAGTGAGGAGGGGCTGACCCCAGGACAGAGGGGAAGAGAATGGGAAGTCTAGCAAGGAAGTGGGAGCTGATGTTTGTAACACAAAGGCAGGCCAAGGAAAGAGTCAGACAGCCCACGACTGATCAAGCTCTGGCTCTGCCACTTGCGGACTTGTAGCCTTTTACAAGGCATACGACTTCTCTGAGACTCAGTTCTTTCTCTGCATCCAGGGGTTAGATCCCTGCCTTGCCAAACCCACAGGGTTGTGAGGAGCCAATGCACCAAGAATGGTACCAGGGATGCATACACTGAAAAATATAACGGTGCAAGGTGGAGGCATGTGAGGTCACAGTCGGGATACCAGCTGCTGTGTGTGTGACCCTGGGCTCATCAAGCACTCTGCTAGGCCTGCCTTTGCATCTGGAAAGTGGAGGTGTGGTGCTGACTGAATCTTAAACCCCACTCAGAGCCCAGAGTTGATGATCTTGTGAAATTATTATGATCACTCAGCACCTCCCTCCCCACCCCCAGAGCTGTCCTTTCCAGAGGCAATACATATCCTTCACCGCTGTTGTTTCAACCCACGCTCATCCTGAAGCCTCGGTGCAGAGAGGGGACTTCAAGACAAAGATCAGCCAGGGATGCCAGGCAAGCTGCTCTGTGTGGCTTCCTCCTAGCAATCAGAAGCGCTGAGTGACTTGGAGGCCCTAGATGGCTCACAAGTCAGAGCACCTGCCCAAGGTTACAACACATCTTTGCTAGAGGTCTCCAGGCAGTGGCTAAGAAGCCAGAGGAGGGCCATCTGGCCCAGCCCAGAAACCAGGGAAATCTTCCTAGAGGAGGTGGACCATGTTCAAGGAAGAGAAGGAGTCAGAGGGGTGAAGACTGAATGGATGAAGGACATTCCAGGAAGAGAAGTGACAGGTCTGGAGGTGTGGAGGAGCCAGCAGATTGGCCATTCGAGGCTGGGGAGGGGTTGGGCTCAAGGACCCAGGAGCTCTGCCAGGAGGGAACCAGCTTGCCCCACTTGGCATCATGTCACCTCTCAGAGACCCAATGCAGGGCCCGGCCTCTTCCTGAGCTCACCAAGGACTCCCTAGTTGGGCTCAGCAAGGGGCTTCTGTTTAGCAAGCAGCAAAACCCATGGCCCCAGATAGAGTGGGAGAAAAATGTGGAACACAACTCAAAATTATAAAAAAAACAAACAAGGCTTATTGGTTGGATAGAGATTGGGAGAACCCTCCAAGGTTATGACCCTAAGTGATCCTTCTGGAAATGAATTTATCCTATGGCTCAGTTTCCAGCCAAACAACAGATATATAAGGGGAACAATAACACTGAGGACAGACATACACCTTAGATTAAACAACCATTTGAGATCAAATGGGCAGCATTTACCCAAGGACAAAGTTCAGAAGGGTTAAGAGAGGAGGAGGACTGGGAACAGGACACCAGGGAGGAAGTGGGATGAGTGATGTTACATTGTGAGGTTGCAATCAGTGACACGAAACGAAAGGCGTATGAATTGTTGAACGGAAAACTGATCTGACCCAGTTCACACAAAAAAACTTAAAGACAAAACAAAACAAAAAACTCCCACGGCCCCAGGTTATCAGGGATTCTTCAGAATCTGGTGAGTTGGGCAGAGCAGGTAATTGATCCCTAGTAGACAAAGGGGCAGAATGCAGCCCAGAGAACACAGGTGGTCATCATGAATGCTAGCCTACAGAGACTCACGATGTCCACTGACTTACTAAAGGCCCTGAGAAGGCCTGCAGCAAAGATGTCTGGTGCTTCCCCCAGCACTTTCCAGAAGTGTTTAACCCACGGAACTCCATTGGAAAGGCAGATTCCTTTGGAGCTCTGTGACCCAGGGGAGATTGCCTTTCCCTCCTAGGGCAGCTGAAAGCAAAAAGATGTAAGTGAGGCTCCCCCTGCCCGGCCCACCTTTGGAGCTGGACTGTTCCCACTTCCTCGCCCAGGTCCAGCCAGCCCTAAGGCAGCTGGGCCACTTGTACCAGGGTCGGAGAGATGAAAGGGCTGCTCCCCCACAGCTACCCTTTTTGCAGAGCTCTCCAGACCCTAGCGTTGCCAAGACGACCGCTGCCAGCAGAACACAGATCCAGGGTGGGGGCAGGGGGCGTGCCAGTCCGCCCCTGGCCTACTAACCTGGCAGGCATATTTAAATGACAGCCCAGGAAGCTGCTATTAAACTGTCACCCCAGTCAACAGGACGACAGACCCTAAGTGTTCTCTGGCTGCAGCAACAACACAGCAGGAGTGAGAGGGGGAGGAGCCGGTGGCCCCAAGCAACCTTCACTCCCTCCTCGAGGCCCCCTGGCCTGCCTGCATGTCCACCCTGATGGCCAGAGCCACCCCTCAGGCTGTGGCGGGTCCTGGCACAGAGCTGCAGCCTAGCATAGGGCCTGGCAACTTTAGTCTTTTATTCTTAAGTGGAGGAACTCCAAACACATGAAACAGATAACAGAGCAGTGCCTGAGGGAGACTACCTTGGTATTATTTACCCCTCCCCCTGGGGGGGGCATGAAACCCTGGGCCTCAGAGCCCATGGCCAGCACCTCTGGGGTCCAACATCCCTGGGCTTAAACCCTGCCCCTGCCTTGGACTTGTGCTTCATCTAAGAATCCTCAGTGAAAGATCACATATTATAACTTTTAGGACAGCTTATGGTGTGTTTAAGGCATTAAGGAGCCGGGGTGGCGAAAGCGGTTTTTGCCTACCTGAAGGCTTTGCAGAAGAGAACCTCATGACCGACTTTTCTAAAGATTACAGCCAAGACAACCTACAGAGCAGCTGTACTCTGTAACACAGGGGGTCTCCATGAGTAAGGTGCCGACAAGATTCTAAGGCTGAGACACCCTGACCTGCACATCCTCAGGTCCTGTGATAAGGCTCTGAGGCAGTCACTGCATGAATCAGAGGTGGCTACAAGCTCTGGCCAACCCCGACTCCATTTGTGCAGCGACTGTTTGCTCAGTCTAAGCATCGACTCGATGACAAGCTCCAGGCTCCTTGTGGAGTGGGAAAAGCAAACCGTTCCCACAGTGTTCGGACAGGGCTGAGCAGGAAGCCAGCACCCACCGAGGGACAGCTTTGTACTGCCCAGCAGGCTCCGGGGCTTGGGCTACCACCATCCATCAGCAGGTGACATCTGAGTTTGCTCTCTCTCCCACCCTCTCATCCCACCTGGGGAGAAAGAGGAACTGAACAAGCAGAAGGCACTGAGGGGGAGGATTTGAGAGAGAGGAAGGGGGTGAGTGTGGGAGGCACCACCTTCTGGTGAGGGCATCTTTGCTTTCAAACTGAGAAAGACTTTCCCTCCAATTGTCCAGGTTCTCCCCTCTCGTTCACTATGGAACTAGCTACACATTTCTAACCATGTCAAATCATGTTGTTGCTGTTTGGGACTGTCAGGTCAGTTCCAACTCAAAGCGACCCGGCGTACAAGAGAACGAAACACTGTCCAGTCTTATGCCTTCCTCACGATTGTTATTTTTGAGTTCATTGTTATGGTCACTGTGTCTTGAGGGTTTCCTCCTTTTCACTGACCCTCTACTTTACCAACCATGATGTCCTTCTCTAGGGACTGGTCCCTCCTGATAACATGCCCAGCACGTCTTCACTTCTAAGGAGCATTCTGGCTGAACTTCTTCCAAAACAGATTTGTTTGCTGTTTTGACAGGGTTGTATCATTTCAGCATACTTACTCAATCTATATGCTGAGCAAATAATACAAGAAGCTAGACTATGTCAAACAGGAAGGCAAAAGAAAAGGTGTCAAAATGAGGTACAAAGGGTTGGGGAGGTCAGAGAGAGACACTGGACAGGAGGTAGCCACAAGGACGTCTTCCTGGAAGAGGTGGTCCTTGGGCTGGAAGGTGGGGTAGCTGCTCCAGGCAGCAGAATGCACAAGCTCTAGGACATGTCCCAGGATGACATGGGAGAGTTGGGATCAGTGCAATGTCCTGAGGCTAAGAAGAGGACAGAAGTAATACTCCATCAGCTGGTTACACCATGCCACCTTGCCCTTCAGGCAACCTCTGTCCTTAGTGGGAGGGTCTTGTGCAAACTGACAATGCCACTTGGGGTCAGGTACTTCTCCCCTGGCCTCAACCTGGTGTCTGCCTGGCTTCATCATTTCTGAAAGACCCTCTCATCTCAGTGGCCCCGAGTAGGTGCTAGAGAATCTAGAACTCATAACTAGCCATTAACTAGCTATGTGACCTTGGCAAGCCCTCCTCCCATGCTGAGCCTCAGTTTCCTCATGTGAATAAGTCTCCAAGACCCCCCTCTGTGTGACATTGCAGATCTGTGACTCCACTACACACATTAGTGTGGCTCTTGGTGCTGCTCCAGTGTCCTACAAGAGGCTCACCTGGGACTTTGCACAGGGAAGTCCCTTTCTTTGAGCCCCAGCACATTCCAGCTGCTCTTGAATGCTGCCTGACCTCAGCCCCACTGTCACCAAGGGAGGCCCAAGCCCTCGCTGGGGTATGTGGGACTGCCTGTCGCCACGGGGAAGAGGAGCGTTTCCAAGGGACAGACGACAAAGGCGTCTTCCTGTCCTAGTGATTTGTGGATGTGGGAGGTATTGAGCCAGTGACAGTTGGCGGGGAGGGAAATGAAGGAGAGAGATGGGTGGGTTTCAATCAGCAGGGGTCCTGAGAAGGGACCAAGAATGGTCCAAGGGATGTGACTTGGGAGAGTGGGCACCCGTGGCAAAGGTGGGCCTCTCAATGTCCACTTCCATCCAACTCCACCCACCTGTCCAGCCACCCACATGGCACTGGGATTGTTGATCCTAGGGGAAAAGCTGGAGTGAAATAAATTCCTTAGGTAAAAGCTTCTAGAGGGCAAGAGGTGTGGCCAGGAACCCCTCTCCAGCCTCCAGCCCAGAGTCCTGCCAGGCTCCCCGCTCCACCTTCCCCCTCCACTGGACTCAGGCCTCCTCCAACCAAGGAACTTTCCTGTCTGACCCCCGCCAGGCCACCTGGAAAAGGAGGACCTGTGAGTGTCTGCTTCAGACCTCAGGGGTCACTAAGGACCCACCTTCCCTGTTTTTCTGATGTCAAAGAGGAGCAGCTGAGGAAAAGTCTCCAGCTCTCCTTCCAGTTCTGCTTTGCCACCAACATACTGGGGCAAAGGGCAGCCCTCTCTGGGCTCTGTTACTTGGCCCCTGATGTGCACAGAAACGCAGGGCTCCCAGCCCACAGCTCTACAGCCAGATCAGAGGTGCCTGAGACCCTGGAGGTACAGACACGGCCTCAGTCAACAGCCTGGACCAGGTGTGCTGAGGGGGCGGCAGGCGGGCTGGTGGTCAGTCATTCCTGCCACAATGGGGGGGGGGCGAGGGAATGAGTGATCTTGAGATGACCCAAGCTGACTGGGAAGGGACAGTGAGACCCTCGCCCCAGCTGTGGACAGCAATGTCAGTGCCACAGCCTCTGCCCACCAGGCAACCACTTCTCACACTGGGAAGCTGCTCTGGGGAAGCAGTAAATGCAAATGTTCACCAATTAACTTGGTAGAAGCATTTCCGAGAGGAGCTCCACTAGCCCAGCCCTATGATAAATGAGCAGTGACACCCTGTCACAGGGAAATCCATCTCCCAGCGCTGGACTGCTGCCTCTCTGGGACACCCCTCTTCTGAGCCCTGGGCTTCTGGACAGGTGGTGTGGAGAGGCAGTGCCTGGAAGGCTAGTATGAGTTCCCCATCCCACCCAGCCCCACCTGTATGCCTATGCCATTGCAGAGCTCTATGCTGGGAAGACTGCTGGTTTCTGTTTGGAGATACGTTACAATGGCGTCACTGAAAATGAGGTTAGCATTGGCAGGGCATGAGTAGCTCTCTTCTGCTGTGGCACTGTGGGTTAATGTGCTGGACTGCAACCGCAAGGTTGGCGGTTCAAGTTCACCAGCTGCTCCTCAGAAACCCTATATAGGATCACTATGAGTCAGAAATGACTCAACAGCACTTAACAACAACACCCCTGGCTCAGGGGCCTGACTACTGTGTGACCTTGGGCAAGGTCCCTGTCTTGCTCTCTTCTTCTACAACATCACAGGATTGGACTAGTGGGTCTCCAGTTCCTTTTCTTTTTAGGTGTTACCTACCACCAGGCCCATCATGAGGTTGACAGAGTGAAGAACTGTGACTTGATCCCCCAGCCCTCACGACCCATCCCTGTGTGAGGTGGAGGCTGTAAACCCAAGGCGTCACCCAATCAAGGAACCATCTTTCTAAACGGCAAGCTTGTCCTTGTCTTACCTGGCTTCCTGCGTCTCCTACAACATGACCAGGTGCCCTCACAGGGTACTCAGGAACACCTCATTCAGCCACGTTAACTGCTTTGACAAACCGCATGCCTGCAACCGTCACTCATGGTCATCCCCACCCCCCCGGCACTCCACACTGCCTTTACTCTCCCAGCCCTCAAGGCCAACACAAATGTCAACTGTAGATGGCATCCGATGCCATCTCTACCTCAGCAAGGCAGAAACGAGTGGGACCCCAGTCTAGGTCCTGTCAGGGCCTAACAATATCAAACTCAGTTACCCATGGGGTGCTTGTTTTTGTCACCACTTTCCTGGCGGCCAGACCCTGGCAGTGGCCATAGGAAGCCTTCCTGGTTGTGTCCACCCTGGCAGCCAGCGCTGAGGTGAAGATGTGCAGCCTTCCTGGACCACACTCATCTCCCTGTTGATAGCCTGGGGAGGCCTGGGGAGTGAGCGCTCCACCAGGTTGGAGCGGAATCAGTAAATCATCCCAGTGGGTCACTGAGTTGGTGACACACAGCTTACACACCCCATGGAGCCAGGCTCAGTGAGATGCAAACCCATCCCTGTCTCAACCTAGCCAGCTCCTCATTGTGGGAAAGACTTTCACTGGGAGTCCCAGGGACCCAGGCCTGTCATGGGAGGCACCTTCAAGCCCTGGCACTACTCCAGGCTGCCTGTAACCTCCGGTGTGACCTTGGAAGCCTCAATTCCTAGAACTAGAGGAAGATGAAGACAGGTTTTCCATGCCCACCATTCGCAGGTTCTCTCGGGAGTATCAGGCTCTGGGCAAGGTAGAGTGCGCACCTACTTCTCAGAGGAGAAGGAGAAGGAGAAGGCAGTGTATTGCTGGGTGCCAACGGGGCAGAGCACTGGCTCGGGGTGATGGTCAGAGAGAGAAGCGGAGGGCCTGAAGTCAGGGACAGCGGAGGAGCACAGGCTGAGAGGAGGCACCACAGGGGCAGGGGTGCGGGAAACTTGGCAGCGCCTAAAGGAAATCTTTTGACAGAATTGGACCCAGACCCTGAATGGGTCCAGTGCTTAGTGACAGGTCTGTGACCCTGATCCCCGGCCCCTCAGCTGGCTCCTCGTGGCCACTGTGACAATCAGGCAAGAGGTAGGGTGGTGAGAAATCAAAATTTTCTAAAGGCTAGGGACAACAGTTGGAAGACAACTGTCTGGCCAACTGATTGGAAGAGATCAATGTTTATGCCCATTCCAAAGAGAGGTGACCCAACAGAATGCGGAAATCATCGGACAATCTCTTTGATATCT
>NW_006408544.1:18533516-18561052 GCF_000296735.1 Chrysochloris asiatica
ACGAGATGGATCAGCCAGGTGGCATCATTAATGGACTCAAGTGTGGCAGCGGTAGTGAGGTTGGCCCAGGATCGGACATTGTTTCATTCTGCTGTTCATGGGGTCGCTATGAGTCGGTTCCGACTCGATGGCACCTGACAACAACAACAGGGACTGGATGGCAATCAATGACATGAAATAAAATGTATATGAATTACTGAATGTAAAACTCATGTGTACGTACTATAAATCTTCACCCAATTCACACACACACACACAAAAGACAAGGGGCTGTCCCAAGGCTCCACAGCTAAAGGCAGGACTAGAATCTCTGTCCTCATATGTCTGGTGCTCTACAAGGCAAAGAAGAAAATAAGAGGTGGACCATGCCCCCACAGCACTCAGAGCTCAGCTGAGGAGATAAGAGGCTCAGATAGAACAGCCACAACCCAATACACAGAGATGATCCTAATTAGATTGTGGGCATTTACATTGCTGTGTGGCCTCACTTCCCCTCTCTGGGGCTGCCCCAGTCCCCCACTTGTGAAATGAGGGCTTTCCTCCTTTATCCTGAGTGAGGGCTGCCAGAGGTTCCATGGCCTAGAAGAAGGAGGCTTAAAAGTAGAGCCCTAAAGAAAAGTGTGAATGTAGCCAGCACTAGTGGAGACTGGGGAAGCCCACCCTGAGACATCTTGCTTGTTTCAAAGGAAAAGATGGATTGTAAAAGCAGGTGATGAAAGCTAGCCCTGGCTTTTGGGTGCATTTGGAAGGAGTGGAGCCCATTCCTTCTCAGAAATCCTCGAACCTCCCAGAGGTTGGTGCTAATAGAGAAGTATGAGTAGGTGGTCTGTAATACCCACCTAGTAGCAGACTCCTGGGAGAAAACTATCCCCAGCAGGGTTCTTACTGAGCCTGTGGCTGTGCGAACAGCAAGTCCAAGGAATTACCTGGATGTCTACAGATAAGATCCTGATCCTATCTGAGCCTCAGTTTCCTCACCTATAAAATGGGGTAACAATCACTTCACTCCTCGGCTGTGACAATGAAAAGCGATTGTGACTGAAAAGATGACGAGGGGACTTCAAAAAGTTCATGGAAAGGAATGAAAACAGAATGGATATTCCTACAAGCTTTCTGAAGCCCCCTCACATACAGCCCCACAATGGCAGATAGAGGTCTTATCCACCATAGTTTAATTCTTACCACCACCATGTCTACCCCCACCCCATCAGATTTCCTGCTAGGACTGCTGGTTGTCTCCACGCTGGAATGGGAGAGAGCTGGGAGCAGTGGACAAGGGGTTTGGCTCACGTGGCTAAGCCTTCCGACTCCTGTGAAAAGTCTGGGACTAGTCCAGATGGGGCACTATGGGAAGGCTCAGGAGGAATTCAACAGGAGTAGCAGATAGAACATCTGGACTTTAGGCCATGGGCATCACCTGTTGCAACCCTCAAGTTTCATAGATGGGGAAACCGAAAACTGAGAAAGCCTATCTGAGGTCACACTCTTACGGCAGCCTAGCAAAGCAATCAGATTCCCTTGTAAGACCCAATCATTGATGGGTTGGGTCCAACTAGCAGCACTGTGGAAGAAAGACACGTGATCTGCTTTTATAAAGCTGACAGTCAAAACCCAAAGGAGCAGTTCTATTCTTTAGCATATGGGGTCACTATAAGTCAGAATCAAACTCGACAGCAACAAGTTTGGTTTGATTTTCTAAGACCTACTCACAGAGCAGAATTGACGCCTCAGAAGCTCATGGAATTGGAAAACAGCCCTAGAACCAGAATTGAATCTCCAAATCCAATTCCAGGAGAGAATCTTAGACTCTTAAAACATGCACTGTAAAAATACTCAAACCCACATGGCAGAAATACTACACAAAATTAAACAACTTTGAGAAGCACAGTGAGAATCTTAGTTTTAGACCCATAAATACAGAACAGAACCTTAGAAGCTTCGAACAACAGAGTCTAGTCCAGGTGGCCCCCACCTCCACCCCCCAGTGCAGGAATTTCGGTTCCCACTGCTGACATATGGCCATTCCGCCCTCTCAGCTGTCCTGGCTGGAGGCTCTCCTTCCTCTTGAACAGGGAGGGAAATAAGTTCTCAACAGGAGATCCTCACTTTGTACAAATGGATTTTTCACCCCTCCTTGTTCTTTGGCTCTGGTCGGAAAAAGATTCCCAGGGAAGTGGAAAGAAGCCAAGAGCTGCCACGGAATGACTTTAACCAGCAGACAGGCTGGTAATAGGTTTCGGTGGGAAAAAAGGAAGGAGAGGGGCGATTAATTCCAACTTGCTATGTGATAAAGGAAATTAAGGCATAATACTGAGGAGGCAGCAGTTCCATTAACCTGCGTGGAATACCAATTACTGCGGGCGTCTCAAAATTGCTGGAAATCAAGAGAAAACCCCAAAGAGGGGTGTGATTGTGGCCTAAGGCTCATCTGGATTAGGCTATTTGTTTGCCCTGGCACCTTAATGATGGGAATGGGGGAAAACGCCCCGTTTCCTGGGAGACGGCTATGCCAAAGTGGGGGAGGGCAGGCAGGCCCACGCGTAGCCACTGGACCGCTTGGTGAATGCTCAGGGCAGAGGGGGCTCCCTGGGCCCACCTCAGGGAGAGCTAGCTGCCTGGGCTCCTTGTGCCTGGCCCTCTCAGCATGCACCCTGACTCCCTTGTTCTGGAGAAGGGTGGAGCCTTTGCTGATCCCTGCTCTATTTGGAAGATCTCAAGTCTCTGCTGCTGTAGTGGGCCTACTGAGTGTCAGGTGTCCACGATGACGGGGCCTGCAAGGAGGTAAGAACTTCAGAGGTGGCCTGGACTCAGGGTGACAGACCCAGCAGGGCTCAGGGCTCTAGACGAGACCACCCACACATGTGAGACTATGTGGGCAGAGTTAATGGCCATGGGCCACGGCTCAGTGTTTCCAGCCAGGGGCCCAGCAGGACAGTTATGAAGCCACCGGGCCAGAGCTGGGCAGAAGATAGACATGAGAGGCCAGTGGAGGGAAGAGTGGGGCAAGGTGCCCAGCAAACCCTCACTTCCCACTGGCATTCTGGCTCAGACCTTGGTCACTTCTGTCACTTCTAATAGTACGTTAGATAGGGTGCCCATCAGCCTGGTGGTCCTGAGCTGGCACAGGTTCCCCCAGTAAGACAGATCCCACCACAGCTTGGATGGATGGAGGGAAAGCCACTTCTGAGGCAGCTTGTCTTGTAAGCACTGCTTGCTGCCCATGACAATTCTACCCCTCGATCTTTTTCTCCAAGGAAGCTTTTCCTCCTAGCACAGAAACTTGGGAGATTTTCATCTGAGCCTGTTGTGGCCCTCCTCCTGCCAAGAACAGGTTATGGAACCCAGAGCTCAAATCCTGGTTTTAACCCTTTTTAAAAAAGTTGTGTGGCTTCCTGCAGGTTACTTAACCTAAGTCAGTGTTTTTCCTCATCTAAAAAGGTGATGATGTAAAAAAAGGTGAGACAGAGACTGGTGCAAGCAACCTCTGTAACTATGGTTCTGGGTGATCCTTAAGCTCTGGAAATGAACTCATTCCTGTGGCTCACTTTTCAGACAAACAAAGAACAATAACACAAGGGAGGCACACACACTTTAGAATAAGCAACACTTTGAGATCAAAAGTGCAGAATTTACCCAAGGACAAAGTTCAGTATGAAAGGGGCAATGAAAACAGGAAACACAGGGAGGAAGTGGGATAAAGTGATGTTACTTTGTAGCGACTGTAATCAATGGGATGGAACAAAGTGTGTATGAATTGTTGAATGTAAAGTTGATCTGCTCCGGCAAACCCTCATCCAATTCACAATAAAAACTTTAAAAAGGTAAACCGATAACTCCTGTCTTGTAGTAGTGTTGGTTGTGAGATGATGTATCTGACACAGGGCACCTATAAGTATTCAGTGGACCAGGCCAACAGCCCAGCTGTCTCCTCTGTGAAATGATCTTATCCATGGAGTAGGCCTGGGAAATGGGGCAGTACTCTCTGAAGAGCCTCTCCAAGCCGCCATGAGAATCCACATCCCGTTCTCTGGACCAGAAAGGTCCCACTGCTTCAGGTCGGCAGGAACCATATACAATATGTCAAAGGCTCAAAGTGCTGGTGTGGGCATTGTCCAGGGAATCCCAGAGCCTGGGTGCCTGCCCCAGCCCCTCCACAAACTAGCTCTGTGCTTGGGCAAGCCTCGGTTTCCTTAGCTGTCAAATAGTGGACAAGGTTTCCTGCCCTGTCTGCCTCCCTAAGGACTAGCTGTGCACTCACCATGCCTACCCCTGCCCCACCTTCTGCAAGACCCATCTTTAACCGCCTCACTAAAAGGAATCAAAGGCACTGCCTCTCAGCACACAGCCATTGCGGGCGTGACTCGCTGTACCAGAACACCAGGACGGGTTTGCTGGGTCACACGTGCAAACCTGGCACACGTCCACAGTGTGTGTGTATGTGCACGTGTGCACGTAGAAAGGCACGCACTGGCCTCTTGTCACTCAGCTGTGCACCCCACACGGAACATACTCATATCATCCCATGCACACAGAGTGAAGTAGCACACAGACCCCACTCCCACATATGCACAGGCAGCTTTACACACTACAGACAAGTGTGCACACATTTCCTGCCTCTCCTGTCACAGCCAGATGTGGGATTCTCTCAGAGGGCTACCATTTAATGCTCTAATTAATTTAAAAAAAATTGTGGGAAGCAGGATCTAGGGAGAGGGGTCCCAGTGCATTCAGGAGAGGCTGAGCCCTTCACCTGTAGGACTGATATTGAGTCCAGCACCAGAGGCGGAGGACAGGGCCCAGTAAACCCTGTCTGCCCAGACATGTGCCTGATTCCAAGGATGCCCCACAATGCAGGACAGGGGGAAGCCCCCATTACAGGATCCCCAACAGGGCTGTCTAACCTCTGCCTCACACTTCCAGAGACAGGGAGCTCAGTTCCTGGGGAGGCCAATGGTTCTCCTGCCAGGCAGCACTGTCAAGGTATCTACTGAACCGGGGACTGCACATCCAGATGCAAACTTGCTGTGGACTGAGCCCTATGGTCCACATTAAGATGGGCTAGGAAGAAGGGTCTGGCAATCTGCTTCTGAAAACCAATCAAGAAAACTCCACAGATCACAATGGAACACTGTCCAACTTATAAACGGTTATGGGCCTCGGATGCAGGAGAGGGCAGTGTTTTGTTCCTTTGTGCATAGGGTTACCATGAATCAGGACCAGCTCAACAGCAGCTGACAACATCAACATCACAGTGTCCAGACACTGCAGGGGAGACTGCAATGCACAGGATGTGTGCAAAGCACAGGGCCACCCAACTGCCATATGAGAGGGGATGAGTAGGAAAGATGATGGTACTGGTCTAGAGAGACTTGCATCACTACCTGCCCTCCTGCTTACATGCCTCCAGAGATGGGGAGCTCACTATGCCTCCAGCCAGTCTGCTCTGGGTTAGCCCAGAGCTCACCTTTACCCTGGTCTCTAGGGAACCCACATCCCTATTATATTCAGACTGGCAGGAACCAAGCATTCCATTCACCCTCCAGGCCTCTCCTCTGCCTTTCCTGGGGATGCGCTCTCTGCTGCTGAGTGTTTGGGAAAACGAAGCAATAAATTTACCGCCTCACTTATGAGTAATTTGCTGTCAGGAGCTCTGCGTAAGCAGAGGGCTGAATTAACAAGGCTTAATTAACATTAATGTTGTGACAGATCTCAACCAGAGTCGGGAAATCCCCCACCCTCACCGCCCAGGCCTTAGCCTGCCACTTGCCTGCACATGTGGGAGGTGAGAGGCCTAGGGAGGGATCTTGGAGCTCCTGACAGACATGACTGGGGGGCTGCCTTTTTCCCAGGGTTTGGAACCTGGGGGCTGGAGACTTATAAGAGATCAGTACAGGAAGCTAGGAACCCCTGCAGCTCCAGTCCCAAGGAGCTCTCCGAAGAATTCCTTTGTCCCTGACTGGTTCAGTGGCAAACACTTGGGCCTTGGAGTCCAAGAGGCCAGGGTTTAAATCCTGGTGCTCTGTGACCCTGGGTGAGTCACCCTACCTCTCTGCCTCATAATTCCAGTCTGCAAGGAACAGGCCAAATGCTCCCTCAAGGGGCTGTCAGAGGCTACATGAGGCATAGACAGCAGAGCTGCTCCAAGATTTCTATTTCCTTCCCCACTCGCTAGTCCTCTTAATAAGACAACAGCAAACATTACTGAGTGATTACTGTGTTCATGTTCTCATTTAATCCTCCCATAGTCCTTTTCGGTAGGGACTACTGTCACCGCATCATACAGAGGAGAAAACTGAGGCACTAACAGGGTAGGTAGGTGACATGCCCAAGGTCACACAGCTAGGTAGTGGGAGTAAGAGGACCAAGTCACTCACCACACTCATAGCAGGAGTCCCTGGGAGGATCCAGAGAGCCAACTAAAGTAAAGGTCAAGCAGTGGAGCCGTGCCTGAGAGGGTACAGAGCCTGGCAATGATGTTTGCAGATCGAATCTGTGATTGACAGAGGAAGGGGAGAAGTGTGCCCTTTGGCAGTGGGGCATCCCATTAGAAAGGCCCATGTGCCTGCATTTCAACCACTAAGACCTTATTAAGCCCTCCCAAGTGGCCAGACGGTGTTAGGCCCCACAGGAGAGAGAAACGAGGAGCCAGGTACACCCCCTCTCTCAGGATTGACATCATCTCCTACTCCTCAGCTTTCCCTCGAGGCACCAAGCCCAGTCCTGGTCCAGGGCAGGCACATGGTAATTTATCATTAATGGTTGCTGTTATTAATATTAATGGGGAGGATGCTCCTGACAAGAACCAACTTTACAAACAGATTAAGTAGTAGAAGCAGCAGCAGCAGGCAAGAGGGAATTCCAGGCACTCCAACACCTCTCAGAAAAGATGGAGTGCCAACCACACAGGCCCCCACCCATCACTCTGCACCTCTCCTCAGAGCACAGCCACACTCTCCCCCCTAGACAGGAAGGACTCTGGGCTCCAGGTCACCAGGCCTCACCTGAGGGACTATTCTGGGTAAGAGCATGGGCAGGGGGTGGTGCCACCTCCAGAAAGGGTGAGGTGGAAAGTCCTCAGGACCCAGCTCCCCCTGCCAAGTCTCAAGCACCCCTCAAGCCCTGTCACAACCCCCTCCTCCAGGAAGCCTTCCCACCCAGTCCATACTTCATCCTTCTGATTTAGACATTAGCAGCATGACCTTGACAAAGTCAAGGACAAAGTCAACTACCTCTACTTCATCTTTTTCTTCTGTAAAATGGGGATAAAAACAGTCCCTGCCTTCTGGGTGTGTGACACTCCACTCACTGACAAGGTGACGCTATTGTTAACGGCAACCCAGGAATGAGTGCAGTGGCGACTCAGGCCTGCTAGGAGGGGCTCGGGGTGTCTCAAGTCTTTACCAGGCTGTTCTGAGGCAGCAGGATCAGCCAGGGGGCATTGTGTAACCCCTGAAACAGGGCTGGGACCCACGGGGGCTCTCAGGGCAGAATCAGAAAGAACTTGCTCTCTCTTTTTGCAAGTAGAAAGAACTGCTTTATAAAGGAGTGAGGTCTCTGTCCCAGGAGGTGTGCAAGCAAGGATTCATTCACTGATTCAACATTCACTGGTCCCCCCTGTCATGCTGGGTTCTGTGTTGGGTACTGGAGGGCTTGTGAAAGAAAGGGAAAGATCCTAGCTCACCTGGAGGAACCCACACTCTCCTAGGGAGACCAGAGATGCTTAATGTGCTAAATGAATCCCAGGTCAGGCCTGCCCACCCCCCTGCAAATGTGCTAGGTCCCAGAGGAAAAGCAGAAGGCCCCTGCCAAGAGGTGGGGGGGTTGGCTGGAAAACGTCTGGGACAGTTCAGTGTGGCGCTGTGCTTTGGCCCAGCACACATGAGGCCAGACCCCCATTCTACTCTGAGTCCAATGCCCTCAGTGATCCCATGGACCTCCCTGTGATAGGTTCTTCCTGCTCTCCCTACCCTGGTCCACACTGACCTTGCTGGTCCTCAAGTCCTCTGCCCAGTCAGATACTCAAATAAGGAGTAGGCAGGAAGTGTATTTGGGGACACCTGCTGGCAGCAGGGTATGGAGGAAGGAGGGGGAGCTGTCTGTGTAGGGATAAGGCAGGTCCTGGCTAGTCCCAGGCAGGTTGTGCGCTCTCTCCTTGTCCACTTGCCTGCCTCACAGCCTCCACTCACCACCTGCCTCCCCATGGTTCCCCAGGAGCAGGCTCCAAGGAGGCCCAGCAGACAGACCACCAGCTGTTGCCACCCCCCATATACACCCTGGCCACAAAGCACCCTTCCCCCAGCTCTGCCCGCCTGCGGTGACAGCCTCTTGGCACCAGCTCTCCTCTTCCCTCCATCTGTCAGGAATCGGTGCAGACAGACTGTGAGAACCACAAGAGGAAATAGAGACTCTGCTTGGGCCCCTCCCCCTCTGCCTCCCCAGCACTCCCCCCCACTACACATGGGTCTCCCCCCTGCTCTGTCTCTCCCTTCCCTCCATCTGTCTCTATCTTTTCTCACTGATGAAGACATCACCCAAGTGGGAGTGGAGAGAAGAGGATCGGCAAGCCAAGGACCCCTGTTTATGACCACCACACACAGTCACAGCCTGGCCACACCCCGACTTCACCCCTTCCTTCTCCCGCCCGATAAGGGGTCTGAGTCCTGTGGGGGTGTGGGCTCAGTTTTCTCATCTACACAACTAGGGAGATTAGTCCTGCTGGGCCTGCCTCCCAAGGGCTGTTATAAAACTGGCAGTAAGATGTGGAAAGAGCTTTGTAAACTGGAGAGCCCTGTACAAGGCTGAAGCCTCAGCGTTTTTCCTGTTTGACATGAAATAAAGATCCCAGCACTAACCCTCATCTTGGGAGGGCCAGGAAAACACACATGAACAGACAGAAAAGTATCTTGAGACATAAACATCACAGCAGGAACCCGAGGGCCCTGCAATATTCACGAAAGGGAGCAGTGCAGAGATGAGGAGGAAACTGAGGCCCACAGGGCACAGTCACACAGTTGAACTAGCGGTAAAGTCTGGAGTAGTGGCCAGTCCTTCTGACCCTGTCCACACACGAATTTAGTCCTGGCTCTTCTTGACCTTCCAAGAGCCTCTGTTTCTCCCTTGAATGCTCCTAAAACATAGAAGAAATCAACTTTTTAAAAAAAGAGCCCTTCCCAGTCACAGCTGAGTCCATGAGCTAGCGAGGCCCTGCTGGATGCCCAGTGAGTAGCAGCCAGGGCTTGCTGGGTGCAGGCAGAGCAACCAACCATCCTGTTTTACTTGGGACAGAGGGGCTCCTGGGATGTGGGATTTTAGGACAAGTTAGACACCCTGTGGACAGCTAATTACCTGACAATGCTAATGTGCTGGGCACATGTAGGTTGTTGTTGTTAAGTGCCATCCAGTCATTTCACAACTCATTGTAACCCTGTATAGGGTTTCCGAGGAGCGGCAGGTGAGCTTGAATCACCCACCTTGCGGTTCAAGTCTATCTTGCAGTCTAGCACATTAACCCGCAGCACCACACCAGGACTCCATATGACTAGGTGTGGGCATTTTACTGAAAAGAGTGAAACTTCTGCTTACTCCAACATGGTCAAGAATGGCCCAGGGCTCCAGAGGCCTGGTGGAAAGGAAGTTCAGTCTCAGGATGCTGCAAGGCCAAGTCTGAGCCCAGCCAGAGAGAGACACAAGCTGACTGCATAAATGTGCCCCAAGTCATAGGGGGAGGGGAGTCTTGGGCTCTCCATCCCCTTCCCAGTGAAGAAGCTGAAGTTCTGAGACAAGAGTTTGTCCAAGGTCACACACTGAGTTAGTGGCCATCACCCACAGGGCAGGGCCTGTTTTTCCATTGATAGATCCTCCCCAAGTCCTGGCAGGGCTCCTAGCATGAACATCGGGAGTTGGGAGTCTGAGTAACACCCATGCTGGTGCTGAGAGGACACGTAGGGCTGGAGGCTGGAGAGCTGACAGGCAGGCACTAGGTCTAGAGGGCTCCTGATGCCAGTTTAGAAGACCTGATCCTATGAGCAGTGGGGTGTCACTGTGGAACACAGCAAGGGACCAGTATGGCACTGAACCTTTCAGAGTATTAAACTGCAGTGTAGGACTCTGGAGGGTGAAAAGCAGAGATCAGGAGGTTGGCTGTGCTGCTCGGCACTCCAGACCAAGCAGGATATGGGAGTGGGATGGGGAACGGGCCTAAACTAGCAAGGGCAGGGGAGACGTCTAAGGACTTGGCTACCATGAGAGATTGGGGCTCAGGGAGAGCTCCTGGGTGCTCCTGTCACACCACGCCTGTACCTATGGAGTGGTCCGAGGGGCAGACGAGGCTCATCCACAGCCCCCCAGCCTATCACAGGACCCAGGCACTACTGCACTGTGATCAGTGGTGGTGGTGGTGGTTATGTGCCATGGAGTCGGTTCCGACTCATAGCGACCCTGTACAGGGTTTCCGAGGCTGTAAATTTTTATGGGAACAGAAAGCCTCATCTTTCTCCCGTGGAACAGCTGGTAGTTTTGAACTGCTGACCTTGAGGTTCGCTGCCTGATTAGTGATTAGTAGACGGAGCTTTCTTTAACCATGTCATCTTTCCCTCCAGGCATGTGCTTACTTCTCTTCACCTCCACTTTTCCAAGTCTCGGGAAGGCAAGTTGTAGCTATAGGAGGCACCAGAGTGTGCACCCCATGAGCCCCACAATGGGGATCCAAGGTCACACAGCTCATCACCTTGTCATAGGCAGAACCCCCCTGAGCCCCAGGACTAGGGCAAGAATCCAGACTCAGGAACACTGAGCTGACTTGGGGTGGGGGCAGTCTCTGGGCTAGAGGGGACAGGAAAGTCGCAGGAACAGGAAGAGATTTCCAGAGACAGAATGGGCTGTCTACTTCACTGGTGAGCTCCCTGTCCCCGGAAGCAGATGAACAGAAGCTAGTCACCCCCACCCAGACCCTTCTGGACTGAGGGAATTCCACACCGGGAAGGTGAGGAGGCTGCTCTAGCACTGAAATCATAGCTCATTCATTCATTCAGTCAACACACATCCTCAGGGCCTGTGGTGTACCAGGACAGAAGAGAAAAGCTTCTCTGTCCCACCCAGGAAGGCTGAGATCCTTCAGCCCTGACAGCCCGCTCCATGTCACCAATCTGTGTCCTACACTCTGAAGCCACTCTCTTAGCTTTCTGGGGCACAGGACCAGGCTGGAGGGTGCAATGCTACCTCCTCCTGTGCCCCATCCCCTCACAGAGCTCCCTGAGGCTCTGAACTCATTTCCTGATGATGTTCCTGGAAGGACTCTCCCTGGTTAAACTGGGACAGTAAGTGATGGCCTAGGGCCATAAGGGAAAAGGGGGGGGGGTATGAAGAAGCTTCTCTGGGGTCTCCCAGGCCCCTCTCACTCCATCCAGCAGTCCAGGGACAGACAGAAGATGGAAGTGCAGAGAAAGAGGTCAACATAAGCCAGCTGCCCTCAAGTCAATTCTGACTAATGGCTGGCTACTCATGTGGGCAGGGTAGAACTCCTCAATAGGGTTTTTGAAAGAATGTGATCTTTTGGAAGCAGATCACCAGATCTTTCTTCCAAAGTGCTTTTAGGTAGGTTCAGGCCACCAACCTTTACTGTTTGTTCTGCCCAGAGACTCCCAAAATAAGCCTAGCCAAATCTCATAGAGAATGCTGATCGCCAACCAAATGTTGCTGAGTGCTCTTTATAAATGGACACATGTGACCCTCCAACCACTGTGTGCATTAGGAACGGATGGCTCCATTGTACCGATGAGGCAGGGGTTCAGAGAGGAGGAGGAACTTGCCCAAAGTCCCCCAGGTAGAAAGCAGTGAAGTATGGGTTTGACCCCACACAGTCAGGCTTAGAGGCTCCCATTCTTGTAAGCCTCTCGTTGGGCGCTCCAGGTCTAAGGCTCCCAGCCGGCTGTACCCAGGCAGAGTCCTAGAGAGAGACAGGTCTGGAAAGGGGCTGGAGAATCTACATTTCAAAAGGTGGACAAAGTGACTTGAACTACTGATTCAATCCTAATCCTTTCCTGTACAGATGGGGAGACTGAGGTCCAGAGAGGGGCAGGGGCTTTTCTGGTTCCTGGCATAGTGGGGGCTTAGAGTCTGGGGAGCAACGGCAACATGGTTCAGTTAAACAAATAATAAGAAGGGTTCAGGCTTCTGTTCCCAGAGTGGAGAACAGAGCACAGACTCTCCAAGGCCAGGGAGAGGAGGGACAGCCATCTGGGGGAGGAGGTGGCACAGAGAGCTAGGGCTCAGGGCACACAGGCTGGCAGACCTTTCTGCTCTGGTTTGGTCTAATTCATTAGTGTAGGCGGAACGGAACCGATCACCCCAGTGGGACCCAGCTCACTGAGGCCGAAGTTTCAGGTACTTTACACAGGCCAGGAATTACTTATCACTCAAGGAGCTCTGGTAGCGTAGTGGTTACGAATCGGGCTGCGAACCTTAAGGTCAGCGGTTCAAAACTACCAGCTGTTCCGCAGGAGAACGATGAGGCTTTCTACTCCCGTAAAGATTTACACCCTCGGAAACCCTGTACAGGGTCGCTATGGGTTGGAACCGACTCGATGGCACTTAACAACAACAACAACATGTTATTACAGAGGGGAAACCTGGGGCTCAAGTTCAAGAGACCTACACTGGGCCTTCCAACTAGGAAGTAGAAGATGTGCAGTTGAGACCCAGGTCTGGCTGACACTGGGGAGACCATGTTGGCCCCAGTACCACTTGGCAGGGAAGGGGAGGTTGAGGGGAGGTGGGAGGCTGAGACAAGAGAGACTCACACACACAGCTAATATAAAGTCTGCTCTCATAGGTATTAAAAAATAGGCTCAGTCAGAGATCAGCTAAAAAAAAATAAACAAGTGGAGAAAATTCCCAGCTGAGTGTAGGTTCTGCTAATAAACAGTTGGTTCCGGTTTTTCATGTATGGGTTAGGCCACGTCCCCTGTGTGAGGGTCTATGGCAAGGTCTGTGATGGGAGGGCCCTGTGGGTTTAGATTTCACAGTCCCTGACTCCTGCTCCCAGCCTGGGCAGATTCTAGTTCCTGTATGCCCTGGCTCTCAGAGGAAAAGAATCCCAAAAGGGCTTGGGAGGTGCTTTAGTCCCAATGAGCCAAGATGCCCAAAGGGCGACAGGGATCTACTCAGCAGGTTTTGTACAGAGGCTGAGCTCCCCTGGTGCCTGGCCTCAGGCATTTATAAGCACCTCAGCCCTTTGGGTGGGGGTAGGTGGGGCCCAAATTGCATGCTATGGCTGGAGCCTGGGGGGGGAGGAGAGGCTGCCATGGCAGGGGGCAGGCTGGCAACAGAGATTGCTGAAGGCTCTCCAACTACAAATAATTCCCCCAATACACAACCTGGTGGGGGCTTTCTGGCTTTGGTTCTAACAGCCTTAGTGGGGTGTGGGAGTGTGTAGAGGGCAGTTGCCTCCTGTCAGGCACACTCCCCTCCACACGTATACACAACCATGCACACATACGTGTGCTCAGACACATGGCCACCAGAGGTCCATGACATGGGAGATACAAGGAGAGGTGCTGGCCTGGATTCCAGCCACTGGAAAGCCCATCCTTGGCCTTTAGTGATTCACTGGACAGCTTAACCTGGGCCTGATGGGGACTTCCTGCCTCTCATCAGCTGCCAACTCTGTGATGTTAACTTGGACCCCATGGTAAGTTAAGGCTCTCCTTGGTTACCTCTGTTTAATCAGCTTCCCCAGGACTACCAGGC
This sequence comes from Chrysochloris asiatica, assembly GCF_000296735.1. Taxonomy (NCBI): domain Eukaryota; kingdom Metazoa; phylum Chordata; class Mammalia; order Afrosoricida; family Chrysochloridae; genus Chrysochloris; species Chrysochloris asiatica. The sequence continues at coordinate 18,547,263 of NW_006408544.1, forward strand.
ACCGGCCACCCAGGGACCCCAGTGCCGTTGTCCTCCTGAGTACTCAAATCCTCCCAACTGGCCAGGTGACCTAAATCTCTCCAGTTACTATGTCAGCAGTTGCCCTCTTGTGTCCTTGGCGGGGGAGGAGGAAAGCTGCCAATGGCCCCTTCTGTTTGACGGTTCCCTGGGCAGGACTCATGGGCTTGGGGAAGGGCCGGGAGTGCTCATGTCCTGGGCTAGGTCCTGGCAGACATTCACAGGTAGACTAGCTCGTTATCACTGCTTCGCAGATGAAAGTTCTAGAGTTCAGTTTAAGTCCCAGACCAGGTTCCTCTGGTTACTAGGCTTCACTTCATTTTCTCTACCGGTTAGTTCACTGCATCCAGCCCAACTGTGAACAGAGGAAGAAGGCAGAGGGCAAAGCAGCCCAGGTGATTTCAGCCTCAGAGTTTAGGAAATGAACCCTCATGTTTGATTGACCAGAATCCTCCCCACCATGCCAGCTATGTGTTCTGTCCCCTCTAGGCCCACCATGCAGACAACAAGGAGCTCCAAGGGCCCACCATGCAAGTAGTAAGGGGCTACAGGTGAAATGGCTGCTCAGAGTGGTGCTTGCAGTGCAGGTGGAGCAAAGACCAATAGGTAAAAGGGAAAATCAAGTTCAGAGAGGGGGATCCACTTGTCCAGGGTCACACAGCAAGTTAGGGGCACACACAACATAGTTATTACAATCTTGTGGAGGAGACGAATTTCACAAAAAATCTTGAGAAGAATGAAGGCACAGATTTGTTCCCTTCTGCCTTGTGTTGGTGGGGGCAGACGGTCCTTGGGACAAGAACACAACTGTCCTTTCTTCTTGCCTTACTTTATGTGACCTCAATCTGGCTACTCTGTCTCTGGACAAAATGACCCTGTGCTCAGGCAAAGGGGAGGTCTGTGGACTGTTCACCTCACTTAGAAAAGGGGGGCACTATAAGATATATATAAGGAATGCTGTGAGGTAGGAAAATGTCTCCCCATGGAAAGAAACATGGCAATGAAGAAAATGCACACACAGAGCAATCCCTTTCTTAGAAACTTATTTTAAGGAAACAATCAGGCAAATGCAGACATATAGTACAAGGATGTTCATCCCAACATTGTATAGAATAGGGAAAAAAAAAAAAAAAAGCAAGCAATCTTAACATATGTCAATTAAAAAGAGAATGTGCCATTACATTATGGAAGATTCAGGCCTTTTAAAATTATGATGTTGTTGTGCCTTTGAGTTGGTTCCAACACATAGCAACCCTATATAGGGTTTCCAAGGAGCAGCTGGTGAGCTTGAACTGCCGACCTTGTGGTTCAAACCGACTTTGCAGTCCAGTGCTTTGAACCACAATGCCACCCAGGACTCCAAAACAATGATATGAATCTATTTTTATTGACATGGAAAGTCATGTGGATATGGAAAAAAGACAGCTGTCATACAACAACCTGATTTTTGTTTTTATTTTTAAAAATGTGCTCACGTACAAGGCTAAGTTAAAAAGTATTGCTACGAAATCATTGTTCTTAAATGCTATTGAGTTGTTTCTGACTCATACCGACCCTGGATAGGGTTTCCAAGGAACGGTTGGTGGGCTTGAACCGCTGACCTTGGAGTTCAGCACATTAATCTGCAGCATCATAGAGCACTTTATTTAACAAAAATACTAAAATGTGAAGCTCTGGTTTCTGGACATACACTCCACGTAAGTCTATACATGTCTAAAGGCAGGGTTTCCATCTCTCTAACCCTCCCAAGAACTGTGTGCTCTTTCATTCACACCACAACAAAATGGCTGTTTTGGCATTCTCCATGGACTCAAATCATGTTCCATTTAAATGGTCTTTGAGTTTGGGGAACAAAAAGAAATCTGAAGGGGAAAGATCAGGGCCTTAGGGTGGGTTGGGTAAAGTTTTCCAAAGAAATTCCCATAGAACAGCCCTTGTTAGCCTCAAAAAAATGAACCATTGCCTTGTGACAGAAAACAATTCTTCAGTACAACTTTCTTGACCTTTTTCTCACTAATTGTTGCTGTTGTTAAGTGCTGTGGAGTAATTTCCGACTCATAATGACCCGGCATAGGGTTTTCAACCAGCGGCTGGTGAGTTTGAACCACTGACCTCATGGTTCAAGCCAACCTGGTGGTCCAGTACTTAATCCTGCAGTGCCACAATTTTCTTAAAACTTCTTCCTAGTAAGACTCTGTGATTGTCCTGTGTCTCCAAGAAAACAAATCTATCAGGAGGATTTGACCATAACCTTTGTAAGGGACCTCTCTGCCTTGAATTAAACTGGCCCATCAGATCCTCTAGGAAGCCACTGCTTTGCCTGGACCTTTGTTCACAGGGTCACTATGAGTAGGTACTGACTTGATGGCACCTAACAACAAGAAGACAAAGACAAGTGTGTTACTGAGAGAACTTGTGTGCAGTCATCCACTGGTCTCAGGGACATGTTGAAACACATTTTGTTTGAAATAAAACCATGCACATGTGAACTGGAACCCTAGTAGCAATACTTTTTGACTTACCCTAGCTTACATTAGCTGATCTATGGAGAAACCCTGCAGAAATGATATACTGCTTATACAGTGGAGTGAGTATTACTTTCCTTTTTTTACTTTTCTGTATTGTCTGAGTTTCTTACTACAAATGGTTAATGGACTCAGCTGCTAACAGAAAGCTTAGAAGTTCAATTCTACCGACAGGCAGCTCAGAAGAAAGGCTGGGTAATCGACTTCTGAAAAATTAGCCACTGAAAACTCTATGGAGAACAGTTGTACTCACACATGAGGCTCCAGGACTTAAAGTCAATTCTACGGCAACTGGCTCCCACTAAGGTGCCCACTGGAAATGGCCTTAACTCTTGTAGTTCTAACTACTGAAATGACTGGCTCCCAAGTGGCTGGGATTAAGTCCCCTGGGGTACCTGAAGGCCAGGACCAGGGGTGGACAATGGTGGCTGCATGACCCAGGGAGACTTTGGGCTCTGTGTCCTTCCATGTTCCAAGGGGCAGGTGTGTAGGGCAGGGATGGGGTTATGGGAACTGCATGGACCTGAAGGCCCCATAGCCCTGGGTATGCTAAGCATTCTGAGGTGCCGGAGAGTACATGTCCCTGAAGTGACCAGGTCCAGCTCTCTCAACTTGGGGTAAGACCCCGCCAGGACCCAGAGGTCAGACTGGGCACAGCTCACAGTCAGCACTGAGGGGACATCCCCCAAAGGCCAGCGGTCACTCCCAGTGAGGCCAGTTAGGGGGCTACTCCTGGGGCCTGGGACACTATGGCAGACTGTGAGATGAACCAGGGACACTAAAGCTGGCAGTGAAAACTGCAGCCTGGGGCCCCAGCTCAGGTAGGAGCCCATACCCCCACTGGCAGATGGACAGCAAAGGGTGCTTGGAAAAGGAGGTCAGCCAAACCACGCCCCATGTGCAATACGGCTGTTGTAAGACTGGGACGTGTGAGTGTCTCTCCTCTTTTCACCTGCGTCACACTTTGCAACCAGGCCATCTAGCCCAGTCCTGCCACTGACCAGTTGGACCACCTGGGCTAGTGACATCACTTTCCTGAGCTTTCACTCTCCTCTGTGAAATTCAGTGACAATACTTCAAGGTGCTGGATGAGGGAGGTCGTGCATGAGAAAACTCCCAGCAAAGCACACATGATTAACTTATTCATATGAACATTAGTGTTTTCCATGAGTTCCCAGCAACCCAGAGGCAGCAGTGCACCTGTGTCCCCCAGGGTGAGAGCTCAAAGCCCTTTCTGGTCTGCAAGAAGCCTGTGCCTACCTCCCAGTCAAAGAACACCTTATTCCCTGAATCTGCAAGGAAGAGAGAGGGTGGGAATGGCAGTGGGTGGCAGGTGGGAAGGTACTGTTCTGACTCCAGTCCTCTTCAAGGACCAGGGGCATTCTAATCCTGACATTGAGTCCCTGCTGATGCATGGAGCTGACTACTGGCCACCGGGTCTGGGTTTCACCTTCTGAAGCCTGGAGCCTGGAAAGGCACCGAGTTGGCAGGGTGAGTGCTAAGAAGGGGGTAAGGATGCAGCCCTGTGTGACTGCAGGTAAGTCCTTAGAACTCGCTGGGCTTTAGGTGATCCAGCTCCCAGCAAAGGGGCCTGGCTATGGTCCCTGAAGGACTCCCATCTCCTTTCTCCAGCTTCAAGAACCCTCCGGACTGGGCAGTGGCCAGGTCCTTTACATGAATCCCTGGGCACCCTATATCTACCCAATATCAACTTGTCACCCTTAAAGGGGGATGGTAATTTCCTCCAAATCCGGTTCCTTTTTTCACATACCAACTTCCAATTGATTCCTCGGCATCAGACCCTCTGTGTGGTCTCCCACGCTGCCCCTCTCAAATTGCTCACAGACACTTCCAAACAACCTGAGCTCCTAAGATGAGCTATGACAAATGTACACAAAACTATGGGCACGCAGAGATGGGAGAGGTTAGAGGCCTCACCAGAATAAAGGCTTCACGGAGGTTGCACTGAGCTGGGTTTTGAAGAATGGGGGGGGGGGTAGGGGGAAGGACAATCCAGGCAGAGGGAACAGTGTGTGCAAAGAGCCAGAGGCAGGGAATTGTTTGGAGGGCTCAGGGAAATGAAGACCACACTCAGGGAGGTTTTGGTGACCTGGGCTCTTGGACTTTTCTGGGAAAAGATGGTAAGTGAGGAATAACACTCTTCCCTCTGCCTCAGTGATCTATACTGTCAGGTCCTCAGTCTCCCGATCGGTACAGAAGGAACAGTAACTGTCACCTCAGAGGTGATGGCCAAGAGAGGTCTTTGAAAACCGTGGCAGGTCATGCCCATGGCAGGCTGAGTAATGTTGTCTCTTGTTGAGGGTCTTAGGGGTCTCCCGGGAAAAGGGTTCTCCAGTCCAGAAACCCATAGCTGAGGGAGCCACTGCTGGGCATTGGGCCATTCACCCACTTCCTCCACACTGTAAGTGTTGCACCCTCTGACCTCTCCAGGGTGGATGGAGCTCAGAAAGGAACAGCTTGAGGAAAAGTCAGGATTCCAGAGAGGGCAAACCTGGGTCAAATCGTGGTTCCATCACTAACAGTCAGGACCTTGGCCAAATCACTATTTGCTGAGCCTCAGTTTCTTCATCTCTAAAATGGGAATAATAAGTAAACAGCCCTCACTGAGTTACACAGAGTAACAAAGCTAATGAATGCAAATTGCCTAGTATGGTGCCAGGCATGTAATAAGCAGGCAATATCCATTACTAGTAAATCCCTCAAGAGAATTACTCATTACGGAACCCCTATTGCCCAACGAGAGATTGGCAGAGATGAAAGAGCCAAGACTGAAGATAGAACAAGAACATGTTGTGGGAACTCAGGGGCTGGAGGACTAGGGGTCAGCAAAAGTGACTTGGGGGAGGTGGCATCTTGGGGAGATCTTCAAAGACTGGATGATCTAGTTATTGGGGCTCATAGGACAGATGGTACCAGTGCTGCTTATAAATGGGGTTCCAAGGCACAGCCCCCCAGCCCTCCCACAGGCCCCAGGACTGGCTTCCAGGATAGAGTCTACTTAGGGACACCCTTCATTGGGCATCCCCACAGCTCTATCGGCCCTCTGTTCTCTTTATCCCCTCACCTTCTCCCTGGGGGCGTTTATTTGGCTTCACCTGCTCCTGACTGACATCTCCCCAAGGACGGAAAGCTGTCAACTCAGCCTCCTACAGACATTTGGGAAGGAAAAAGGCAATCCACTCTCAAGCTGACAGGCACTCTGAGCCCCAGCAGGCCAGAGAAAGCCAAGCACTTTGGAGAGGGACATGCCTTCCTTCAGTTAACACCCCGGAGGCCCACTGGAGCAGATCCCCGGGGCACACACCTGGGGCTCAAGGAAAGAGGAGCTTGGGACCTGTTGGATAGGACCAGACATAGTCTGATGGAAAGGAGCTAAAAGGCCAGACAGGACAGAAACCAGCCTTCAGGACAAGAACCCCTCCTAGGGTTCAGGCCACTCATTCACTGAAACCAGGCCGTTTGACTCCCTAGGCTCCCATCCTGGTCAGGCTGGAAGGCATTGGGGCTGTCTCCATTATAGCCAGGCTAACAACTAGTTGAGGCAAGTCCAGCTGGGGGAGCCTTCAGATAGCATTCAGTCAATAGAATAGAGGCAGAGTTAGGAGGAGGTCCTGGGGGGCTTACAGAAACCCTTGACAGGTGCTCAGAGACCTCTGTGAACAATCATACTCATTGCCATTCATATAATATCAATGGCTTACCAAACACTTTATCTTATTCAATCTTCACAATAGTCTTGGAAGGAAGGGACTGTCTGTCACCACTCCCAAGTTCCTCAGGCTGGGAAGTGACTGTTGAGATATCCAACCAGGTGTGTCCAACTTCGGGGTCCCTTGAGTTGTAATTTCTGAATAGTCCCCTAAGTCCCCTACCTGGACTCCTGCATCTCAGTCTGGGGGAAAGGAAGTAGCAGAGAAAGCTTCCTGGAGGAGGTAACACCTGCACTGAATCTTGTAAGATGACAAAAAGTTGCCAGGTAAGGGAGCCCGTGCTGTATGCCAGTGGAATACCTATGCAAAGACCTGGAGGTAGGAAGCAGTAGCAAAGTGAGAAGTGTAACAGACACAACATCAGTGTGGTGTCTCGGGCTCATAGGAAGAGGCAGAAAGAGGGTGGAGGTGCAAGGGCTCAAAGGAGTCAGTTACAGAGGGCCAAAGGGAGGAGTCTAAGTTCCACCTTATCCTATGGGTACTGGAGAGTCCAGAAAGATTCTGAATGTGGGAGTTGCCTGGTCAGGTGAAGAAGCCAAGGTTTGGAGAGAAGCAGCACTTTCTGTTTGATGACTCCAGTCAAGGAAGAAGAAGCTGAACCTACTGTCCAGGGTGCGAGGGCCAGACTGGATCCAGGCGGCACACTAAACGCCAGATGTGGCTGCACCTCCGTTAGAGCTGTGGCCGAGCTTTAATTACTTACAAGGCTGCTTCCCAGCAGGCCTTTTTGAGCCTGCAGCCTGGCCTTGTCCAGCTAATGAACTCTCAGTCATGGGAGACCTCACTGAGGCTACTCTTTATTAAACCTGGGTGGAGGGGCGGCGAGGGCTGGGAGAACAAGGGCAGTCTAAGAAGACTGAACAGGGAAAAGAGAGACCAAAACATCACACGGTAACCCGTTCCTACCCAGTGGTCCACAGACAGAGCACAGATTTCTTCCTAGAGCTGGGGGTAGGCTGGGACTGGGGGTTGAAGAAATTGAGGTGTCATTTCAAGATGGAGAAATGGTGCTCAAGGTGCTTAAGACAGCACAGATTACAAGGTTAGGTTGCAAGCATTCTTACCTCAGCAACTTTCCTTGCAAAACATGGGGCCTCAGGCAACTTCCTTAACCCCTGTGAGACTCAGTTCCTGACTTTGTAAAATGGGGATAATGCAGGCGCTAGAGGAATGTGGGATGACAGATGCAAGAGCTCAGTCAGTGTTCACTGTTACTATTGTTACTCTGGGAGTAAAGGGCTGGCTGGACACCAGAACCCAGAGATTAGTACCCTACCTCTGCTCCCAAACAGTAGGGAGCAACAGGAAACAGGCCAAGGGGCCAGCTAGCCTACGTGACCTGGGCGCACAGTCATGAATCCTACCCCACTTCCCTTGGATAGGCCACCCCTGGAATTTCCTTGGGCCTGGCCCTCCGCCTTCCAGTCCCTTCCTCCACTTTGAAGGCCCTTTGAGCTGGGAACAGAAGCCCCATGAGCCTTTCCCTTCCCATCCTGCTAGCATCACCCCAGTCGCCAAAGGGCCAAGTCCCACCCCCTGTGAAGGAGGGCCAGGATTTACAAGGCCTGGCCTTGTCCAGCTAATGAACTTCTGAGTCCTGGAGTCCTTGAATGATATAAACAATGGACACATTTGGCTACTAAATGAAAGGTTGTCAATTCCCGTCTAGCTAGAGGTGATCTACTTCTGAAAAACCAGTTATTGAAAACCCTGTGGAGCACAGTTCTACTCCAACACACATGAGTTAGTATTGATTCAACAGCAACTGATAAAGTTAGGTTAATCTGAGTTCTGGCTCCAATCCTGAAGAACTTAAGGGAAGTCACTTCACCTCTCTGAGCCTCAGTTTTCTTCTTTTCAAAATGCAAACAGCTTAGTTCCCTAGTTGGTACAACTGGTTTGCATTTAACTGCTAACCTAAAAGTTCAAACCCACCCAGTGATACTTTGGAAGCAAAGGCCTGAGGTCGTACTTCTATTAAGATTGTTGTTAAGTGCTATTGAGTTGGTTCTAACTCATAGTGATCCTGTATAGGGTTTCCAAAGAGCAGCTGGTGGTTTGAACTTCTGACCTACAGCACCACATAAGATTACAACCTAATGCATGGTCGATATTACTGTCCAGGAGCAGAGGACTTGGGACCATCAAGAGAGAAGAGCGGGAACAGAGTGTGGGATCCTACCCAGAGAAGCGGCAATCCAGAGATGGAAGCAGAGATGATGACATGGAGAGACGGAACAGCTGAGGGTTCTAGACTCATGGAGGGAGAGAGGAAATGTGCTGGCAGCCAGCAGGGGTAGTGGGGTGGGGTGGGGTGCAGGGTGTGCCCTTTGGCTGTTTGAATGATTGTATATTCCTGAGTGTTTTGGTGCACGTCCAAACAAACAAACAAACAAAAAAAACCCAGAGGGAATAGAAGCAAATACTGTTGAATGATGAAGAATGAAGGGGATTGTAATCATAGCAATGAAATGAACTGATGTTCCTCCATGTAAAACTAAAACTATCACTTTATTCACAATAAAAACTTCAAAAAAAAAAAAAAGATTACAACCTAAAATCTTATGTGGCTGGAGCAGTTCTCTGTAACATATGGGGTCACCATGAGTTGGAAATGCCTGCAACTGACAGTAACAACAACAAACCACATATTTAAAAACAGTAAACCAGGAAAGAAGGGTGTCAATTACCGTCTGCTGCCCCCCTCTTCTAGGATCCCTTCCTTGGCCTCAACACTGAAGGTCCCCTCCTTCCAGCCTTTATCTATGCATTCACCAGCCCTTTTGGAAGCTTGGACTCATTCTGTCTCACAGACTTCATTTACAAACAAATGACAAACCCCATTCTGAAGATCAAGAGGTACAGGACTGGGGTGACTCTTGTCGTCTCCAGAAAGTGGTGGGGGTGAGAAGGTATGGAACTCTGAAGGAAGACAGGAATGAGGCAGGGTGGCTGCTCAGGGAGAAGCCGACAGCTTTAAGAGGAGGGTACTTAAAAGAAACTCAGTTTAAGCAGGTGGTCCAGAATTTGGGGAGAACCCCGCACCCAGATGGAGAAGGAGGGAATGAAAAAAAATATTTTCACACACCTGGTTCAACCCAGCCGTCCCAAACTCCCACCCCCTGACTTCAAGATTTCCTTTTGTAGCCGTTAGAAGCCTCTAAGACCCTGGAAGTATGAACTCATTAACTGTCTTCACTTTTTGAGTCTTCCAAGTCTATACCCTATGGAGGATCAAGAACTGCTGCTGTCATTTAGCAGATGAGGAAACTGAAACTCAAAAAAGTGAAGTCGTGTACAACTTATACAGGCATACCTCGTTTTCTTGTGCTTCAAAGATATTTTGTTTTTTCCCTTTTGCATAAACTGAAGATTTGTGGTAGGCCTGTATTGAGCAAGTCTATCGGCACCATTTTTCTAACAGCACATGCTCACTTCGTGTCTTTGTTACGTTTAGCAATTCTCACAGTATTTCTAAGGTTTTCATAATGCTATTGCACACTTAACAGACTACAGTATAGTGTAAATATAATCTTTATATGTACTCGGAAACCAAAAAACTTTGCGTGACTTGTTTTATCGTGACTTTTGCTTTATTGCTGGGACAGAAACTGTAGTATCTCTGAAGTATGACTATATTGTACTGAGCAAATCTGCTGCAAAGGAAATTTTGCATTGAGCAAATCTGCTGCAAAGGATCACTTTGAAGTGTTAAAAAAGCAAAGATGACATTCTGAGTGCTAAGTTGTGCCTGACCCAAGCAATGGTATTTTCAATAGCCTCCTACGTCCATGAAAGTTGGACAATAAATAAAAAAGACCCAAGAAGGATCGATGTATCTGAATTATTATGTTGGGAAAGAATATGAAATATACCACAAACTGTCAAAAGAATGAATAGATCTGTCTTGGAAGAAATAGAGCCAGAATGCTCCTTGGAAGCAAAGATGGCAAGACTTCATCTTACGTTCTTTGGACAAATTAATCAAGATGGACTAGTCATTGGAGAGGACATTATACTTGGTAAAGTAGAGGGTCAGTGAAAAAGAGGAAGACCCTCAATGACATGTACTGACACAGTGTCTACAACTATGGGTTCAAGCATAGCAACACTGTGAGGATAGCACAAGACTGGGTCCTAGTATACATAAGATTACTACGAATCAGAACTGACTCAATGGCACCTAACAAAAACATGCCTATACTTGGTACTATCACTAGATATGTCTTTGACTGGCACAAAGAATTAAGCATTTGAGTTTATCAAAAGGTTGTCAGTTCGAATCCACCCAGAGATGCCTGGTGATCTGCCTCATGCCTTGGAAACCTGGTGGTTCTACTCTGCATACACAGGGTCACCATGAGCCAGAATCAATTAGATAAAAACTAGCAACAACTATCAGCAACACCCATTCTTTCCACTCTAAGCCCTCAACATCATTCTCCACCCTGACCTCACCCCATCTACCTCAGAAACAAAACAGGAGGCCAGACTGGCCATGTGCACTCCCAGAGTCCCACCTGGGTCAACCAACCACCCACTACTTCACTCCTCTATCCTGCCCAAGGCTTTGTGAGGAAATTAAAAAGCACTGAGAGCGACTTTCCACCTCCTGAATACACATGCCCCAGCTTCTGCATGTTCAACCAAGCTAGGGAGCAAGCACAGTCTGACCGAGTCTGCTGTTCTGTGTGGGTGACCTTAGGCAACCCACTCAACTCTTCTGAGCCAGCTTCCTTATCTATAAAATGGGATGAGAACTTCTGCTCTTCACAGCCACCTGTCACAAGGATATTGTTAGAAATAGCCAGCGAGATAAGGTATAACATCAGCCCATAAAAACAGTTCCTAGTTCCCCTGCCTCATTCTCTACACCCGGGCCATAAAGGAACCATGGAAGAACATCTCCCAGGGATGGGGGTTTTGAGAAAAGCCATTTTCATAGCTTTAATAGCTGTGGGAAATGACCAAGGTCAAGATGAAGCTAACAATTCTGGAGTCAGCTGCCTATTTTCAGTTTCCTACTTAGCAGCTCAATAGTGATGGGGGTATGTAACCTCTCAGCTATGTCTCAGTTTTTAAATCTGTAAAATAGGGCTGTTGTGAAATGAAAGGAGTTGATAATATAAGGCAAACACTTCCTACAACGTGCGACAGTTAACAGTCAGTTAACATCTGTTAGTCTCATTATTTCTGATTATATTATTAAAACGGACTCTTAGGGTGGTGGTATGGTAACTCTTGTGAGGCTTCCAGGGCAGGTATTATTAGCCCAGGTGGTCAGGTAGGAAAAATGTGCTCAAGTCACCAAGCTATATCGGGTCACAGAGAGGGACCATGGCTGAGACTGGCTGGCAAATACAAGAATGCATTACTTAATGAAAAGGATATTTGTACAGTCGTCCCTGTAATTCACCTAAGCAATGCTTGCTAGCTATGGTTCTGTCCACCTGTCGTCCTCCTCTCTCCAGAGTGCCCCAGTGCCTGGCACATAGCAGGTGCTCAGTAACAATGAATGACCACCTGAGTCTAACTTTCTGGAAGAGCCAGGTTTTTCTGTTCTGAAATGACGTTCCTTCTACCGCGGCAACTGTCCGCAGACTCGCTTGGTGTTCTAAAGACACTCGAACCTGCACACACTCCGCAAAGAAATTTCAAAAGAAGTTGCACCCGGGTTTTCAAACACCTAGCTCAGTAATTGCAGCCCGCCACGTGCACCAGGCAGCGGGCTCACGCTAGCCCTTGGGTTCCTTGGGCCGCTTCCAGGAAACAAACTCTTCCTCTTGGCTCCCTCCTTCCTGGTCCGCCCGGTGACTTACGCCCAGGCTAGGCAAACAGAAGACCACGGTAGGTTAACAAGGGCTGCACCGTGACTCGGCATAAAAGCAGTTGCCGCCGAGGCTCCGGCCCCTTCGCACTTCCTACCCTCCCTAATTCGCGCGGGTAGAGGCCAGGGAAGGGTCCCCAGCGCCTAAGGCGCCCCAATACTACACAGAGGCCGCTCCAGGATTGGCCGTTCAGGCCACGGGGGCCTATGGGGTGGTCCTTTCCTAGCCAATCAGGGGCCCCGGGGAGTCCATTCATTCACAAAAACCAAACCCGGAAAAGAAGCGCGGCGCGGCCCCAAGCTCCCGCGTGGAACTTCAACGCGCGCGTCCCGTGGGGCCGAGATGGGCATTGAGAAGGCCGGAGCGCGGGAAGCACTAGCGTGTGGAGAGACTGAAGCGTGCCCGCGTGCCCGCCCGCAGTTACGGCCCAAGGGCCTGGGTGCTGATCGCTTTCTTCCTGGGCCACACTGACCAGGTTCGGCCCCAACCCCATTCGCCGGTCCCCTAGCTCCTGCCTGGTCGCTAAGAGCCGCAAGGCCCTGAGGGAAGCGGCGCCGCCCAGGTGTGGCTTCTCGAGCACGGACGCAGGCAGCAGGGCCCGCGCAGGTGGCCCTCGGCGGATTCAGCCTCGTGCGTTCAGATCCTGCCGTGCCCCCAGATCCTGCCGTGCCCCCTGCCACCCCACACCCCCTTTCTCTTCCTTCCGGGGCCCGAGGCGGCTGGCCACTCACGGCAGTCGTCCTCGTCGCTGTTGTCCGAGCAGTCGTCGTCCTCGTCGCATCTCCACACAGAAGGGATGCAGCGCTCGTTCCGGCATCGGAACAAGCCCTCCGCGCACTCCTTGACCGGCCCTGCACGAAGGACCAAGGAGAGGGGACGTGAGTCGGGTTCATCAGCTCGTGACTCTCCCCACTATGCAGCCCTAGCCGAGAGTGCTGGAGTGGTGAAGAAAAGGGAATGATGCTAGGACTAATGACCCTTAGGGACCCTCGATCCAGCGATAGGCAGGCTTTAGGGGTCCCTCGGGATAGCGGGCCGCTTCAGGGCATGGTGGGGTCAGGCACACACTTAAGACTCGGTGCCACACTACTTGGATGTACCACCATTTATACACTCTCCCGCACAGACGTCCCACGGTCAGAAATCCACGCTGACAGACCTTAGAGAGCCCCTTACACGCGCCGCGACACACACACTGAGAGCCGCGGGCACATCCCCCTCACATGCAGCCCCTTTCTGCGGCGCGCAGGGGTCCCCGGAAACGCATTGTCAGCGGGGAAAGCAGCCGACCTCAGTTCACCGCGGCGGCAGAGCAAGCGTGTTCAATGAACCCCAAGGACTGGAATCATACAACCCACCTGAAACCATCAGTGACTCCCCCACACCCGACAAAGTTCCCGGCCAGGCCCCAGCTGCGCCCGTCCCCCAAGAACTGATGTCCGGAGGGCAGAGCCCTCAGCACCAGGGACTGTGGGCGAGGAAGGTGACGATCACAAAACAAGAAATAGTCAGGCCCCAAGGAGCCCGTCCCACCCAGGCTTCCCTGCCAGTCCTAGGCTCTAGGTCCCCGCCGCAACCCGCACTCCCCCGCCCGCCGAGCCGCGCTTTGTTGGTGACTCAGGCGGTGCAGAGCCGGGACCGCACGTACCTTGGCCGCCGCGCAGCGGATCCGCCGCCGCGAGATGCTG
>NW_006408544.1:18561377-18590445 GCF_000296735.1 Chrysochloris asiatica
GGGCGGACGCCGCCGGCGCGCGCACCCCCTCCTGCTGCTGCCTCCACTCCACGCTCCGCCTGCCGCTACCTCCTCTCCCTCCTCCCTCCTGTAGGTCCATGTATTCCGTCGGCAGGCACTCGCTGACCCTGCTCTAAGCAGATGAGCGTGCTGGGCGATGCAGACGCCAGGATGAACCAGGCCAGGTCCCTGTCTCCAGAGGTTGGACGCCGGCCAGAAGAAGCAGCACCTGCTTCCTGGAGGAGGCGACAGGCAGATCAGGGGATAAGGGATGTGTAGGAGTGAGTCTGGAAGAAGGGGGTGTACAATCCTCTGTAGTGTGTAGGGGGGATGACTAGGGTACCAGGATGTGTGCGATCAGAAAGAAGCTGGGGGGCAGTGCACCCTTCATCAACTTCGGTATTGTTAAACATCTGGATATTATTACATGTCCGTGTAGCTAGTTTTTGTGCCCCTGTGTTTGCTATACAGGCAGGGAGTGAGGCTTAGTGCATGGACTTTGTTCATTCTCATTCAGTACTCTCCACCGGTCCACACTGGGGGGGTAGACTATGTGGGAGACCTGCAGGTAATACTTGCTGCGATAGGGACTATGGGGTCCTCAGAAGGGATGCATTATCCCTGCCATTAGAGAGTGCACTCCTCCCCTAATAGCCTCTTCAGGAAGAAGATGCCCTCTCTGGAGGGCCACAGCTCCTCCTCACTAACACCAGTATGTTGAACCTTCAACGGAGAATGATGTGTGAAGGCATTGGCTGCTAAAAAGGCAGAAGGGGCCTCCTGAGCCCCAGGCCTGGGAACCACCCATCAGCAACTTCTTGAGCCCTATTAAACCCATCTCTGCTGATTAATTGATTGCAACTAATAGCAACCTCATAGGACAGAGTAGAACTGCTCTATAGGATTTCTGGGAATCCTAATGTAGCACTGTGGGCTAATGTGTCAGACTGCAAAGTCATTTGAACTGCAAGGTTGGTGGTTCAAGTTCACCAGCTGCTCCTTGGAAACCCTATACAGTGTCGCTGTGAGTCGGAATCAACTTGACAGCGCTTGACAACAACATCAATAGGATTTCTGAGGCTGTAAATCTTTGTGGAAGCAGACAGCCTGATGTTTCTCTGATTTTACCTTTCCCAAAGAGTCCAGCATGTTGCATTATTTAACAAGCATGTGTCAACCCTGTATTGGGGTTAGGGGCAATAAAGTAACAGAAGTGGTGCTCGCCATTTGAGGAATGGACAAAACACAGGTTTGTCTGTTTCGACAGTATATCTATTGGAGTTCTGGTGTGGCACTATAGGATACGCACTGGACTGCTAACGACAAGGTTGGCAGTTCAAACCCACTAGCCGCTCCTTGAAAAACTTATACAGGATTGCTATGAATTGGAACCAACTTGATGGCACTTACCAACAACAGTACTGTATTCTTGGACCTAAAATGGTGCCTGGCACATGAGTTTAATTAAATGCATGTTTGCATCTGAACCAGGGCTCAGATGCACTTGGAGTCAGGTTTGAGCATTTTCTTTGTAACCCCAGGAGTGGGCAAGGCTGGTATGTTGAGTCAGCCTAGGATTAAGGGAGAGGACAGGTGGCGACAGAAAGTCTGGGCAACAGAGGTATGCCAGGACTTCAATGTTCACCTCATGAGCGCTTTATGTATTTCAAGAACTGAACATTCTTCCCTTTGCCACACATTAAAATTAATCAACTCCCAGTTCTCCCATCTGGGTTCAATTACTGGCCCTGCCATTTACTGACTCAAACCTGACTCCAAGAAAGAGTTAGGTAACATTCCATCAGCTGTTAGCATGGCACACTATCCCTTCCAAACCTCAATGTTTTAGGGCCATCAGGCACTAAGCAACCATGGCTATCAGCCCACCCCATGCACGTGGAGCGCCTTCATCTTACCCTCAAAGCTGAATCTTCAAACCTTTGCCAGGCTATACACTGTGCCTACAACACCCTTACATTAGCCTGTTTGTATTTTTTCTTTGGGCCTCAGTTTAAATATTTCCTCCTCTAGAAAGCCTTTCAGTCTCTCCTCCACAAAAGTCCTCCCAGCTCCTCAGAGCTTCCACAGTGCTGCCTTGATCTCCCTGATCACACTGGGTTGTTGGTAGATCCCCATGCAGTGGGGAGCCCCTTAAGTCAGAGCCAGGACCACCCTGCTTCTTGCTGGGTCCCAGAGATGACTCATTAAAGGGAAGAACAGTGACCAAACTAGCTCTCTCCAGGGTAGGGCAGGTGATCCCCAGGTGTAGCTTGTGCCTCTACAGAGACCTCCATTCCTTCTGCATTCACTGCTCCCAGCCTACTCTGTCTGAGCAGAGTCTGAACAAGACTCCATCCCTGTCCATAACGATCTCTGGTCTGGGAGCCGAGAGAGACTGAATAAACAGTGGCAACAGCGGGTGATAAGAACTAATGAGAGGGGGCTTCTCATGGGGCATCACATCCCCACCACAGGCACCCAATACAGTGTCAGAAATTAGCAGTCCTGAGCTGCAAGTGGAAGAGAGCTTTCCCACTTTCACTTCCTCATGTTACAGACGTGTAGCCCAATTGCCAATTTCTCTCTGTCACTATCTCTGAATTTGTGTCTCTTTCTCTCTCTGGACTAGGCAGAGCTTTTTGAGTCCTGTAAAAGAGGGATTCTAATTCATTACATGTACTTTGTAAAATTCAAACCTCTTAGGTTTAAGTCACTTACTAGCTTTGTGATCTAGGGTGAGTTTCTTGAACTCTCTCTGCCTCAGTTTTCTCAAAATGGGGATGACATTAGTACCCAATTTTGTTGGTGTTGTCAAGGGCTGTCGAGTTGGTTCTAACTCATGGTTAGCCTGTATAAGTTTTCCAAGGAGCATGTAGTGGACTTAAACCATCAACCTTGCAGTTATCAGTCCAGTGTTTATCCTACCAGGATTACTTATTTACTGCTATATAGCAAGTAGGACTCCTAGTGTGGCTCTGTAGGATCAACACTGGACCGCAAACCACAAGGTCGGCAGTTCAAACCCACCAACTGCTCTTTGGAAACCCTATACAGGGTTGCTATGAGTCAGAACGGAGCAACAGCACTTAACAATAACAACAATATAACAAATTACGTCTAAAACTTAGCAGCTTAAAACAAATAAACATTTATTATCCCTTACAGCTTCTGTGGGTTAGGAATTTGAGAGCAGCTGAGTTGGCAAGTCCTAGCTCATGATCTCTCATGAGGTTTCTGCCATTTGAAGGTTTAACTGGGACTCAGGAATCTGAGTTGGCTTCCTCACATAGCTGGCAAGTTCATCCTGGCTATTGGCCAGAGGAATCCATTGTCCACTTGATAGATCTCTCTGTGGGGCTGATTGAGTGTCCTCATGGCATGAGCTGGTTTCCCCCAGAGTGAGTGATCCAAGAGCGAGCAACAGAAAGCAAGCAGGAAATCACAATGTCTTTTAGGGCCCGACTGCAGCAATCCCATGCCATTTTTGCAATAGCCTATTGATTACAGGGGACAACCAGGAAGCAAAGATCATTGGGGGCAGTCTTAGAGACTAGTTGCCTATCTTTGTGATAGAAGTTAATATGAGAGAGCTTCAAAAAATTTTATGGAAAATGGAATGAAAAGATGATGGAGTTTTCCCTTGGATTTGTAAAAACCCCCTTCATATATGCAAAGTGCTTCAAAGAGTGCCTGGCATATGCTGTTGCGATGGCGGTTATGTGCCTTTGAGTCAATTCCTACTCATAATGACTCAACTGAAAATCTTTACGGGAGCAGACAGGGTCATCCTTTTACTTCTGAGTAGATGGTGGATTCGAACTGCCGACCTTGTGGCTAGTAACCCACTATGCTGCCAGGGTTCCACCTGGCACATAGTACCCAAATTATATAAGTTTTTGCTTTTGTTTCTAGTACATGGTAGTAAGCATTCTGTAAAGATAATCTACAATGATCATTGACATTGTTGTTATTATCTGCAGAATGCCCTCATTTTACAGAGGAAGACAACCAAGAACTGACCATACAGAGGCATTTCAGGATTATGAGCAACCAGAGGCAGAACATAACAAACCTAGCCTTGGTTCCCTGCCTCCTGGCCATGTGCTTTTAAGAAACTGGGGAACTGGAAGGACCCCTCCTCTGTTCTGGGTTTAGGGTCCTCGTTCCTAACATGTGGTATTGAACTGACCATGACCTCGATCATGGTCCCACCGGAACTTTCTCCATTTCCACATATCTCTTCTACTATTATCCTAGTATTTTCCTTTAGCAATCTTGGCTCCATTCTAAGCAATAACATCCTTATGGATGTGATATGCTAATTACACTTTCTACTACACATTAAAATCAAGGCATGGCAGTTCAAATAAACAATGCTCCTCTGTGCATCCAGATATGCCTTTGCACCAAGGGTTCCCCAGCTCTGAGTTTCCCATGATGACCAGCCCTGACCACTTCACTCATGATGACAGATGTTCCTCAAGGTGACTTAGAGGTCCAGGCTACCCACTGCCTGAGTCACAGGCTCTTTAGGAGAGGCTCAGCAGTGTTTGTTGTTGTTAAGTGTCATTGGGTCGATTTCGACCCATAGTGACCCTGTATAGGGTTTCCAAGGAGCAGCTGGTAAGCTTGAACCACCGACCTTGCAGTTAAAATGACTTTGCAGTTTGACGCATTAATCCACAGCGCCACACCAGGACTTGCCGTTATTTAGTTTAGTTTTTATTTTTTGTTATCAAAGTTTTTCTTTCACGTAGTTAAAAAAAAATCAAATGGTTCAACAAGGCTTGTTAGGAAAAACCTAGGTCGTTCATCCACCACTTCCGTTTTTCCTGTCTTCAGAGTCAATCGCTTTCAACTCTGAGCTGCTGCTTTTAATACTTAGCTCCATATTGCTAAAGAACACACTTGTTTCTTTTTCTTGTTTTTTTTCCGTTTTAGGTACTACCTTTTTACTTCTCACCATACAAAATAAGGATTTAGCTCACACACAACATGCCAGCACCCTCAAGCACACACATACAGATAACCACACACTCGTTCTCTGTGAATCACACAATCAGTTCTTCCCATATGGAAAATTTCTGTGTTTTGAAAAGATTTTTTATATGATCTTGACAAAAATAAGTGCTACTCACACTGTGTCAAGATTAATTTTTTTTCCTGTACAATTTTGTGTTTCCCCTGCAATTAATCAATGGTATGTTTTGCTTGCTTGTTTTATTTTTTACTTAGTTTTCTAGGCATCCATCCCTATTCCTCACCAAACTCTCCCTTATTTGTGTAATTTCTTCATGCAATCACCCACATTATGGATTGTACCAATCTACTCATCTTAGAAAGTACCTTCAGACCTCTGACAGCACCATTCTGGACTGTGGATGACCAGGCCTGATGTTCTGATCTCATCCTGGGGTCCCCTTCACCATCGTTTGGGGGCTTCTCTGCATCCCTCTCCTGCATTGGATCCATTGCTTCCTAGATTACAAGCCTTCCTCCTTCAAGATTCACTACTTTATTTGAGTAGAACACCAACAAGGAGGTTTCTCAAAGCTTTCTGAGGCCTTGCTTTCTAAAATGCCTTTTCTACCCTCACAATTAATTGATGGTAGTTTCACTAGGTATAGAATTCTAAGTTGGATATAATTTTCCATCAGAAATTTGAAGGCTTGGTCTGTTGTCGTCTAGTTTCGATTGGAAAGTCCAATACTATTCTGTGTCTTTTGTAAGAACACAGTTTTTTCTTTCTTAAATCTTTTTGGCTCTTTCCTATGCCTTGAGTGTGTCTTGTGAAATTCTTTTTGTTGTTGTTGTTGTTGGGCACACAGAAAGTCCTTGTTTATGAGAACTTATGATCTCCAGTGTGGGGAAAGTGTTCTAGGTCTACTGCTATAAAGATTTTCTCACCCCCATTTTCTCCATATTTTATTTATGGGATTCTTTAATTATTCAGATATTGGCCCTCCTGGGCTGGTCCTCTACACTTCTTAAATTTTTTCACCATCATAAGATTTGCTTTCTTTTCTGAAAGATTTCTTCAACCTTTCTACTGAATATATATACTATCATATATCCAAGATTTCTTTATTCCCTGGTTTTTTCTTTCTTGTCGTAGCTTGTTCTTTTTTCAGAGACGCAATGTTTTCTTTTATTTTTGAGAGGACGTTAATAAAGGATTAGGGTTTTTCACCCTGTCTGCACTCTGTTTAAGGAATTCTCGTAGCGTAGTGGTTACGAATCGGGCTGCTAACCTCAAGGTCAGCAGTTTGAAACTACCAGTTGTTCTGTAGGAGAAAGATGAGGCTTTCTTTCTGCTCCTGTAAAGATTTACAGCCTCGGAAACCCTGTGCAGGGTCACTATGAGTTGGAACCGACTCTAAGACACATAACAACAACACTCTGTTTCCTTCAAGTTAATGTTTTTCCTTCTGATTATTGGAAAGCTAAGCCACAAACTGAGAGGATTTAGCATAGCAAACATAAAGAACAAAACATTACATCCAGAATACATAAAGAACCCTTTCAAATCAACAAGAAGATGAACAACTCAGTTTTAAGAATAGCAAAAGACATGACCTAGCATTTGACAGGAGAGGAAACACATGGAAAAAGAACACAAAGAAATGATGTTCAACTTTGTAGAAATCAGGAAAATGCAAATTTAGATCACAATGAGATTTTCCACAGGGGTCGGCCAATGACAAGCATTGGTGACAATGTGAATCCACAGGAATCCTTATCTGCTGCTAATGTCTAATTGCTACAACCACTTTGGAAAATTGTGAATCCATCTCTTATTCATATACCGTAGAGAAATTCTTACATATAAGTGTCAGAAGACACATACAAGAATATACATGCAGCATCATTTATAGTAGAAAATACCTGGAAACAACTCTGATGTCCATTAGCAGGAAAATGAATGCGTAAATTGTGGCAGCAACACATGATGGAATCCTACACAGCAGTGGAAATGAATCAAATATGGTTACAGCCAACTATTTGAAGGAAACCTAAAAGCATGCTGTCAAGTGAGAAAAGCTTGTTGCGAAGATTACACACAAATAACACAAGATTTAAAATCCTCAATAACAAAATAATTAACAATATATTGTTTATGCTTTTATATGTTTGTGTGTTTTTTTTTAAACAAGGAAATGATTCACACGAAATTCAAGATAGTGGTTACTTCTGTAAGGAAGTAAAGACAGGATGAGGGAAAACCCATAGTATTAGTCATGCTTTCCAGTTTAAGTTGGGTCCAAAGGTGTTCATTATTAGTATGTTTCATCTCCCAGATGGCCATACATCCAGTATTCTTGATCTGTACCTGTTATTTCAACATAATTATTCATTGCAATTCCTTTATCAAAAAAGTCTTGGTTTGGATAATAAATTATATGGTTAGCCTGTCCGTTTTTTATAAAAATGCAAATGACATCTTTTTTGTATATGCCTATTACTATGTAGGAGTCCTGGTGTGGTGCTGTGGGTTAATGCACCAGACTGCAAAGCCTGCAGGTCAGTGGTTTAAGCTCACCAGCTGTACCTTGGAAACCCTATATGCGGTCACTATGGGTCGGAATTAACTAGACAACATTTAACAGCAACAACATTATTATGTATAAAAATAAAATTTTTACTTATAGTGCAACAACCTGGACATGGTTGCATAAAATGTTTGTAGTTTGGTCCTTGGCAGCCTTCTGAACTAGGCTCGACAGCTGTCCTTGGAGCCCCAGATGAACCAAGCTGGGATACAATCCCTTTGGTCACTCTACACTGATTTGTCTATTCCCTTTTCTGGAAATCAGCCCCCTCTGCCACTGTGTGTGGGGCCATTTCCCAGCGTGCCTGTTAGCCTTGCCCATGCTCCTGATCCACCTAGACTCACGGATAACGTTCCCTCACCCCACCCCCACAACCCCCTGTACCTGCCCTTGTCCTGGGCAGTGTTTGGAATCCAGCCTGGATCCTGCTTTCCAGGAGATGGAGTCTGACAGCCCAACAGACCAGGCTCCTCAGAGGAGAGCATTTAGCTCAACCCAGAGACCAGGGGACAATTCCTGAAACTGACTTTTGAAAGTCCAGTATAAGTAAGTCAGGTGGGACTATTGGGGAAGAGAATTCCTGGCAGGGACAACAACATGTAAAAAGCCCTAGAGTGCCAAGGAATGGACTGAGCTTGAGAAACTGCATGCAATTCAATTTTAGGAGAACTTAGTGGGTTACTGCGCCAGACTGCAAAGCCGCTTGAACCGCAAGGTTGGCAGTTCAAGTTCACCAGCTGCTCCTCAGAAACCCTATACAGGGTCGCTATGGTTCGGAACTGACTCGATGGCATAACAACAACAGTGAGTGTAAAGCAGCGTATGACAGTAAGTAAGACCAGAAAGAACACGCCATGTAGGCCTTGAATGCTACATCTAGAATCATGGCACGAGGGCAGTGAGGAGACATTGAAAGGGTTAAAGTTAGGCAAGAACTGTGAGGTTAGGGTGAGTGATACCAATGAGGTAAGAAGGAATAGACAGACAAAGCAACAGGAAGAAATTGTACAATTCTGCTTTTTCCTGGAAGTCCATACCCTTTGTCCAGCTTCCACCACCCACACAACTAAACATATACACACACACTACAGAGGTGGTAGTGGCAAAATGGCTTAGTGGTTTTGTTTGCAGGTCCTGGTGTAGGACTTCTTAGGTTCAAATCCCAGTTCTGCCAAATACCTTATTGTGTAACCTTGGGCAGTTTGTTGATTCCCTCTCTGTCTCAGTTTTCTACTCTGTAAAATGGGAATGATGAAAGTATCCACCTGGCCAATGTTTGACAGAATCATAAAGTGCCCAGCACATAGAAAGTTCTCAATGAGTGTGAGTCATCAGTAGCAACATGCTGCCCTCTCTTCTCCAGAAGTCAGAGAGGAGACACTAATGACAAGAAGGAAACTGGAGAAGGAAGGACTGACGGCAGAGACTAGCCCTCTGGCCTCAAGGCTAGATACCAAAGACATCACTCACGGCCTCCACCCTCCACCAATACATATACCCAGGGCATAAGGACTTGATGTTTTTGCTGCTACCTTCTCAGCACCTAGAGCAGTGTCTCAATACATAGCTATTTAATAAATGATTGAATGAAGTTTCATGCCTCCTAGGTACTATGCTTTAGAAATCCAGCCCTTGAAGTCTCTTTCTCCTGCCTTTGCCTAGGGTAAGGGTGGCGGAAGTGGTATGTTGTACGCATATTATCACAAAATGTCAAGTACAGTCCCTGAAGGACCATCTCCCACCTCAGTTGTACACAGCTCTTGACAGTTTACACAAGTTTCTCATTGGTCTTCACTTCTCCTCTGTGGATGAAACATTGTCACATCAACTTTACAAGTGAGGATACTGAGATTCAGAAAAGTGCCAAGCCTGTCTAAGGTCACA
The DNA here is from genome assembly GCF_000296735.1 of Chrysochloris asiatica. NCBI lineage: Eukaryota > Metazoa > Chordata > Mammalia > Afrosoricida > Chrysochloridae > Chrysochloris > Chrysochloris asiatica. The sequence continues at coordinate 18,570,812 of NW_006408544.1, forward strand.
CAGCCAGTATATGAACAAACTCAGGACTCCTGGCTTCCACAGAATGCCAGGACACTAGAGCTGGGAGACTGAGAGAAGACGGTTCAGCTAGGGATTTAGCCACAGAGTGCTTTCTCCTAATGAAAGCTTCTGTGGTCACTCAAAATGTAACATCCACTGAAGAGGAGTATAGTAGTCAGCTGAGACGAGGCTATGCTGAGCTAACAAATAGCCTGAAATCTCAATGATGTAAAACAATAAATGCTTAATTCATGCTCCCACAAATTCAATGCAGGCCAGTGGTTTTCTCCTCTGACATCCTTAGGGATTTAAGTTCCTTCTATTTTACAGTGAGGTTATTTATTTATTTATTTTCAAGTTTTTTATTGGGAACTGAGTGATAGTTTACATGGGAGAATGTCAGTTTTACACCATTGTTTTTGTTTGTTTCATTGCAATGATTACTATCTCCTCTGTGCATCATCATTCAACATTATTTGCTTCTATTCCCTCTGGTGTTTTTGTTTTTTTTTTTTTTGGAAGGGGGAGGAATGTACACAAAAACACTCAGGAATATATAATCATTTAAACAACCAAAGGGCACATTCTGCAAGCTTGCCTCCTGGCTGCCAGCACTCACTCTTTCTCTTTCCATGAGTCCAGAGTCCTCAAGCTGTTCTCTCTTTCCATGTTCTCAGCTCTGCCTCCATCTCTGGTGTCGCTGCTTCTCTGGATAGGGTCCCACATTCCGCTTTTGCTCTTCTCCTTTGATGGTCCTAGGGTCCTCTGTTCCTGGATTACTCTCCCATTTTTGTTACAGAACTCCCACCTTTATAGTTGTGACAGTAACAATTAGTCATGATAACAATTACAGTTACACTATATAACTGTGGTGAAAGAATACAACCTGGTTGCACATCTTTCTTCATTTTAAACCATTCAGTGTTCCCATGTTCTGTTTGAACAACTGCTTCTTGGTCTAGGTACAGATTCCTCATGAGCACAATTAAATGTTCCAGAATACTCCGCAATGTGAGTGTCAGAGAAAAAGAAGAAGATCCCCAATGAGATGGATTGGCCAAGTGGCAGCATCGATGGACTCAAGTGTGTTAACAGTAGTGAGGTTGGCCCAGGATAGGGCGGGGTTTCTTTCTGCTTTGCATAAGGTCGCTATGAGTCGGTACTGACTCGATGGCACCTAACAACAACAAATATAACTGTGGAAGGTAAAGAAAAGAGCAAGGAAGAACTAGGAGTTTCAAGGCTGGGCCTACGTGTCCATCACTTCTGCCCATACTCCTTCCACAAAAATCCAATAACATGGCCTTTGTCAGATTAGGATGGAGGTGGGGAGATGTAGTCTTCTGTGGACCCAGGAAGAAGAAATACCTGGTGATCTTGAAGTCATGATGAGCTGCTCTTACTGAAAGGTGGAGGAAAATCCTGGAATCCCATAGCTGGTGGCGATGTAAATGTTTAGGCTCCGTCCTAAAATGTTGAAATTCTCAGGTCCAACAGCTGGGACAGTTGAGTTTCAGAGAAGGGCAAGATTTGTCTGGGCTCACTCAAGACAGTCCAGCAGGCATGATCCTCAGGGTGTCAGGGGTAGGGTCCAGAGCCCAGGCTGGGGTCAACCTGAAGCTGTTTCATGCTCCTCTTAACCCGAATCTCCTAATTTTCAGGGGCCTGGTGGGGAGATTTTCCAGCTTTAAGATTGTCCTGTGGTTGTTTCTTAAATTCAGTGGTCTAAAGTGCTTGTGTAGTTTATATACCTATAGTGCCCAGGATGGCCTGAGACACTCAGTTCCTTCAGATCTGGCATTTCAGGAAACTGGGCCAAACCTTCCAGGGTCAATGCCTTCACCCATCCCCTAGTAATAGGACTGAAGTCTGCTTGGGTCTGGAGGAGGTGGGCAGGAGGGAATATTCAGGATCCAGCACCTATGCTGCTCCATCCAGAGCAGTGCCTTCAGACCTGGAGCCTCTCTTGTGGCCTTCTGAGGAGATGGCATTTCCAAAGCCAGAAGGTCAGTCTTTCTCCCAGAAAACTCTACCCTGCTACTTCCCTGGACCCAAACAAAGACCCCTGCCCCAAGGTCTTCCGATTCCTGTTACTTCCTTAGGTGGGAGGTAAGGCCTATAAAGGGGGCCCAGCACTAGCCTGGGGGCTCAAGAACCAGGAAGACTAGGTTGTGTCACTCTGGATAAGTCTCTTTACCTCTCTGATCTTGTCTTTCCATACCTTTAAAATGAGCAGAATGATCTCTACTGATGAGAGGTAGCGAGAGGATCGGGTGCAATGGTGACGATCAAGTGTAGCTCACTGTTGGCCACAAGCCAGTGCTCAAGGCCAAGATCAAGGCAAGGCCCTCCAGGTGCAAATGCTGCCAGATTCTGGCTCTTATTATCTAAGGGGCTCTTATTATCTGAGGGTGCCTGAAGCAAAGACTTGGGGCTTGACTTAGGGACTTGTTGGGTTTGAGGTGGTCTGAAAGCACAAGTAGGGGAAAGACGTGGGAATTAGCTCAGGAGGCCCCATCCCTAACATCCCACCCTTAGGAGTCCACCAAACATGCCATTTATATTCCGCTTCAGGGATGAGCTCACATCAGGAGGTAGTGGACTGATTTCCCAGGCCCTGATCCTGAGGCCTCCCAGTCTGTCTCCCAGGAGACAGGCCAGCCTGGGAACAGCATAGTGCTCCCTGTATCTATGTATTTAATTCTCCTGTTTGATGGTGGTACATGGTTGTGCATTTGAGCATGTATTCGGGTGTGGGGAGGGTTGAACAATTCTGCCAGTATGTGATTTTGTGTGGGTAGTTGTGTCTCTGTGTGTGTGTGGGTATGTTGTGAATGTGTCCCTGTGTGTATTTGTAGACCGACAGAGCTTATGTTGTTATTTGCTTCCATGTGGTTAACTGTGTGTAGATATATTTGCTATGGGGTCATCTGTGTGTGTGTCACTGTGCATGATCATGAGGAGTCTGTGTGTAGTGTATTTACTGTCTGGGTGTATGCTGGCACTGTGGGTTAGACTTTGGCTGCTAAGCTTCAAGGTTAGTGGTTCAAACCCACCAGCTGTTCCTCAGGAGAAAAGATGAAGCTATCTGCTGCACCCTTAAAGATCGACAGCCTCAGATACTGTAAGATGTTAGCCAGAATTAACTTGATGGCAGTGGCTTTAGTTTGCTTTGGGTGTATGCTAAAACAAGAGAATTGTGCTAATTCTCTGTGACGTTGCATATCTCCTTGTGTGTTGCTATGTGGTTGTGTAAAACAACTGGCTGCACATATCACAGGTTGAGACCGATACACATACACAGTGGTGCATGATTGGGGTTGCTACAGAGGCCATGGGGACTGTGGGGGTTGAAAGGAAGGCAGGACAAATGCTGTTAATGGGGAGAAGGAAGTCTTTCTGGGGGAGTGGGGGAGGGCCTTCAGGAAGAGGGAACAGTCCACACGAAGCCCACTCCTCCCCCATCCCACCCCTGGCCACAGGTTGGAAAGGACACTTTGGAGTAAGGCTGTGAAAGTCTCCTAATTTGAGAGGGCAGTTGGGACAGGGAGAAGGCAGAGGGCAGCCATGCCTCCTGTGGGGTATGAGATAGGCCTTGGTTTTCCATTTATAAGGTGGGATGGCTGGACTGAGTGGGTCTTATAGGTGGGTCAGCAGGGATGGAGGAGGCACTAGGTTTAGGCAGTAGGGAAGCAGCCTCAGGACACAGAGAGGAAGGGGAGGCTCTGGTACGGCTGCAGAGCTGGAGGCAAACACCTCCTCCTTCCCCGCATCAGCTGGGCATCAGTTGGGCGGGCCCTGCTGGGGTTTCTAGGGAGATGGATGGTGCATCTCCCACAATGTTCTTTCAGGCATTTAATTCTCTTTCCTGGTGGTTCTGACCTATGCCCTCAACTAGAATCTGGGGAATGGCTAGAGTGATGGGGGATGGGGGCTGCTGGCTCCCTGCTGGCTCTGCTGCTGACAGGATAATGATGGAGATTGTGGGTCAGACTCCAGTAGGGAGCACACTGTGTGCTGCTCTGTGTTCATAGGGAAATGGGTTAAAGTAAGGACTGTGGAGCTGGAAGGCTTGAGTTCAAATCCTGGCTCTATCCCTCATAGTTTGTGACACTGGGCAAATTACTTAATCTCTCCATGTTGTGTCTCGGTTTCCCTACCTATGTTGTTGTTGTTGTTATACAGTGAAGTCGGTTCCAACTCATAGTGACCCTGTACAGGGTTTCTGAGGCTGCAAATCTTTATTGGAGCAGAAAGCCTCATCTTTCTCTCACGGAACAGCTGGTAGTTTCAAACTGCTGACCATGAGATTAGCAGCCCAACTTGTAACCACACAACCAAAAAGCCAAGTCAAGTCTATTCAACTCATGGCAACCCTATGTAGGCAGAAAACTGTGAAACAGGGTTTTCAAGACTTTGACCTTTCAGGAACAGATCACCAGGCCTTTCTTCTGAGGAGCCTGACTCTGGATGGTTTCAAACTGGCAACTTTTCAATTAGTAGTTGAGCGCTTAACCGTTTGCACTGCCCAGGGACTCCTTATCTCTTATAGGGGAATGATGACAGCAGTATCTACTTCATAGTGCTAATGTATGGGTGAAACAAGTTAAAATTGGTGTAGTTAAGGGCTGTGGAAGCATTACTTCCTAGTTTATTACCTATTATAGTGTTATGTTCTATGTGGTCCACAGCATTTTCTCCATTTCAATGTTGCAGGCTTTGGGCTCACATAGTCTGAGTCCTGATTTCATCATACCGGGTATACAGATGAGGAAACCGAGAATCGGAGAGGCTATCTGCCAATAGTCAGAAGGGAACAAGAACTCAGGGGGTCTGACCTGAAGTTCAGACCAAATCCCTCTCCATGGTCCTCGGTTTCCCCATCTGTAAGGTGGGGAGGATAGACTGAGAGGGTCTGATGGGTGGATTAGGGGGGCGAGGAGGGAGTACTGGGCTCAGATTGCAGGGTGGCAGCTTTGGGACACTAAATGTGAAGCCCTGAGAACAAACCAGGACTAGAATTAGGTTGTCAAGACCCCATCTCTCCTGCTTCCCATTCCCCTGTTTTCCCGACTCAGTGACTCTCTCCTGAACACAGCCCTTTATCTGAACCTGTTTCGTGGTGGTGTCCCGGTAGATGGAGAGGACATGCATCCCCATCTGTTTGTTTCCCAATCGAGAATCCTCTCCCTACCACTCACCTGTGACCTCTCCCAGCCTCAGCAGCTCACTACTGGGGGACATGCCTGACTTCTGTGCCAATGGTGAATGTTTATTAAATAAGTGTGTTGGGTTCTTTTCTAGGTATTTTACCAAAACCAAAGAGTCCCAATGACACTGTGGCTAAGCTAGCCAAAAAGGTGGGTGGTTCAAACCCACCAGCTGCTCCACAGGAGAAAGATGTGGCTTCTGTTGACTTCCATACAGATTTACAGCTTTTGGAAACCCTATGGGGGCAGTCCCACTCGGTCCTATAACGTTTCTATGAGTACGCATCAACTTTATGACAGTGGGTTTGGTTTAGTTTTTTTCTTACAAACACTAGTTGCTATCGAGTTGATTTCAACTCATGGCAACCCCATGTGTGTCAGAGTAGAACTGTGCACCGTAGGATTTTCAATGGCTAAGTTTTGGGAGGGGGATCACCAGGCCTTTGTTTTGAGATGCCTCTTGGTGCGCTTGAACTCCCAACCTTTAGGTTAGCGGGCTAGTACAATAACCACTTGTACTTCCAGGAGACTCTTCTAGGTACTTGACTTGCATCAATTAATTTAATCTTCCCACCAGCCCCATAGTCACGTATCTGTCCCCCAGCTGGGAAAGGAAACCCAGAAGACTTCTTGTTTAGCCCCTCTTCCCTCCACAGAAATGCTGACAAACATTTGGTGGTGGTGGTTAAGTGCCATTGCGTTGGTTCTGACTCATAGCGACCTTGCAGAGGGTTTCTTAGGAGCAACTAGTGGGTTTGAACCACCGACCTGTAGTTTACAGTTCAGAGGTCATCATACGGCCCCACATCTGCCTCTAATTGCACATTCTCAGGACAGACCACTCAGCCCCTCCCTAGGCAGAGAAGGGTCCATTGCTGAACTGCTGTAAAGACCAGCAGAAATTCAACTCCTGGTGACTACTCCCTGGCTCTGCCCATCCTGAGCCCTCTCTGCCTTTCTGTCTTGCCTTTTTTTAGAAGTGAACACAGTGGAGTGCAGACAGCTTTGCCACCACGAAACCTGACAAGTTATTTAGCTGGGTCTCAGTTTTCTGGTCTGTAACTAGAGGGTAATGATATGTACCTCTCTGTTTGTGAGGATCAAATGTTTATAAAAGCATCCAGTAAGTGCCTGTCACATAGTAGGTTCTCTTCTCCCCTGGGGCTCACACAGGGCGTAGAGGACAGGCACTTGGTTTTACCTGAACTTCCCTCTGGTTGAATGTACCTAATCCACACTCAACACTGCAGATACTAGACAGGCAATTGGCCCCAGTTTCTGTCAATAACAGAAGGTACTCCACCTCTGGAGTGTTGACGTGGCAGTGCCACCCTGGAGCCTCCAGCTCCCCTTCCCTCCTGGAGCAAACAGTAAGCCCTGTGGGGTATGGAACCCTGAGCACAAACCAGGACCAGAATTATGTTGTCTGTCTGTAGGCTGGCCAAGCAGAACCTGGTGGGAGAGGCCATTCACCCTGCCCTCCTGTGTGCTGAAGTTGGCCAGCCAGTGCAGGTTTCCTGCTAACCCTCCCTAACTCCATGACTCCTCATCCACGTTGTTGTCTGCCCGGAGCCAGGTGCCCCTCCTTCGACTGACTAATTCTATCACCTTCTTATTGGTCTCCCTACACTCTCAGTCACTTCGGTTCATCTTCCCCATAGTCAGAGGGGTCTTTTTAAACCAAGATGTGACCTTGCTGGTCTCTTATTTAACACCTGACATGGGCCTCCTCCAAGGAGCTCCGGTGGCGTAGTGGACCAGGAGTTCCAGTAGCATAGTGGTCACAAGTCGGGCTGCAAACCTCAAGGTCAGCAGTTGAAAACTACCAGCAGTTCCTCAGGAGAAAGATGAGGCTTCCTGTTCCAATAAAGATTTGAGGGTCGATATGAGTTGGAACAGACTCACAGCACCCTACCACCACCATGGTCCTTCTCCCTGCATCATCTTCTAATCTTTGGTATGGCATTCCAGACCTTTCATGGTTTGGTAGCCTGAATGGTTAAGACATTCGGCTGATAAATAAAAGGTTGGAGGTTTGAGTTAACCCAGAGGTGTCGCAGAAGAAAGCCGTGGCAATATATTTCAGAAAAATTAGCTATTGCGAACCCTATGAAACATCGTTTTAGGTAGACACACATAATATCATGCTTAGTTGCGATCGATTCTGAGTCGATTGATTGAATTGGTTGACCCTCTCTCTAGTGTCTCTCTTGAGGCCCTTTGCTTTGGAATCTTACATTTCATCCCAACTTATTTGTTCCCCCTGCGAACTTTCACACCTTCAAGCCTTTGCATATACTGTCTACCCTTCTTTTTATTCATTCTTTGTTTAAAGCAAGCAAAAAAAGACAAAGATTTTGCCCTTGTGCATCTTACTTTCTAGTGGGAGAGCCAGAAAATAAGTACATTTCAAATTAGCCCGATGCCAATAAAGACTATGCTTATAAATAAAGTAGGGAGGTGCCACTGTGAGGAGGATGGTAGAATGTTAGACAAGTGACCAAGGAAGGTCTCCCTGAGAAGAGGACACTTGAGGAAGAGGATCTAGGCAGACAGAACATCCAGAGTGTAAGGAGGTCATGCTGTATATGGAGCAGTGGGAAAGAGAGAGAGAGAAGGAGTGGATGAGTGGTAGGAGATGGGGCCAGAGAAATAGAGAGAGGGAAAAGTATAAAGGGGCTAAAAAAAGTTCATAGAAAATGGAATTAGAAGATAAAAATAAAAACCATAAACTTTATTATTTTTCCACATAACGTTCCATCAAGGTCAAGACAATTGTAAGCGACAATACGAGTCATTTAAATCCATCCCTAGAGAACTGAGGGCTCTGGCATTTAAGCATGCCACTGCAGTTTTTTTACATTGTGAACTGAGGAAAAATGGGTGCCCTTTAAAGATTTTTTTAAGTTTGAGAAACAAAAAAGAAGTCAGAAGGAGCCAAATCAGGACTGTAAGGTGATTTCTTATGCTATGATTTTTCATCACAACTCTTTGTGTGATGAGAGGAACGACCCGGGCCATTGCCATGGGGGAGAAGACTGTCTGGAAAAGTTTCCCGGACAGGTTTTACTAAAGTTTTGACTTTCTCAAAACAGTCTCATAGTAAGGAGATGTTATCCTTCTTTGGCCAAGCAGAAAATAACAAGCAAAATGCGATGCTGTTGTTGTTGTTTTTATCAGAGAGTTGGTTCTGACTCATAGTGACCCTGAGTAGGGTGTTCAAGACTGTAAATCTTTGCCAGAGCACAAAGCCTCATCTTTATCCTGCGGAGCCACTGGTGGGCTCAAACCGTTGACCTTGTGATTGGTAGTCCAGTGCTTATTCTACAGAGCCACTGTGCACTCCCAAGAGGTGATGTTGTTGTTAAGTGCTGTCGAGTCAGGTCAGACCCATAGCGATCCTATATAAGGTTTCCAAGGAGCAGCTGGTGAGCTTGAACCACCGACCTTGCAGTTCAAATGGCTTTGCAGTCTGGCGCATTAACCCACAGCACCACACAAGAGGTGCTAGAGGGTAGTAATGGAAAGAATGAGCTTAATGAGTTAAAACAAAACAAAGATATTTGGCATAGGCATTGCTAGTAGGAATTGCCTGAAAATAGTTAGTACTCAAACAGGAAACTCATAAGTTTCATTTTGCTTGGCAACCTCCCCCCACCAACCCTTACCCAGACCCCCTTTAAAAAAAATCCAGTCAAACAAAAGGTCACATAAGCTTTTAATTCTAAAATACCTTGAGCATCCCCTCACCCTGTTGCCATGACCTTTGCTATTGACCGGTCCACTTTTGCACTGACTGGACAGGTCACTTCTACCTCTTGATAGCCATTGCTTGGTCTACAGGATTGCACTGGTAAAGCCATGTTTCATCTCCTGTTACAATCCTTCCAAGAAATGCTTCAGGATCTTGATCGCACCTGTTTAAAATTCCCATTTCTTGTTTGCAGCTGATCTGGACTCAACAAGTTTTGGCACCCATCAAGTGGAAAAGTCTGCTTCACTTTAATTTTCCAATCAGAATTTTGCAAGTGGAACCAATTGAGATGTTTGTGGTATTGGCTATTGTTTCTGCTGTTAATTGTAGATCCTCCTCAATTCGGGTACTGACATCCTCACAAACTGATGTGGATGACCTGCTGCTGCAGACATCTCTTCAAAACTGTCTCAACCCTTCTTAAAGCAATTTATCCATCTGTAAGCTGCTGATTTCTTTAGGACTTCGTCCCTATAAACATAAAGCATCAATGATTTCACTGTTCTTCCACCCAAGCTTCATCATACATTTGATATTTGCTCTTTCATCCATTTAAGCAGATTTCCTGTTACTCTGATAGGGGCTCTTTTCAAACTCATATTTTATCCTTCTTAGTGCCTCAAACTAGACCCTGCTCAGACATGTTATAAGTTATAAGTTAGTACAAGTTGATTTCGGTGCAGAAAAGTTTTGAAATCTATGCATACCATTTTTCTTAAAATGCATTTTCCATGAAGTTTTTGGAGTTGGGTTTTGTGGGCCATTATAAAAACATGTTGTGTTACTCTGAGTGGGTTGTGAGCCAGCAGAGGTTGTGATTTGAAGCATAATGTGATCTGGCAAGTCTGATTTTAACAGGATCACTTTGATAGCTAGGTTGAAAAGAAGAGAGAAGCACAAGAGTGGAAGCAGGAAGACCAGCGCCATGGTTTAAAATAAGTCCACAGGCTCTTTAAAACTGTTTCCTTTAGGATAGCTAGTTTTCCTTTAGGATAGCTAGTGACTTTGATTTATGGCTGTCTTACGTACACCACAACAAAAGATCGTCCAGTCCTGTGTTATTTTCACAGTTTTATCATTACAACCATTGTACCAACCCATCTCTTACTGTGACTTTCCCTCCCCCTGCTGGCTCTTTACCTCACCAAACATGACGTCCTCCTCCAACAATTGATCCCCACTGGTGACATATCCAAAGCAAGTGAGTCAGACAATGTTCTGTTGTGATCCATAAGGTTCTCATTGACTAATGTTCCAAAGTAGATTGCTAACCTTCTCATCTAGTGTCAGGGACCTGCCTCGATATAGTTGTGTTGTTCACGAGTGTTTGGTTCATGAGGAGGGGAGATCCAGCGGCGATAGGGATAGCGAAAGAATACACAGACAAACAGAAGAAGGGAGACAATGAGGCACCCCAAAGCCAGGGTGGATACATCACTGGTGGGCAGGCTTGGGACTACAGGCATCATGGTCTCTGCAGGCAGCAACTCACTGCCCTGCAATCTTTACTGCATGCCTTCCAACCCGTAATGCACACCTGGGGATGCCCGGTGCTCTGCTTTATTCAGGGGAGGAGCTTCACATCAAGCTGGGAGGGACCAAAACAGGATACAGCTAACATCAGTACTTTTCCAGACATTCAGGTAACTTTACATCATACTTCGCTGGTTCAAATCCCAGGCTAGCAACTTGGATTCTCAGGCCCAATTAACATATCTATAGCCCCTGAGCTCAGTTGGGGGAAGGTGAGAGTTCTGCAGGTGACCCAGGTGAATGGGCTGCACCTGGAAAAGGGATTAGGGAGGATGGATTCTTTGTCTATAGAACAAAGAACCGAGAAGTAGCTAAGATATTTTTAGTTAATCCTTTTGGAGAAAGGCTTGACCTTGCAACTTTTAGTCTTAGGCTTTAGGAAAAGATCACATTTATCTGTGGATTTTCAAAGGCTCCGTGTATTAAGTTAATACACGTAACAATATTAAGATGATAAACAATTTGCCATTAACTGCCAGTGGCCTCAATTGTTACACTCGGGCCTATAGGGCCTCGAACCTCTGACCAGTCTTACACGGTCTGCAACAATCTAGTCTGTCTTAATCTGTAAAGTCCATGGAAACCTGTTTATCATGAGTGAAGCTGCTGGTATTTGAAATGCTGGTAGCATAGCTTTCAGTAGCATAGCAACATACAAACCGCCACAGAAGGACAAACTGACAGCATAGTGGCCCCTTTAGAAAGTGAAACTTAATTCCCCTTCCCTTGAGTGTGGTGTGGATTTAGTGACTTGTTTCTGATGAATAAAGATGGGTGTGATTTCAGAGACTGGATCATAGAAGGCATGTGAGTTCTTCTTCTCCCTTGCGTTACTTGCTTTGGATCAAGTGCTACATGATGAGGACATTCTCCCTGTGGAGAGGCCCATAGGACCTCAGGTCAACAGCCACATGAGTGAGCTTGGATACAAATTCTCCAGCCTCAGTCAAGCTTTCCGATGACCTCAGGCCTTGCACATCTTCTTTAAGACCTAATGAAACATCCTGAGGCAGAACCACTCAGCTAAGCTGCTCCCGAATTCCTGACTCTCAGGCACTGTTGTTGACTCAGTTCCGACTCATGAATAAAATGCTGCCTGACCCTGTGCCACCCTCACAATCTTCCCTCTATCTGAGCCCATTGTCAGCCACTGTGCCAATCCATCTCACTAAGAGTCTTTCTCCTTTTCTCTGACTCTCTACCAAACATGGTGTCCTTCTCCAGGGACTGCTCCTTCTTGATAACATGTCCGAAGTATGGGAGACTAAGTCATGCCATTCTTGCTTTTAAGGAGCATTCTGGCTGGATTTGTTCTAAGACAGATTGCTCTTTTAGGAACTGTATGAGATAATAAATGTTTGTTGCTTTAAACAACTAAGTTTTGGGGTAATGTATTGGGCAAAAATACAATCAGTTAGGAAGTTACTGCAATCATTTAGGTGAAAGTCATGAGGACTTGGACAGGAAGATATCAGAGGGAGTGATGAGAATTGGCCAGATTCTGAATCTTTTGAATTAGGATTTACTGAGGATTGGATATGGGATATGATGTGGGATGTGGGCTCAGGTGCCATTTCTTTACCTGTTGAAATCCCTTCAGATGCAGCTGTATTGTTACCTTCTCCTTGAAGCCACCTCCATTCCCTTAGCTGAATGCTAGAGCAGTTGGGGGCTGCCTTTCTTGCATGTGCTACCTGAACCTCCTCATCCCAACACAACAGAGACCTTGTTGACTCTCACTCTGGGCCCCCGTGGACTTTCTACATGTCTGATGGTAGTAACTCTTGGGTAAAAGGCAGACTGAATGAAGTCTGAGCTAAGCTGAGTAAAATTGATCTAGAGTTTCCTTAGCTGGATTTTTGAAGCTTTTTGTCCTTCCCTTGAATAGAAAACATTAAGGAATTGCCTCAGGCAGCACTTAAAACACCCTTGGACATTCACTGTCACATGTAGTCTACACAATCATTGCTAAAAGTCCTGAGGTGAAGAAACTGACACCCAGAGAAGCTAGTTATTATCCAGAGTCACACAGTGTGTAAGTTGCAGAGTAGATACTCAAACCAACACTGCCTGAACCTACAGATGGAATGTCCTCCCTTTACTGCTTATTCCTCCACCACCAGACATATACTGAGGACTTGCTATATACCAGACTCTAGCCTTCTTTCATCACACCCCACTGAATAATTTTAAAAACAAAACACAACTTCCCCAAATCCTTGTGCCTCAGATCTTAATGTGTGAGAAGGCAGCCAAGGGGAAGTATCCAGGGCTATTGACCAGGTTGATGGCAAAATCATCCCTATCCCAGAACCTTTGCCAAAGTAAATCTTTAGCAAACATTTGCTAAATCGCTGACAACAGTCACAGAGCTCAAGTGCCCAGCACTTGACAGTTTATGAGTCTTTTCATGCCTTATCTCATTTTCATCCTCATGACCTTCTGGTGGAGTCCTGGTGTGATGCTGTGGGCTAATGCACTGGACTGCAAATTCAGTTTGAACTGCAACGTCGGCAGTTCACGCTCATCAGCTGCTCCTCAGAAACCCTACATAGGGTTGCTATGGGTTGAAAACGACTCGACGGCACTTAACAACAACTTTCCAGTGGGACTCCTGGTGTGATACTGTAGGATAAGCACTGGACTGCAAACTACAAGGTTGGTGGTTCAAACTCACCAGCTGCTTATCAGAAACCCTATACAGGGTCGCTATGAGTCGGAATCAACTCACTGACACAACAACCACCTTTCAGTGAGGAAGATGAGGTAGGGATTCTTGTCTTAGGCTGGGTTACCTGGAGGAGCAAAACCAATGAAATGTATAAATATATAACTATGTTGTTGTTGTGAAATGCCGCCAAGTCTATTCCCACCCATGTTGACCCTGTATAGGGTTTCCAAGGAGCAGCTGGTGAGTTTGAACTGCCAACCTTGAAGTTCAAACAGCTTTGCAGTCTGGTGCATTAACCACAGCGCCACACCAGGACTCCATATAAATATGTTGTTGTTGTTATGTGCCATGGAGTCAGTTCCAACTCATAGTGACCCTGCATAGGGTTTCCGAGGCTGTAAAACTTTACGGGAGCAGAAAGCCTCATCTCCCGTGGAACTGGTAGTTTTGAACTTCAACCTCTGACCTTGTGGTTCAAACCAACTTTGCAGTCGAGTGTATTAACCCACAGTGCCATACCAGGACCCCATAAATATGTAGAGAGAAATTTATTTCAAGGAAATGGCTCACGTAGTTGTGGTGGTGGTGGTTATGTGCCATGGAATCGGTTCTGACTCATAGTGACCCTGTACAGGGTTTCCAAGGCTGTAAATCTTTACGGGAGCAGAAAGCTTCATCTTTCTCCCGCGGAACAGCTGGTAGAGACTGGCAAATCCCAAACCCATAGGTCAGGCATCAGGCTGGAGGTTTCTCCTGACCTATGTGGTTGTAGGGGCTGACACACCTCAAATTAGCAGGTCAGACAGCAGGTCAGACAGCAGTTCATGTCTCAGGAACCAGGTCAGAGGATGATGAAATTAGGTGCAGGATCAGGAGAGAGCAAGACTTGTGGTAACATCCATATATACTGGTTCAGACCACACCCTGAAGGAAACAATGGGCTTTCACCTGATTGGCTGCTCACATCAGATTACAAAACGGAGGATTATTACATTAGATAAAGTATGGAAGAGTAGTCAGCCCAATGTCTGCCAAAACACTGAGAATTAGCCTCATAACCTAGCCAAGCTGACACATAAGAGTAACCATCTCGGACTTCCATGCTCACATTATAGAAAGGGAAACAGAGCCCCAGAGAGGAGCAATGATTTGCTCAAGACCTGTGCCTGCCCTTATCCTGGACAATGTTTGGAACCAAGCCTGGAACCTTCTCTCCAGGAGCCCAAAGACCATCCAAGGATACATACCTAGGTAGCATAGTTCCCTGGCCTGAGAGTCAAGGGGCTGCAGCTGGGCCATTCAGGAGAGCTTCCTGGAAGAGATGTCCTGATGCTGGCCTTGAAGGATGGGCAGAGAATGGTTATTATACAGGGCATGAAGTCCCATGGGAAAGATTCCTGATAAAGGCTGGGAATTAGTTCATTCCTGACCCACTGGAAGCCAGAGAGGGGTTCCCCAGAACTGGTCCTTGAATGTACACCATTTGGGCCACACCCCTCACTTCCAGGGGTCCCTCAGCTCTCATCAGTTCCCATTGCCCTGAATCAGGAGCTGTTGGGGTTGGGCCAGCAAGTGGCAGGTCACTGTCTCTGGAGGCAATCAGGGAGAGCCAGTCAGGCAGACACGTGACCTAAGCAAAGGCCTGGTGGACACATTCCTCACGGTCTATGGGGAGGGCTCCCCAGCCCTCCTTCCAGCCAAGGTTTGTGGCCAAGTTGCCACAGCTCACTCTGACTTTATTTATTAACTTAATTTGTCCCATGCATTGCAGTGACAGCTCAGAATTAAGACACCACAGGGGCCCCTCGCGGCTCCTCTGCTGTAATTCTGCCTGAGCTTAGGGGAGCTGGGTCCCCGCGGTGTTTCTCTGCTGCTGATTTGTGTGGTCTCTGTGAGTGTGTGTGTGTTGGGGGATGGGTGTTCAGTTGCTATTTGTGGAGGCCTCTAGAGCTTGGGAATCTGACAGAAAATAGTTCTTTATCCTCTGGGTCCAGAACAAATTCACCATCCCCATTTTACAGGTATAAAAGAGAGGCCAAAGTGGGTTAGGGACTTGTCCAAGATTACACAGTGAGTCTGTAGCAAAGAACCTAGGGCTGCTGGTCTCCACTGAAGCACTTTTCATGGCCTCTTCCAGCTCAGGATCCTGTCAACAAGTCTGACAACTGAGAACATTCCCTGCTCCCCACTAGTGGGGTGGGAGAGGGGAAACTGGAGGGGGCCAGTGAGGAGTGAGGACTCCATGGCCTAGGGATTGATGGGAAATATGCATAATGGGGGACAGGGAACAGCAGTGGTCCCTTACCTTCACTGAGTCCCTGACAGGTAACTCATGCTGGGCTCAAACTTAATTCCTCCAGGAGTTACATTACTGTTTAAAAGAAACATCAAACCTAGTTTTGGAAAGGATGTAAAAAAAACCTCATCTTTGGAAAAAAGTTGAGAAAGACATTCACCCAATTGTGGCGCTTTTAATTAATGGAGGGACTGAGCTTCCCGTCACTAGGGGCATACAAGCAGACTAGATTGTTCTAGTGATGGTCTAGAGAATCCCCACATCACTGATCCATTCTTTCATCTGCTCATTCAACCATCTTTTATTTAGCACATGCTAGGAGTCAGGTTTGCCTGCCAGGGCAGGTATGCTGCTGCTGTTGTTATGAGCTGTCAAATTGGTTCTGATGTATAGCAACCCTGTATACTTATTCCGAAGCTGTTCATCTCTACTGGAGCAAAAAACCTCATCTTTCTCCCATGGATTGGATGGTGGATTCAAATCGCCAACCATGTTGCTAACAACTCACCAGAGTGGGTACAGTATTGAGTAGAGATGTATGTGCCTGCCCTAGTGGAGGTTATAGAGAGTAGAAAACAGTGTCATGATGTGTGCTTCAGAGAAAAATTAAGCAGGTGAGTGAGGTATGGGTGGAGGGCGCTGTAGTTGGGAGCTCATCAGGACTCTCTGAGAGGGGACATCTGACAGAAGCCCTAGTGAAGGAAGGCACCTATGAACACACAGGGATCAGTTAGTGCAAGGCCCAAGAGGACACTGCCCCGCACTCCTCCCCACGGCGTCTGTCCTAGACTAGCTTTTGGTGTCCAAGGCCCTACTGCTTTCCTACCCCACCCAGCAATATCTTCCCCTTGAGTCCCCCAGGCCTACTTCCAGGAGGTGGCACTGGAGGGTCTGGGCAGCTCAGCAGCCTTGTTTAAAATGACCACAATGCTTATGGAGAGCCCTCACATTTAGGGCTTCATTTTCCCACAAGGGTACATGGTCAAGCATCTTATTCTTACAATGATGTATTCATTTTTAAATGTATTTAGAAAAAAAGGAAGCATCTGATATTATTGCCAAGGACACAAGGAGAAAATGCTTTATTTATTTCAACCCAAAATAGAAAAATACATATATGTGTGCATATATTCTTAGGAGGAACAAACAATTAAGAGTTAGACTACTGGCCTAAAGGTTGTTAAGTTTGAATCCATGCAGAGGCTCCTCAGAAGACAGACCTAGCATTCTATTCTGCACACATGGGCTCACCATGATTTAGATTCAACTCAGCAGAACATATCAACAGCAGCAACATATGTATGCATACACAAGTGCATGTGTGTGTGTATACACATATATGTATGTTGTTGTGTGCTGTCAAATTGGATCTGACTCATAGAGACCCTCTATAGGGTTTCCAAGAGTGCCTGGTGGGTTTGAACTGCTGACTTTATAGTTACCAGTCCCGTGCTTATTCTATAGCACCATATGAGGTATATATGTGTGTGTGTGTATACCTCATATGGTGCTATAGAACTATAGCATATATCTATAGTTATTGTTAAGTGCCATTGTTTCTTTTCCAACCCATAGCAAAACTGCATAGGGTTTCCTAGGAGCAACTGGTAGCTTGAACCACTGACCTTGCAGTTCAACTCACCTTACAGTCCAGTGCATTAACCTACAGCATCACACCAGAAATTTCTCTCTCTCTCTTTATATCTATCTATCTATCTATCTATCTATCTATCTATCTATCTATCTATATCAGAGACAAATAGGAAGACCCCCAACGAAATGGATTACCTAAGTGGCAGCATTGATGGACTCAAGCATGGCAACAGTAGTGAGGTTGGCCCAGGATCAGGTAGGGTTTTGTTCTGCTGTGCATAAGGTCGCTATGGGTGGGTACCGACTCGATGGCACCTAACAATAACAACATATATATACACACATATATAGATATAAACAGTTGTTGTTGAGACAACTTCAGCTTATGATGATCTCATGTGTGTCAGAACAAAACTGTACTTTATAGGATTTTCAATGGCTGATTTTTCAGTAGACTGCCAAGCCTTTTTTCTGAGGTGCCTCTAGGTGAATCAAGACTCTAACCTTTCATTTAGCATGTGAGTGTGTTAACTTTGCACCACCCAGAATCTCCAATCTATATATATACATACACACATGCACATATACATATAGAGAAAAACACCCACACGTCTGTCAGTATCATGTACTATGGTGACTTCCATGTGGCTGTGATGCTAGAAGCTAGACCACTGGTGTTTGACATACCAGCAGGGTCACCCATGGTAAATAGATTTCAGTGGAGCTTTCAGACTAAGAACTGACTAGGAAGAAGGAATAGACATCAACACTCATGGAAACAGTGGCCAAGCATTCAAATGATGTATTGCATTAGGCAAATCTGCTGCACAAGACTTCGTTAAAATGTTGAAGAGCAAAGATGTCAGTTTGAGGACTAAGGTGCCCCTGACTCAAGTATTTTTAACAGCCTTATAAGCATGTGAAAGTTGGACAATGAATAAGGAAGACTGTCGAAGAATGGATGCATTTGAATTATGATGTTGGAGGAGAAAATGAAAAGTACCATGGGCTACCAGGAGAGCAAACAAATCTGTGTTGGAAGAAGTACAGCCAGAAAGCTCCTTAGAAACCAGATGATCAGACCTCATTCTTTCTGCTTTGGACATATTATCAGGATGGACTTGTCTCTGAAGAATCACATCATGCTAGATAAAGAGGAGGTTCTGTGCAACAGAAGAAGATTTCTAATGAGATGGATTGGCACAGTGGCAGCAGTAATGGGAGCAAAGGTAGCAATGATTCTGTTGTGCATAAGGTCACTATGAGTTGGTACTGAATCAACAGCACCTAACAACAACAACAATAACAAAGGCAAAATATTGAATGTGCAGGAAGCATCAAAAGAAGATGGAAATAATACACAGATTCACTATACAAAAAAGAATTGATTTCAGGAGGTAGCATATAATCAAGAACTAATGGTATTGAAGGAAGATGTCCAAATTGTACTGTAGGCACTAATGAAACACAAGGCTCCATGAATTGATGAAATTCCAATAGGAATGTTTCAACTGGAATTTGAAACTGATGCAACCTGGAAGCATTCACTAGATGATGTCAAGAAGTTAGGAAATATTCTATAAATAAATAGAATATTTATATTTATTCCAAAGAAAGGGATAAACCAAGTAGAAAGCAGAAATTACAGAACAATAATATCATTAATATCACATGCTAGTAAAAGTTTGCTGAAGATAATTCATACATGGTTACAGCACTCATCAACAGAGAGCAGCCAGAAATTCAAGCTGGATTCAGAAGAGAATGTGGAACTAGGATACCACTGTCTATGCTAGCTGGATCTTAGCTGAAAGCATAGAAAAACAGAAAGATGTTTACTTGTGTTTATTGACCATGCAATGACATTTGACTGTGTGGATCATAACAAACTATGAATGACATTGTGAAAAATGGGAACTCCAGAACACTTCATTGTACTCATGAGGAACCTGTAAACAGAATAAGAGGCAGTCATTTGAATGGAACCAGTGGTTTAAAATCAGGGTTGTATCCTTTCACCATACTTATTCAATCTGTATGCTGAGCAAATCATCCGTGAAGCTGAAGAAGAACACAGCATTAGTATTGGAGGAAAGCCCATTAACCTGCGTGATATAAAGATGATACAATATTGAAAGTTAAGAGGATTCAATTGAAGAACTTGGTGTTGAAGATGAATGAAAGAATCCAGCCTTCCTTCACTACAGACTACCTACCGTTCAAGAAAAAGAAAACAAAAATCCTCATAATTGGAATAATAAGCAACATCATGGTAAATGAAGAAAATATTGAAGTTGTCAAGGATTTCATTTTACTTTGATCCACAATCAATGCTCATGGAATTGATGCTGTTGCTAGGTGTCATTGAGTCAGTATCAACTCATAGTAACCTTATGCACAACAAACACTGCCAAATGCTACACTTGAGCCCATTGATGCTGCCACTATGCCAATCCATCTCGTTAGTGGTCTTTCCTTTTTTCTTTGACCTTCTGTTTACCAAGTATATTGTCATTCTCTGGGGTGCAGTCCATCCAAATAATATGTCCAAAGTATGAGAGATGGAACCTGGCCATC